>NC_132885.1:35197991-35540491 GCF_030463535.1 Salminus brasiliensis | reverse complement strand
ATGCACATGGTTAGCAACAATACTAAAATAGGCTGTGGCTGTCAATGATGGTTTATAGGTGTTAACAGGCCTAAAGTGTGTCTTTCCCAACACACTTATACAACCCGTTATACTACCTCGACCACCCTGGACTGTTGACACAAAACAGGGTGGTTCCATGAATTCATGCTGTTTGTGGCAAATTCTGAGCCTACTATCTGTGTACCTTAGCAGAAATCCAGATTAGTCAGGGTAGTTAGCCAGTCTTTAGCCGCTCAGTTCTGGTAAGTCTGTGCCGACTCTAGCCTCTAGTTTTCTGTTCTTGGCTGACAGAGGCTTAACCAGATGTGATCTTCTGTTGTTGTGGTCCATTTACCTGCATTCTTCTGCAAAAAATCTTTTCTTAATTTTGTTTTTATCTGAGACACTTTGACAAGAACCAAACACAAGACGTCTGGGTCAGAACATCTCAAGTCAAGAGGCTTTATTGTCATCATAACTATAAACAGTACACAGTGAAACGAAACAACGGTCCTCCAGGACCATGGTGCAACACAGACAGTAACACAAGGGCAACACAGAACAAGAGCATACAAACAGTACATTACAACACACAGAGTGCAGACGAGTCATATGCCTGACGTGTTCCATTGTAGGTGGATGGATATATGAGCTGTGGTGCCTGCAAAGCTCACACCTCAGACTGAGCCTTTAGCTTTGGGGTTTCCATCATCTCCCATAAAAAAAAAAATCCAGTAAAGAATGTGGGTGAGGAAGTGTGTTTTTTATGGGTGAAATGTCTGCAGAATGAGAAAGATATTTTAAAAAATGTAACAATTTTTACATACTTTATTTACAAGTAAGAATTTATGATATTAAATGATATGGCATTTTTCTTAATATAGGACCACTACACATTCAGCTTGTAATTCCAGTGTTTAATCAGTTATAATATATATTATATATTTTAGATTTTTAAAGCAAAACTGATTTTGCCTAGAGGACATGTACCGTTGGACAAGGATGGTAAGACAATGACTCAAAGCATACCGTTACATATTGTTGAATGTCCTATCAAATATCAAATTGAGTGGGCCATTAATTCTGTAAAACATGGAACTGTATTAAATTCATTGTGCGTACTTTAAATTATGAAACCAGACAATGCAGCTGAAAGCAGCATGAGTGCAAACATTACAGCCCCAACTTCATGCAGAGTGTAACATTTACATTTCTCATTTGTATTTGTGAGATTTGGAAGTTTGATTTAAAATGTATTTAACAAAAAATATATTACATTGTGCCTTGTTGTCCCCTATTCCTTTTAGGACAATGACTCAAACTTCAAATGTGGCAAAAAAAACAAAAAACAAAACAAAAACAGGGACACATTTTATTTAATACATGTATTTTCATTTTTATATAAGATCTCTAGTTTTTGTTTAGAAAAACAGGTTTTTATGTGACAATGGTGATATAAACACACATTTAGCTGCATCTATGTGCAGGGATGTCCTGATCTGATCCAGTGGATTGGAGATGATCTAGGCATTTTGAATGGTTTGGGTTTTAGCTATTTTAATCCTGATCGCATTCAGAACCGAGTGGAGGCTAGCGCTAATGCTAATGCACACATGCTACAGAAACCCAAATCTTATCACGTTCACCTCACTACATAACAGTTATTTCACATCAGTAGACAAACAACAACCAATATCAGTCCAGAATGTATACTACTACACAAACACACCCACAAACTAATGTGACTGCAGTGTTGTACAGGAGATGGGAGCTGAATGGTCAGGAAGGACAGAGACTGGATTATAAGATATTAAACACTATAAAACAGTCATTTTAAGAAAAGTCTCTGCTAAACTAAATCCAGAACCAGTCCAGAATGTCTGGTTATAAAAATGTTACTATACATAAAGTGATTTTACTCAGTGTTAATCAGCAGCAAATCTTTTCTAAACTCTGTCCCTGTATTATTTATACAAGCACAAAGACTGGATTAGAATCTCAAGCATTTGAGAGAAAACCTACCATTGATCAAATGTGATGATCTAGCAGGTTCTTTAACAAGAAATATTTAATGGGAAAAGTACAGTAATAACTGCTGCATCACTGGAGTGCCTGTCGTGGTTCTGCAGTGACCCCAAACTCATGAATACACATATAAACCACTTTTTTCCAAAACTGCATTTCCCACATTCGTCTCCCACTGTCCTTCTTTTCTGCACATACACCACTCATTTGCTGAAGATTTTTTTCTCATTTGCAGGTTTAACAATGAAATAGACTTTAGAAGTTTGAGCTAAGGGTTGCATAGACTACTCAACTTTTACATCCACTAGTTGTGGGTGCCTCAACCACTTGAACTAGACTTTTAGAACTGCTGACTATGACAGGACAAATTACTAGTTGACTGACATATCAGTCTGTGTAGTACAACACTGTGTAGTCCGCAACACTAACTCATACTAAGCCGACATGCGAGGATCCCCCACACTTGCTATTACCGCCTTCAAATGAAACTCACATATAAATTAAATGTGTTTTCTGGTCCAGTGAGTTTATCTCAATCTGAAAGGCTGACTGATGTGTAGAGATGACCCCTGCTTACTGTTAGTATTGAGCACAAGTGCAAGCGATCAGCACAAGCTAAACCTACACTGGTTTATGTTATCTAGAACTTATGTTAGTTGTAAAACATGTGTGTGTGCAGTCAGCATACACGATGATAGCTGCATATGATCAGTTTATCTTAACGTTAGCTGAAAGTACATATCATCTGCATTTAGCTTTAAGGATTGCTCTTAATCCTTATGCTGAATAAAAACCTCAGGACATGGCACTGCTCTTCCATTCCAAGACTAAATCCCTCAAGTGACAGCAAAAATTTGCAATGCCCTTCAAGATGGCTAGAGAAATTAAATTCTTCCAAGTTCGGAAGGAAACTCTTGGAATGCCTTTCTGGTCAGAAAACCGTAGCCTTTGGCATGTTGTACCGGATGGTTTTTGAAACCTTACTAAAATCAACACAGTTCCTCACTTCACACATTCAGAAGCAAGTTTCTCTTTGAGTGAGGCTTAGCTTTGCCCCTCACTGGCATGTGGTAGCGCACCTCTCTCCAGAAACGACTGGGCAAGGTGAAAAAAGTGAGCGGCTTCTCTAAGTCACTGTCTTTCTCTGTCCTTCTCTGGTTAGAGCACATTGGCCAGCACCTCCACCTCCTTTTCTTCTCCCAGGCCTCCACAGCCCCCTGCTTCTCGCGGAGCAGACGGACCGACTCTGGGAGGCTCAAAGGGTTGGTGACCTCTTCCAGCTCCAGTAACACCACCTTGAGGGAGCCCTCTACAAGTGCCCGGTGCATGCCCGCCTGCCTCTCAAACCACTCCACCCCTTCTGGCCTGCAGAGTGACGTTCTTGTGTACAAAAGAAGCAGCTGACGGCAGCGGCTAAGAGTGTCCTCCACCACGTCCACCACAGCTGGAAAGAGAAGGCCAGAAAGAACAAGTGTCATGTTATTTGCATTGATTACAATTCTGTAATCAGAATGTGCCCATATGTCTTCCTATCTTTGTATTTAGGAAATTTCACCCACTCTTCCTAACAGAATGTTTGAAGCTCTGCAATATTCTTGGATCGATTCTGGGTTTGTTTGTGGAAGAAGCTCATTATCACTGGCTTGCTTGCACTGGTCTACGTGCATTTTTGCAAAACAGCGGACCACACCACAGTCTGGTTGAAGTGTTTGTTAAGTGATTAGGCGTAATGAGCCAATTATGTTCTAAGATTCTTCAAGTGAAAGAATGTCCAAACATTTGCACATGCCACATGTTTTATTTATGTTTTATTTATTTTATTAACATGGCTACCTAAGCTTGTTTTACTTTGATTATAACTACAACATTCAGAACTCAAAATGTGCTAATCGAGTTAACAGCTCATAACAAAGAGCACATTTATGTTACAGTTCATTCTGCAATAACTGTGTGAGCAGGCAGCATGTACCGCCTGCCACCAGCAGGGGGCCCGGCCAGCAAAGTAGGAAAGCTAGTGGGGTTGGAGCAAAGAACTCCAAGCCCCAGAATTCTCAGCGGTAATCAACGCTGACCAGACCCACCTGTGTGGCACGGTATAAATACACCCAGCCAAACACACTTCCCCGTCGCACCTTTGTAGAGGGGCGAATGATAACAGTGGGTTTAAGTTGCGAACAGAAAAGAGAAAAGTTGTGAACAGAAAAGTGAAAAGTGAAAAGAGAAAAGTGAAAAGTTTAAATTGTGAACAGAAAAGAGAAAAGTTAAAATTGTGAACAGAAAAGAGAAAAGCATTTGAGTTGCTGTCTTTAGTTTGAGTAAACATCACTCCTGGTTTTTCCTTTGTTTATTTTCCCGCCGTTTTCTGTGTTGTTTAAGATCAGTGTTTCAACAAACTTTAACTTTAACAAAGTGTAACAAACTTTAACTGCACTTGAGTCCAAACCCCACACCACACTTTAACAGAAAGGTGCGACCAACAATGGACTCCTACATTAAGGAGGCATTGGAGTCCGGTTTCATACGTCCATCCTCATCCCCGGCTGGGGCTGGTTTCTTCTTTGTGGGGAAGAAAGATGGCGGACTCCGCCCATGCATAGATTATCGAGGCTTAAACGCGATCACTGTAAAGGACCGCTATCCCCTCCCCCTCATGTCGACTGCTTTTGAGGCACTGCAGCAGGCATCAGTCTTTACCAAACTGGACCTACGCAGTGCCTACAACCTGGTCCGCATACAACGGGGATGAGTGGAAAACCGCTTTCATCACCCCTACAGGGCATTATGAGTATCGAGTCATGCCATTCGGCCTTATGAATGCCCCAGCGGTTTTCCAGCATCTTATCAACGACGTATTACGGGAGGCCTTGGACCGCTTCGTATATGTCTACCTCGATGACATATTAATATACAGCCAGTCCCTGGAGGAACACGTGGGACACGTCAGGCGAGTCCTCCAACTGCTCTTGGAGAACCGTCTCTTCATCAAGTTGGAGAAGTCTGTGTTCCACACAGAGACTGTGTAATTCCTGGGGTTCATAATCTCCAAAGGCACCCTTCAAATGGAATCCAACCAAGATTCAGGCCATCAAAGACTGGCCACGTCCTTATTCTCTTAGGCGTCCTTATTCTCTCTTCCTGGGGTTCGCCAACTTCTTTCGCTGTTTTGTGCGGAACTTCAGTACAGTGGTGGCTCCCCTTACTGCCCTGACTCGAAAGACCCCAGGTCCCTTTCGTTGGTCCATGGAGGCTCAAAGGGCCTTTGTAGAGATTAAAGTGAGGTTGACCTCACCCCCGGTTTTACAGCTACCGGACCCCAATGAGCCATTTGTCGTTGAGGTAGACGCCTCTGATGTGGGTGTAGGTGCAGTCCTGTCCCAACGCCTGGGTCCAGGTAAAAAGCTCCATCCCTGTGCGTTCTACTCCCACAGGCTAACCCCGGCGGAACGCAACTATCCCATTGGGGACAGGGAGCTCCTTGCGGTGAAGTTGGCTCTGGAGGAATGGAGGCACTGGCTTGAGGGGGCCAAACACCCATTTATTGTTTGGACAGACCACAAAAATTTGGCTTACATACAGCAGGCCAAACGACTGAACCCTCGGCAGGCACGATGGGCACTGTTTTTTGGCCGCTTCCATTTTACACATAATGAGAGACACTGACATGCATTTCTTATTATTTCTTAGTAATAACACTGATTTAGCGTCAGGCTCTGCTCATTGAGCTGGCCACCACTATTTTGGCACACAGTGACTGTAGCTTATTTGTTCCTGCACAGTTTGTCAGCCCCCACCTCTAATCGTGAAACATAGTACAACTCAGTTTATACTGAATGCATTTTCTGCTTTAACATGTGTGTTGAACAGTTCTGGATTAATAACTTTTTGTGAGAACATGGTATCTAGATAATGACGTATTGTGCCCAACAAGCCCAACAGTCACCAAGCACACACCACAAGAGGAGTAGTTCCATTTGATCATAATAAAACAAACTTTAACTGCACTTGAGTCCAAACCCCACACCACACCGTAACAAACTGAGGTTTTCAAAAGGTGACATGAAGAAGTGCAAAGCCAAGCATACATTTCAGCATGAGGTCAGACTGAGGTTAGAAAGTCTTGCACAAACACAAACTGAAAGGGTATGTTTTACCAAAAAGGATCGTAAGAAGTGGGTGGTTTCAGAACACTGTCAGTTCAAACACGTTGACTATTTTATCACAATACGTCATTATCTAGATACCATGTTCTCACAAAAAAGCTATTAATCCAGAACTGTTCAACACACATGTTGAAGCAGAAAATGCATTCAGTATAAACTGAGTTGTACTATGTTTCACGATTAGGGGTGGGGGCTGACAAACTGTGCAGGAACAAATAAGCTACAGTCACTGTGTGCCAAAATAGGGGTGGCCAGCTCAATGAACAGAGCCTGACGCTAAATCAGTGTTATTACTAAGAAATAATAATAAATGCATGCCAGTATCTCTCATTATGCATAACTCAAAACAAGAATATGCAACAAAAAGGACTTACCATGTCCAGGTAGACTATCCCGACCCAAAATGAAAAGTCTGTAGCCAAAGCGTCCCTCCAGAACTTGTGGCAGCATCTTTAAGGTGAAAATCTCAACTGCTTCACTGGAGGTATCCCCTTGGAATCGCGGGTACACAACGTATGCATCATACACCTTTCCATCACCATCTGGGGGGCAAAAAAGTAAAAAGGTCTGAATTAAGTTTGCTCAATTTAGCAAATAATAGCAAATAATCTTAGTTTTCTCAAACATTAGATTTGTGGAGCTACATGTATGAATTTGTAGCACTGCAGAAGCATTTTTGCAGGTGTTTTTTAATATAATGACTTTATAACCCTACATCACTATAACTAGCGCTTACTATAAAAGTGCATTTCCCAAAGCAAATGGAGTTTCTATGCTGTTTGTACATGTATACGTGATCACTATGGTGAAACTGTGATTAGGGTGCTTGACATTTCTATGACATTTCAGGTGACTGCTAAGGTGTTTTAGATGGCTGTTCTGGCAGTTGCTATATTATCTTAAATGGCTGGTTGCTATGGTGTTTCTAGGTAACTGCTTGTTGTTTGTTATACATGTTCACATGATTCTGCACTCAAAGGTTCTGAGCAGCAAGCAGATAACAGAAAACTACAAGTTGACAACATTGACAAGAAAAATGAATGACACTGAATGATGTTCTCAGTTAGTTAGGTTTGATGACGCTACTGAGAGAGA
Source organism: Salminus brasiliensis (assembly GCF_030463535.1). Taxonomy (NCBI): domain Eukaryota; kingdom Metazoa; phylum Chordata; class Actinopteri; order Characiformes; family Bryconidae; genus Salminus; species Salminus brasiliensis. Next base: position 35,533,211 of record NC_132885.1, on the reverse strand, counting down.
AAACATATGGCAGAGACTACAGTGCAGGGTTTGTACATGAGGCTAAATGTCAAAAAGCAGTGAAGGTTATTAAAATGCTGACATCTCATGCCTGAGTATAGGTCTTGCATGTGTGATGAGCTGCTTTAAATGCTTTTTCACACAGTATGCATCAAATCAAAACACTCTTTGCACACCCCACCCCCCACTCTCTGTCCACTTCCTGTGTGAAAGGTGAGAACTCCGCTGAGGCGCTCATGCAGCAGGCAAAAAAATGTTCCCATCTCCTGCAGGTTAACTTTGGTGACTTTGCAACAGTAGCTAGCTATCACCTGTCTCGAGTATAGGTCTTGGTGTTGAGTTCTCTCATTGCACTGACTGGCCTATGCTGCTTTGCCATTCAGCCCACCTCTCACTGAAAAAGAACATGTTGATGTGTAGTTGTCGTTTGCTATGTTAAAATCCCTGTATAAAGCGGATAAGCAGGCTGTTAAAGTGTGGATTGCTAATATCAGACTTAATGACACAAGGTTACTGTTGAGCCGGCCTACCTCTATAAACATAACTAGGACTTGTAGGAGTTCTGTTTGAGGTATTCCTTTATCAAGTCTCTGACTTTTACAGTAAGAGTAAGATCTGTAGCTATTCCTTTTTTTTTATTTGTTTAAACAAGTAATGAGAAATACCCAAATAATCATTTTAATGTATTAACACTAATTACTGAAAACAAAAATATAAACTTTTTTGCAGCTCAAATTGTGAACATGCTTTTTATATCCATTACAATTGCCCCTTTCATCAGCCATTAATAATTTTTCTGAATTACTTTATTATTCATGCTCTCCCAGTGTGGAGAGGATGGAGACCAAGTTCTACCACCTAGACCAAGCAAACGGCTGAGAGAGTCAGAACCTTCCATTTTTCTGTGATTTGGGGAATACAGACAGCAAGAGACTGAACACGGTGAGAAGCAAAATTTCTAAATCTTTTTTCCCCCCTGACGATAGACATGATCTGTGTGAAATGAGTATCCTATACTAAAAGTAGGTAGGTATGAGAAGGTAATTAGGCCTGGAAAAAAAAAAAAAGACAAAGCCAAGTGTCAGGAAAAGAAAGTAGTTCAGTGGTCTGCATGTGCCCCACATGTTTGTTTGTTTATGACACTTAGTGTTAGCAGTTGTGTGTGTTGAATTAAGAACTGTTTTGATGAAAAGACTGGCATATTGCTCAACTGACAGTAACAGATATTTAACTCAAGTAGTATTTTTATTCAAACTTTTTAAAAACAGGACGTCCAGGTTGTCAGTGGACTCACAAGTATCAACACGAATGCTGTCTACCTGTTTGCACATGCCTCGTTCGTCTGCGTATTTGTGTCTTCCTGTTTTCCGCTCTGTTGCTGAGGAAGCTGTTTGTGGTGGGTTATTCTCAGTACTCAGCGGGTTTTCACATTTCTTTGCAGACAAGTGTTAAATTAGTAAAGGCTGGGGCGAGGGGGCAAGTTTCCTGTCAAAGCACCTACCTGTGCTTTCGTAAAAGAAAGGACAATGGGTCCTGAAAGCCAGCGTGAGCTCCACCTTAAACGCTCTGTACAGAAAAACTCCCGTCATTAACAGCAGGGCCAGCATGGTCAGAAGAAGTCCAATTGGCAAGAGCAGATCTGGATCTGTTGACATAAATTTTTAAAAGTTAAGGACAGAATTTATCTTCAGACACTTGTTTTCTGCAACACATGGTAAGGAGGTAAAGGGGGTAAATGATGTGTGAGTTTTTTACAGGACCACATAGGTCATGTTGTCATTCTGTGGTCGGCATCCAGCCCATATAAGGAACTTCAGATCTAGACAGGATTTCTTGATGGCCAAAATGAATGGGAATTTCAAAAATCACTGATATTAAGCCTTGTTGTAAACTAAATTTGCTGCATAATCTGAAATCTCTAATCAAAGTCAGAAACTGTGTATCCTGCATCCTGCAAAATGACCTCCAGCAGGCCACTATCCTTGCCGGCCTTGGAATCACCGGCTCTGCATGGCAATGGTTTGCATCATACCTGCAGGTACGCTCATACCAGGTAACATGGCAGGGAGACACGTCCGCTCCTTGTAGTCTCTCCACTGGCGTTCCACAAGGCTCGGTTCTTGGTCCTCTTCTTTTCTCACTTTATACTAGCTCTCTTGGTAAAGTGATATCCTCCCATGGATTCTCTTACCACTGTTACGCCGACGACACTCAACTCATGCTCTCTTTCCCACCGTCTGACACACAGGTTTCTGCCCGCATCTCAGCATGCCTCGCCGACGTCTCTTCCTGGATGCAGAATGCAGCGGCACGGGTCGTCTTCAATGTCCCTAAATTCAGCCATGTCACTCCACTGCTGCGTTCTCTCCACTGGCTTCCTGTAGCTGCCCGCATCAGATTCAAAACCCTGACGCTGGCCTACAAAGCCAAGACTGGACCAGCCCCTCCGTACTTGATGGCAATGGTCAAAAGCCGGTCTGCACCAAGAGCCCTTCGAGCTTCAAGTATGGCTCGGCTCGACCCGCCATCCCTCAAAATCCACGGAAGACAAGCGTCCAGACTTTTTTCTGTCTTGGCACCAAAGTGGTGGAATGAACTTCCACTGGGTGTCCGAACGGCCGAGTCGCTCGCTGTCTTCAAACGCAAACTGAAGACCCACCTCTTCAGAGAGTACTTGGACGAATAGTTCTATGGTCGCCTTATTGTATTGTGTTTAGTAATGTCTAAGCTTAGAGGTATCTTTGAATTATTAGTCTATTCTAACTAGCTAAGGTTTCTTTCTTGGGTAAATAGCAAAGCACTTTGTAAGTCGCTCTGGATAAGAGCGTCTGCTAAATGCCATAAATGTAAATGTAAATGTAAATGCACAAATGTGCATGTGTCTGCACAAATGGTTAGAAACCGACTTCATGAGGATGGTATGAGGGCCCGACGTCCACAGATGGGGGTTGTGCTCACAGCCCAACACCGTGCAGGACGCTTGGCATTTGCCAGAGAACACCAGGATTGGAAAATTCACCACTGGTGCCCTGTGCTCTTCACAGATGAAAGCAGGTTCATACTGAGCACATGTGACAGACGTGACAGAGTCTGGAGACACCGTGGAGAGCGATCTGCTGCCTGCAACATCCTTCAGCATCAGGAGCACATGGAGGCCACACACAATACTGAGCCTCATTTTGACTTGTTTTAAGGACATTACATCAAAGTTGGATCAGCCTGTAGTGTGTTTTTCCACTTTAATTTTGTGTGTGACTCCAAATCTAGGCCTTCATTGGTTAATAAATTTGATTTCCATTGATGATTTTTGTGTGATTTTGTTGTCAGCACATTTAACTTTGTACAAAACAAAGTATTTAATGAGAATATTTCATTTATTCAGGTCTAGGATGTGTTATTTGAGTGTTCCCTTTATTTTTTTGAGCAGTATATAAGAGGAGTCTTAAATATGGCCTGTTTAAGTATCATCTCAATACCAGTACACAGGCAGAATGCTGAACTGAAGAGAACTGTGTATTTTCTTACTTGCTGGCTGGAGTCTGAAATAGCTGAAAATGCTTTCTCGATAATTGAAGGCCACACAGGTGAAGTTTTGGTTGAAATCATCTTGCAATACTGAAGAAAACAGCAAGGCGCTCTCCAGCCAAAAGCCATTTTCCACATAAGTTTCACTGTGAGATGAGAAGACAATATTTAGACCAACTGTTCACATGGAACAATGCAACAGAGAAGTGTTGTTATTCATTACCTTAGTCCTTAAATATTATGCTTTTACTAAATGCGTCATTCTTCATTTATATATGCATTTAGGTTTCAATGGACACTGTTCAGAAAATGTTAGGAATGTGACAGATTTGAGGAATACTGTTCATATGCATGTAATTCTGTGCAAACGTCAGAAATCACATTCGTCTTTTTTTATTTCAGAATTAACAGCAATTAAGAACAATTATTATTATTATTCAGTGTCAGAAGTAGAAATTCTGCCAAGGTTTGGGCACCCTGTTGCAAATTACATGATGTGTACAAGTGTGTATGAGTTAACATCCTCTACAGAAACATTTCTGCACATTATAAAGACTACTTGCTGTTTATTTACTTTATTTAAGTACAAAGCATCTATAGCAGCTATATTAACTTCTTGTCTGAAAATTATTTAAAGGGGTAGAAACAAGCGCAACACAGTGGTTACTGTGGATATTGTCTTTTAAATTTAAAGCACAGATCAAATAATAAAAAACAAAAGGATAAAAAAAAGAACAAAGACAATGCAGTGCAAAGCTCGGGTGTTGCCTAAACATTTCCTGGCACGTTTACAGCACTTGTGGCTAGACTTTCGCCACCGTTTCCGCTCACGCTTCTCACAATCATTTATGACCAGCAGGACAAAAGGAAATGTGGCAAAGATCTGCTTATCCAGAGGAAATAACTGCCACTGCAACCTGTGTTTATACAGCCTGCAAGCCTCTGTCATCAAAGTGATATCAAACAATGCCAGATGGGAATTTTCTTAAGGAACAATAATGTGTGCCTTTCTGTAATGATAGAAAGTCCTCATCTTGTATGCTGACAAACATGGACTACATACTAGGGCTGGACCAAACAGCATTTTACAAGCTCTGGATATGCGCCCTTAAAACCCTTAGGAATATTTAAGATTAATAATTACCATACTTTAAGCCTGCTTGTTACTGCAATTCAAAATACATCCAGTAGGCTAATAATGGGGCATGTAGCTCAAAGGTTTCTCAGGTGCTTAACATGCACACAGTCCTTTAGAGCCAAGGCCGAAGCTTTAGCATCAGCCACAAAACAGTTAATAGTCAAATTCAAATATACTGAAAAAGTTAAACAAATAGTTGATCGCTACATTTTTAAAATATAAATTCACAAAAAAATGACCATTTGTGGAAAGCCGAGTGACTCGTATTTGAAAAGTAGCAATTACATTTTAATACAAAAAAGCATTACTGTAAATTGATCATTTTAATATACTGTCTAATATACTCTACAACAAAGCTGCTGTTCTTAAAGAAAGCTTTAAATCATGAGAAATGAATGCTTATTTATGGAATAATTGAGAAAGATAGCTATTGTTTAGTCCTAACTGCTCTATATATTATGTATATATGTTTATTTCAATAAATATACAGATCACTTCTGCTCTCAGGAACAGAGGGGAAAACCACCTCTTCCTGGCGGGAACAGGATTCCTAATAAATCTTGTTCTTGTGTGTTATAATGACATAATAATGTGTGCATCTGCACCCTTTAACCAATTGTTTAGGTGCCCATAAGTGCATTACAATCAGGCAAAATGTGAGCTATAGAGTATTTAACATTTATCATATGGTAAAGTCACCTTGGGGAAAAAAAAACCCTATGGTATATTGTATATATAATACTATTAAAATATGTTATATGTAAAGAGAAAAGCACAGAGAGTTAAATATCTAATAAATAAACTCTTTTTTAGTTTGTACATAATTTTACTAGTACCAGACACGTATTAACATGTATTGAGTCAGAGTAATATTCAGCTACAAAGTATTACATGTGGACATTACTGATTTCTGATTACCACCAATTATGCACTTTTCTGAGATGCTTTTTTGTAAATGCATCAGTACTGCACTATTATTAACAAATGCGTTAAGATAAAATTGTGTTGTGACACAAACTTTTCACATGACCACTGGAAGTATAAAGTAACTGTACTTACTTCTGAGGAGTCTGGTGGATGCGGTCTAAGGTATTTTGGGAGACAAAGCTATTATTTAACACCCACAGCACGGTAACCCCATGGTCGGTGTCTTTGCCATGTACAAAAACACGACATTGCTTCTTAAACTGAGAACCTGTTAAAACACACAAGAATATGATCAATTAATTCTAATTTTGGATATAAAAGCAATAAATAAACAAATCAGTAATCAATCTTGTGGCCTTTATGCAAAAATGTTGTATTTCCAAAACAACTGTGTTAAAAGATTTAATTCTAATTTTTATTTCTTTTGGTTCGTTCAGCATGACATTTTGACACAATGTAAAGAACAACAACCAGATTAAAAGTACATTAAAATGTAAAAAAAACATACAAACCATACAAACAAACAAATAAAAACAAAAAAGGTCAAGTGAAAAACACTTTTTTTTGGTATGCAGTGGTCAGCCCATCCAAAAGTGGTCCAAGAAAGGACAACTAGTGAACTGACAACAGGGTTATGGGCACCTACGGCTCATTGATGCAATCTAAGGAGGCCCCACCTCATAATTGACAGATGCCTTGAATAGAGTCCATGCCTCAAATAGTCAGATCTGTTGTGGTGGCACGAGGTGATAAATGATATGGCTGATCGGTGTACATATAAACACACACACACACACACACACACACACACACACACACACACACACATACATACTTTTAAGGTAAAACTCACCAGGTGCGATATTAATGTCCTCATTAGTTGGCTCAATCATGTGAGGTCTCCATACCACTGCCTCTGAAACAGAAACACGAAAATAATTACTACAAAAAGCAGAATAAAAGATAAAAGATAAAGTTAATGCGCGTTTCGAACAAAAGTACAGATACATTGGTCAACAACCAATTCGTTCCACTTTTTACCAGAAGAAGCCACTATTGAATAGAGCTCTTTCTTATAAATATTTATATACATTAGTATTAAGGACAACACTAAATCAACACTGAAAATATTTCTCACAGCAGAAATGCACACATAGAAAGTCTTAGGTTGCAAATACTGGTCATGTATGCACCAAATGTCTTTCACTGACAAAAAAATGGTGTTACGTGAACCATATACGGTCTCCTCACCACTTATTACACACTCGATCGTCTCTGCAACTTCGCTGATGACCCCACCGAGGACAAATGTCATTCTGCAGGTATAGAGTCCAGCCTCGTTGTGTGATACATCACGGATAAGCAGCAAGAGGTTTTTGTCCATAAAGCCAAACGTAGGGCCTTCTTGAAGCAGCTCACAGCCCTAAGTCATAGGAAGAAAGAGTGAGTGATTCTTCTGTGTTTTAAAGCTCATAACTAGGACTGTCCACTCTATGTCAAATCGTTAGCTAAGATCTATTAGTCGACTATCTAAATGTATTTATTTCCTTATTATTGTATGGTATAGTCTGAGACCACCCTTCCTTTCCTCTGGCATTTCCTCTGGGAAAATCTTGTAATATTAATTAAATTAAAGCATGGTTTGTATTTTATGGAAGAAGTATAAAGAACACCTCTGGACTATAGGGGGAGCATTACTGGCAGAATGCTGCTTTAAATCACACACAACTTTTATTTATTTATTTATTTATTTTTTGTAAAATGGATCCACTTCCAAAATGCCCTCATACAATTCTCAGTCATGGATTGAAATTCCCCTTAACATGAACCACACATGTTGCGCAACTAACCTTGTACCACTGGATAGAAAACCTGTCCACTGCTTCAGCGTAATCTCTTAAAGGACATGCCAGATTGTCATTCACGGACATTTTCAGCAGCTGTGGTGCCGTCTGCGGTCTACCACACTCTCTGGAGTTTGGCTGGCTCACTTGTAGAACAATGGCCTGTTTGTAGCACTTCTCAGGAGTTCTGCTCAAAACGACAAGAGAGCAAAATGATTCAATGGATGCTTAAGTTTGAAGAGCAATTAAAATATAAATTTTAAATACATTTGAATTTGACTAATTTGATTTAAATTGCTGATACAGAGATAAAAAGTAGGCTGCACCCTATTTTACTGTTGCATCATCATTTACCACCACTATTATATATTACTTATTATAATACTACACATTAAAACTGCAAAATCCTAGACACTGTCTGGAGTATGGTAAAATTCAATTTTGCTGCAGCTTTGAGTAACATTAGATAAATCTGATGACAACACACCTGACAACACACAAGTACTTTCCCTGGTGTTCCATGGTGCTGTTGAGGAACCAAAGCGATGCCCCCTTTATTATGGTACCATCTTCTTCTCCTGTGATCTCCAGGCCAGTTCTCTGGTCGTACCATGTGACGTTATAGGGGGTGTTTGGAACATCAAAGGCATGTTTATTTATCAAATGGCAGTTCAGCATTGCAGCCTCTTTTGGCACTGTGAATACACGCTCAAATGCCACACGATAGTCTTTGCAGAAATCTGTACAAACCAACACAAAGACAAATAACTTCATTTCAAAAGCACAAAGATACCCATTATAAGCTGTCACTGTTGAAAAGCTGGGGCAAAATATTTCATATTAACACCAGGGTTGGGTAGAAACAGAATACATATAATGATGAGAAAGTCATTAGATTACGGATAAAATAAAATAGGGTGATGACTAGCAGGATTCCGTTATAGCTGAACAAGGATCACTACTCTTACAATGTTGTTTCTGATTGAGTGTCAAACTGCAGCAGCATCTAATTGACATTCGGTTTACTTTCAGGTTGTATTTTACTTCATATCCACCAAATGTGTGTTTGTGAGACACTGCTGTTCATGTGGTTGTCATGACTTTTTTTTTTTTTTTTTTTTTTAAAGACACAAAGCTATCTTGTGTTATCTACCACTTGCCATTTATTTTGTTGCTAAAAGAGTGTCCATGACGGTTTCTGTGTAATATTTTAGTATTAAAAATGGTATTAATTACAATTACCTGTAAGCTAAATATTAATTATCCTCACTGACAGGATAAACATAATAAAAAAAAGCCACATACACTGTCCTGCAGAAGATCATTTGACCTTTTTACAATACTTTCCATTAACAATGAAAATGAATTTTTTTTTCCTGTAAAGTTCCCTTTTTGGACATACAGTTTTGGTACATATGTGGTATTTGGTACATATATTATAACAAGTGGATCATATGCCCACCCCCGGTTTAGCAGAGAGGGAGGAAAATATTTGAACTTCCGGTAAAAAAATACCTGTATATTGTCAGCATCCCCAAAAACAATGTAGTCAATTATGGAAGCCTATTCCAGCCACACAAGCACAACTTTTCTTAAAAGAACTCCTTCTTGGTTACTGATCATTTATAATTTGTCAAAAATACAATTCTCTCAAAAATAATAAATAATGACAATGTTCTAAATGTTGGCTCATTTAAAAAAACTTATTTTAATGTATTTTGTATAAACAGTGTGGTTGGTCATTTGTAAAGGGATACAATTTTAAAAGTAACCCTCCCAACCCAACATATAACTGCATGCATTACTTGAATCCTGTGGTAACTCCTTGAACTTGTGTCTACCTAATGACGAGCACTGGTGGCTCTATTTGTCAACAGCAGTGTAATGGGCCAGTAGATATTTACAATGTTGTTTTTTTTGTTTGTTTGTCTGAAGTAAGGCATGTATTCAACTGGGCAAAGAGCTACCATACACACACAGACTTACCTAGCCATGCAGTTTCATTATATGACAATGCACCAGCTCCAAATGCCCACAGAGCAACACAGCCCAGCAGAGTAAGGTATTGAACACTCATTTCTGTAAAGAGGGGGAAAAAACATTTTACTTTTAAAATCTCCCACAACACCCAACCATGTAGTTGTTACTATTGTGTAGCTTTTTCTAACCTCATGCATTTATTTTACATTATTTTTATATGTGATGTAAAAAAATAAAATTAAATAAAATGACGAGACAAAACAGTGGAAGTGGGGCGTTCACTGCTGCATCATGGATGTGTCAAGTAGAAGAGAGCATGTGACGTGCCAATGACTCACTGTCATTCAAGTCATTCCCTTCACATCCCTCTCCAAGAAAAAAAAAATTACAGCTCACGATTGTACTTCCCAAGGAGTCCAAAAATTACATAACCCTCAGTAGCATTACTAACAATAAATGTGACTACTCACTGAACACTGGTTTGTTTTATTCTACTGTACTTTCTTGTTTAATAAAAGCACAGATGACAAAGGCAATGGGTTCAAGTGGTAATAACTGTGTTAATGTAACTGGCCTTGAATGACATATTATTGAAGCAAACATGAAAATCTAATCTAAATCTAAATCATGGTATAGAACAGATTTGCATTACAAGACCAGGTACACTGAGTAAGTAGAGCACATGCTCACCCCACATTCAGCAGAGGGGGAGCAAAAATAAGCTTTTGATCTGCCACTTTTTATTTGTTTATTTAAATGCCCAGTGTAAAATACCTGCACTATTAACACAACTGTGTAAAAGAGCCGTGATTTTATCAGCCTCCCAGAAAACAAAAAGGTGGTCAGTTATAAAAGCAAGCAAAACTCCATATACCATATGCTGCAGTATTTAAAAAAGTTGATTGCATCTGAAAATGAGGACAGTATTTTAAATGTTTTTTTATGATGTCTGATGTGTCATTTTTGTTCTGTCTCCATCTAGTACATGGCCAAATAAGCTCATTCACCTATGTACATTTAAGGGAGCTACAGGGTGGAGGCGCTGTGGGAGCTCACTGATTGATGAGGTCATGCTATGAAAATAGGTGGGGAAATAAACAAGCCCACTGTAGTTGCGAGCTAAGTACAATAAAAGCATTAAAAAGAGGGTAAGGCAGTAGCTAACCTGTTAGATAATGTTAAACTGAGCTGTGTGTGTATGTGTGTGTGTTATAATGGGTGTGTTGGCCGTGCATGTATGTGTGGGTGGAGAACAGAGGAAGGTATTTGCACTTCACCCACTCCTTGCTATGAGTCACTCTAATCAAAACGAAATAAAGAAATATACAAAAGTTGTAATTTTTTTTTTTTTGAGGACTTTCGAGAGAAGTTTCTCTAATTCGGTTGTGTCAAATTCCAGCTCCTCACAGAGTCACACACACGACACCACGGAACTGGAAAGCTAGCTAAATGCTTTCTCCAAGACATGGGAAACACCACCGACCACTGACGGACAGTACAGTGAAGAGTGCCATTTCCTTTTACTCCACTGCAGTTCTGAGCCCCCAGCACTGCTTTAGGTCTGTAATACATAATACAGTACAATGGCCGCAGATGTTCGCAAACAATCAATCATTCAGTCTTTGTCTTGATTTATGTTCATGAAAAAATGTGCCAGATACCTAGCTAGCAGACTCTGAACCCTTACTGACGTAAACATTTACTGTGAATGATGAATGTTTGCTCTCCAAACTCAAAGGTCAGGATGTACCTGCAGCTTGCGAAACACATGTAAAGGTTATTTTACTCCTGTTTCACTGACTGCCATTGGCTGTAAGCGCAACGTCTTCTTACCGTGAAGCCCTTTTGGTGGTCAGGGACAAGTTTCCAATAATACATTCAGGAAATATTTCTAAGAACACTAGATAACACAATACACTCCCACAAAGAAGGGGAAAGCCAAAGGTAAAGAAGTTCAAAAATGAATAAAAAATTATAGAAAATGGCGTTATGGATCACCAAAACCACCCCATTAGATGAACAGCAATTAAGCATTCATCTTTGAGGGAAAAGGAAAAATATTTTTTCACTCTTGCTTTAAGCCTGAAAGCATCCACATATGTTTCTGTCCTTCCTTCCACTGTGAGAAGACAACTTGACACTGGGGGTCCACAAGGACTTGAAGCTCACTCCTGCACCAGCGCATCATTAGATACATTTGACTTTAATCAAATTCAAAATCAAATTAAAATTATATACAATCATAAATATCTGGTATCTTAAGTCTCTGGAGCTTCTGTAGTTCTGTAGAAAATAGTAGGCCAATGAACAATTAGACTAGCGTCACCTCTCATCTAGCTCATCATCCTAATCCATAAATGTGTAATTTTTGTCTAGATTGTCCAGTCCAGTATTTGTTAGCAATGTTAGTCTAGAATTTCAATACATCAATATGCTTAACTGGTTCCATTTTAAAGCAGCAGTATGTGAGAATTGCTATTTCTTGCTCTTAGGTTCCCCCTCCAGAATTCTACAGGAAGTAGAATTCACACTTTAAGCCACCCCACAAGAACCAGCATTTAAAGTGAAAGAATCTTGTGGACCACCGCAGTAGAGAAATATTACAGGATTGTACACAAATATGACTTGGGTTACACAGCACTACACAATTCTCAATAGTATTTTCAGTTAGCAGTGTGTGGAACCCAGAGTAACAACAATATAGACACTTTTCTCCCCATTACAGTCCAATGGAGCGTCACAAAGATTTTTGTGGAGAAGCTGTTATTTTAAGGTAAACATGCTATATAATGTTGCTTTAAGAGATTCTAAATTATGCTTTAGGTATTGTTTAGACCTGCTTATCATGTCATGCAAGAACGACTGCACAACACATTCATCGAATAAACAAATTAGTGCAGTATGTGAAGGACAGAAGTCTAAGACTAATCGCTGGTTGAAATATGAATGGGAGTTCTCGTAATGCTCAGCATGGCATCTGTTTACGGATAAAGTTTTACTTTTCAACAAAATGGGCCAATCAGCTTGCTGGTTACTTACGTGTTTTTTGTACTTTATTGAGCTAAATTCTACAGCCTAATCTTGAGGTTTTTGTCAGATTTGATCACATATTTAAAATCTGTTTTCTTTTTAAACAGTAATTTGATCTTAAGTTTTGACCAGCATCAAAACAGAAACAAAAACAGAAACTCTGATAATTCGATACATGTGTAATGAGGGTGATGACTGCTACATTAGTGTTTAGCAGAACCAATAATCAAACCCAGGCCAAAAAAGCAGTGTGTGCAAAGAGGAAGGTGTGTCCAGTACATAGTGGAACTAAATCTTTACAATTCAGCAAAAATGTAAGACCGCCACCAATTAAAAATAGAACACACCCCAAAAAAACAGGACATGAGAGTTGCCTCCTGATTCATATAAATTCCGCTAAAGCAGCATCGCGTTCACCCCAGGAGTTTACTAATATCAGCCTTAAGATATATGTTAAATGAATTTAGAGGTTACAATCTTACAGCTGTGCTGAAACTTCCCAGCCAATAAAAAAATCTCAGTTTTAGATTCAGGGGTCAGATTCACAAAAGCTTTTCAAAGAAATATCTTACAAAAAATCTTAAGAGAACAATGAACAAAGTTTAACAATATTCTTAAATGCAGTTCTCCGAAAAAAACACACACACACACACACAAAAAAACAACTTAAAGTCTCAAATATAAGTCTTTACTTCCAAGAAAACTCTTAAAACATTTATAATACCTGCGGTGTGACATCAGAAACTAGCAGAACGAACAGCACTTTAAGAACAATCTCCACTTTAAATCTAAAGATAAGTTTAAGAAAATATTAACTTTTATAATTAACAAAAAAGTTTAATCTTTTTTAGTTCATATAGGTATGAATATTTTTTTTTCTTCAGACACTTTTGTGAATCTGTCTGATTCACCCTAAGCTAAAAAAAAATGTATATCTGACAATTTCAATTGAACTCTGCATTTCAGGGATGAACATTTCTGATTTCAGGAAGTAATACTTCCACATTTTCTAACCACTTGCTCAGCAAAACGTCTTGGTACAGCTGCTGCACGTTTGGGCCTGTTTGTAAAAAAAACATTCCCAATCAGGTCTGACAACCCTCTGTAATTGCAACATCAGGTCTGTTAGCCAACACTGCTATTGAGCTTCCTTCCCTATATAAGTAAGATATAAGTAAAATATACCATCACACTTCTTATTTTCACTGTACACAATATGTATCTAAATAAAAAAATATATACAAAAAGCACTAGTAGTGCTAGATTTGTAAAAAAAAAAACTGTTTTCAGAAAACCACACCACAGCTCTTTTGTTAAATACTTGTTTCTGACTAAGGACTGGGTTTACCGTTTCATTACACTGCGGCAGAATATGCAGCACCTACATTTAGAAAAACTGCATGCCTAATCAGGTGTGTGAGAGACATTTGCGTTGCCATGACAACTGATTTTATTTTTCCTGGTACAAAGTAGGTATAAGATGAAGTTATGGAGTCCTGCTGTGCTTCAACTTTGTGCTATAGTTTGGTCTAATGGACTTTCATTGCTCTTGGATAAAAAATACATTGTGTGCGTGTTTGATATATTATTGTTTGCTGAACTGCAATCTGGGAATAATAAAATATAATGAAACATGACATTCACCCCCCGGCCCGCTCTTGTTTCCTATGTCATATCTTCTCATGATAACAAGCCATTTCACAGACTGTATTACTGTGTGCATTTCCGTTTTCATTCATTTATCAAGCTTTCTGGAGCATGGAGCAACAACCGTTTACACAGTAGTAAGCACATTGACAAGACAAACATATTAAATGAGATGTGCTAAAACTTTAAAATGTACTGTGTGGTGTGTAGTCTATATATGAAAACATTTTAAATTCATCGAATTCATCAACCAGCACGTTTACATATACCTGCCTATTTAGTCTAGCAGCCAGTCTGAATGCACTTTTTTTTCTACTGATCAGTCTTAAAGGCACAGACAAAAGCAGACTGCTCAATTCTAAGAGATAAAGAGAAGTTGGAAAATAGACAAGCAAAAAATAATGAGGGCTGTTAATGGCTACCTCTGCGTAAATGTAATAAACTGAGTACTTCTGAGTATAATCTGAGTATTTCTGTCAATTCTACCCCCCACACACACACACATTCCATAACATAACTTGTTACAATTTTTAACCGCACAGTTTCTAATCAGACATCTAATCACCCGTGCTGCTGTGAATTTGAACCCATTAAAGTTTTGTTTTGTGAGCGGATTCAACTCTTTAAACTGAAAAACTCTAATCTGATTAAAATTGTTTGATTTCTCTGAACTCAATGCAAAGTAAGTGTCTGACACTTTAGTAGGCAAAGTAAAAGATGTATTTCAGAGGCTACTGTCAGATACACTGATGAGTTTGCTAAATCTGACAGCCAGGTAAAACTATGATATTTAACTTACTGTTTTCCCACTGTTATACAGTGTACTAAAAGGCGAGCTAACAGTTATTAATATTGATTAATATTACCAGTTTTACCACTTCAGTTAGTTCTGTGAGGTAAGAATGATGTTTTTAGTGATGTGAGAAACAGGTTTCCAAACATTAGACATAGATGAACATTTCACCAGTTTTTGGGATAAACTGTGGGGTTTTCAGTGGTTCTGAGAAAAAGCTTTTCATGGTGGGGTTTTCAGTGGTCTTTCAAGTGGTTTTCAAATCTGAATGGACAACACTAAAACATAGATCAACATTTGACCAATTTTCTGGATAAACAGTATCTCTACCACTTGTTTCTTAAAACCAGTAAATAACTGGAAACCAACACAGTTAAACAGGAGTGGAGGGGTTGTTTATTTCACATGGGTGGTGTCAGTTTTTGCTGGTTTAGAAATTTGTTTGATTTGATATAATTATGATGTCTAAGAAATACTGAGTTTAATCAGTAAATTTGTCTAAGTAAATTAGTTTAATCAGTAAATAAGGTCTAAGTGAAAAGCCAGGAACAGGCTAGCGTTGATTACATGTTCAGGGTATCAAAACTGAGAACCATACATTACCGCATTTATCATCAATGAACAGAATATGGAACTAATACACTTTTATTGATATTTTATTTATGGTAGTAAAAATCAGATGTCATTTGTATGATTTTGCAGAGGATGCCGCAGTTCTAGCATAAACCATTGTTTACACTCATGGTTCATCGTGTTCAACTCAAAAAACATTTCAATATTTTTTTCTAATTTCTTGATTCTTAAAGCTCACCACTTCAACATGCATAGTGTGTGTACATTTATTTAAATAATTGGAAAAGGCAAGTATTACTATTTTGAGAGGATGTGATGTAAAAATAAGCCTATCTAACTAAAGTGCTAAGAACAAGCTTTCCTATTTAAGAAGAGGTCTTACTTATTTATAACGGAACTGGAAGTTTAAATACGAAAATGGTCCATTCTGACAGCAGCCAATATACTGTATGCCTAATCGATTTGTCTGATGTCAGAGTCTGTCTTGTATATGTATTTACAATACAAAAAGAGAAATGTAATTGGCTTCCTTTCTGGGCAATTTTCTGATTATAGATAATTATACACATTTATTAGTGGTTTATAGACTCTGCACCCCCTTTAAAGTGTGCTTCCAACGATGACTGATATTGGGTAACTACTGACTGGTACTAGTAAGTAAATATACCTGGGCGGGGTTAAAAATGGTTTGATCTTTAAATAGTATAACAAATAGTTCACATCCTATGAACAGATTTTAGATTATTTTTCATATTTTAAGTGACAGGAAAACACTTAAACATTGGCATAAGTATTAAGTTTCTCGAAAGCTTCTGAAACTGCTGGAAAATAGACCACCTTCTAGAACTTGAAGTACTGGGATATTCTATTGATTTATCCAATCATGTAACAGCACAACAAACAATGACAACAATATGATCACAAATACCAATAAACAACAGCAACTGCCTATTATACAATCAAAAGAGGTGGTGGTTGTGTGCTAGGACTACATAGTATGGACAAATGGATGAGAACAATGTGTACGTGTACGTTGCTCTTGCAAAATACCCCCACTCCCTTTTGGGTGAAAACAGTTGGTCTAATTTGACTGGTGGTAAATACAAATGTCCAGGTCTTTGACAATTTAGTTGAACAAAATATGAATTTCCTATAAACCTATGGGCAGTCAGACAACAATTATATTATGCTGCTGTACATAGAAAAAAAAATTAAATAAGGGCTGGCATGCCTCTGTAAAAGTGGCTGAATGACGAATGACCTTAACCAGTATATTGTACTTTACTATTACATTTACTGATGAATTTAATCGATGAGGATTGTATTTTCTATAGATTGATCATGGCAGTAATGCAGCATTTGGAGCCACTTTAACTTTAATTTGGATAAATGTGACAATAATCATGACACAAAAATCACTTCTGGAAACTTCTGCAGGTGAAGCGGTTTTGGTATCTACGTTTCAACAAATCAGGGGAAAACCCAGCTGGCTGCAGCCACTGTTGGTAAAGGAGCTGCTAGCTAGCAATAGCTAAATTAATCCTTATGTTAAAGGCTAACATTAAACTTGAATTTCTTAGAACATTTGACTGGTAGACAGACGCATGGATTTAATTCAACACCAGCAAATTCTGAGAACAACTATCTCACAATGTATGAAAAAGCGGAAGATGAAAAATGGATGGTTTCTACAGCAGGATAATGGACACAGTGCACCACCTCAAATGTTCACCCTCAAGAAATTAATGGCACTCACAGTCCACTGACCTATACATAATTGAAAATCTGTGGACAAAAAAAGGCCTGCTTGCAAAGACAGCCCAAGAATCACCCAAAGTTTCATGAAAGTTATTTTGGCCACATTAACCACTTGCACTGTATCATATGCATGAAAAAAGTGACATTTGATATAGATGTTGCATTTCGCAATGACACCAGAAGCATAAATCATGACAAAATTAATCTCCTTTAAGATAAAATAAAAAAGGGAGTCTAACAACAGTACCGAGGGGTGCTCTATACAATGTTGTGCCATTTATCTTTTTCCCTCTATCTTTCTCTCTGCTTGTTTGTACGTGACAGTCTAGTGCACTCAATCAATCTTTGCCAAGCCACATTCTCTCTCACAAGAATTAAGCACGGAGAGCAAGCAGTCAAGTGATGGCCTGGGAACTAGCTCTGTGCACTGAGCCATCAAAAGAAAAGACAAGAGGAAATGTAAATCTATCAAACTGAACCGAGGCATGCAGCTGTTGTCATATTAAAGCAGCCTAACCTTTTTAATAGTTTTATACCATTTGAGAACATCAGTTGCCCTTTTTACACTGGAAAAGACATTAGTGAATGTCTATAAAATATGAAGTTAAGCACTGTGTAATATGCTGAATTTAGTAGTTATATTTGCGAGTGCCCACAATGCTGCACCATTTGTTCAATAAACAACCAAAACCTCCATGCTGATTCATGGAAACTAAAAGGGGATATGAGACATCTGGTGAATCAGCATGTTTTGTTAGAAAGGCTTATGCAAACCAATCACATGGGAAAGTCAAAGTATATAATACTATGATCTATAAAATTTAAACATGAAGGAAAAACTGGAGCTCACCTCCATAAAATGATCTGGCAGAAGCCAGCAACAGGACGTAGGGGAGTGTGTTCACCGTAATGCCAACCAACCTCAGTGAAGGGAGGACCAAGTCTCATCCAGGCAAAGAGCTTACGCTCCTATTACTCACCACTCACTACAGCCTAGCACACAGTGTGACTGATGGTCAAACATAAAGCTGCGTCAGAGTGACCAGCCCCCTCCCTCCCTCCCTCAAGTCAGAGCAAAACACATGTTTACATTGGACACCTAATGAGCATGAGCTGGGCTTTCAGGTTCCTCTCAGAGTAGATTTGTTGTCAGTAAGATATAAATAAAATATATGTATAATAATAATGATAATAATTAGGAATGTTAACTTGAATATCTTACAATCCAGTCTAACTGACAAACTCTGCAGTCAGATCACTTAGTGTGTGTGCATTAGCCTCCTCTTCAATTATGGTTTATAACCCAAGAAAGAATTGGGGTTCTCTTGCAGGTAGAACAGAGTATTTGTTGTTTCTGCGTCATGTTTACAAAAAAAAGCATGTCAAGTTCATTTCAACTGCAGCTGCAACATTTGTCAGGATGCTTAATCCAACCACATCTAATTGTGCCTTTTACATATAATAGTTAATCAGCTTAGTGTGTGTATATGCAGAATTGGTTAATGGCTTGTGTGACCAAACATGTTTGAAAGCCTTATAGAAAGGTACTGCTTTTATATTGCTTTCTAACTGGGAAACTTACCTTTACACTTAATCATGTGGTGTTTTTCTAAAGGTTAGTGTTCTGTTATGAATCACTTAAAGGGGAAAAGCACCAGATATCACACAAACAGTAAAAACAAGCCAGTGATATGAATGAGCTCTTTTATGAATGTGCAACTTCTGTACTACAAAGCTGTTTGTTGTGGTGGATCTAGAGGTGCGTATTACAAACCAGGCCCATGAAAGTGTTTGAAGTGCTGAACCCTTTATGCATCCTTCAGCCCTACTTACCTGATAAATTTCCCCTTCCTGCTGTTCTTCTGATGCCTTTCGCTTGACCTTAAAAAAAAAACAAAAAAACACTTTCAGTTAGGATCACTCTCAGCATGTCATCTAAAATTGACCTAAGAAGACAGTAAAGTCTGAGTTAAGTCAATTCAAGGATAATGACAAAAATGTGTCATTAGTTTTGCTGCATATAATCACAATAGCAAATAATTCACCTTGGGCTCAGGCAATAGTAGTGAAATTGAATAATGAACAACAGTAAATTTGACAGGGCTTTTTCATTTTTTTACATTGTAACAGGACGCTAGCAGTGACCAGCACATACACCCTCCCAAACACACCACATCCATATCCTGTGCTCTCCCACATAGACCTCCATTTGATTTTGGAATTATCCGTTCCACCTTAAACGCTGCAGCAGCTACAGTGTGGCGACGACAGGCGCCTGGACATAACTGCTGCACTTTAAGGTGGAACAGAAAATTCGAGTAAGAAGCTGACAAGCAGACAAACAGCCTAAGCCTAGTGTGCCAGACAAATAATGAATGAGAAGAACCTTACCAACAGCTAGGTAGAGTTTTCACAACCACCGTTTCTCGACAGCCTGGCCTTAAACTTCTCGGCACATCACTGGATTTAGCTCGGCAACGGTCGGCCGGTGCGTCCATAAACAAACTGTCACGAAGTAAACCGTGCTTTTTCCCGTGGAAGTGGCTACGCTGTAGAAACACTTTAGTTCTCCATGCTTAAAGGAGCGTCTGAGAGTTTGAGAAAGCCCATGTTGCAACTTCCTTTCGCAGCATGGATTGCTTTCCTCTTCATCGGCCTTGGTTAAGTTTGCTTGCGCAACTCCAGAAGCGAACCCTGGCTGGAGAAGGAGAAGTAAGCGAGGAATCACGTTGTGAAGTTTTGCTACTCCTTGTCCTGACGTCTTCGTGTCTAAACGTTCAACTGGAAAAGTAGACGTCTGCCAAATCAGACACGGCTTGTGCAGGCATTTTCCTCACAGTAATTTCCCAAAAAAAAGACTCCTTTTTAACTACCGTTAGTTAACTCGGCCAGCCTAGCAAAAACACTCCCAGAGGAACTCTGAAGCCAAGAGCACAGCAGGCTTCAGAGTGAGTTCACATCCCGAATTCCTCCGGTTTTACCCAGCCAACTCCCACCCACGATTTCCCACGCATCTTTAGAAAAGGTCACTTAAAAAAAGTTTGGTCCAACCTCTTTGTTTTTAACCTTTTTTTAATGGTTAAAAGTTCTGTTGAACTTCTGTTGTTAAACGTTCTTAGGTTTCAAACTTATCGTTATGGGGTTGCACTCCCTTATCCCTAGCACAACATGAAAATTTAACGGTCCGTCTGTATCTAGTAGATTTTTTATGAAGTCATTTTGTACATTAACGGTTAACAGAACTCGTTCTTTACTAGTCATGCACTTTCTTTTGAATCCACATCGCTAACAGGATAAGCTTTTTCAGCTTTTCCAGTTGCTAATGTGTCATGAGTCAAGAATAATGGTAACAATAATACTTAACAAATCCATAGTGTTTCCCTCACAGTTCATTTGGCATCAACGTGTTATTTTGACAGATGACAGAAACAAGCTCACTCAGTAGTAGCTCAAACAGAGGAGAGGTAGGGTAGCAGATCAGTATTGTGACAAAAGCTAGACTGGCGATGCACAATGGTTCATCAATGTGTGTTAAAATGAGAACTTTGAATAGGCACATGTTGTCTAACTGTTCATGGGGCATGTATCAATGTGTTATTGTATTGACCATGAGAGTTGGGTTGTCATTAAAAGTCATTCTGTTTCATTTTTATAGTTAAAGCTCTTTTTATACAACATTTATTTTGCCATAAGTCATGCTAAAATTCCAAACGTAAAACAACAAGCTTTGTCCAGTGTGGCAGTTAAGCTGCTTTGGCAGTAGTAGATTACAGTTTGATTAGCTGATGTTCAATAATAGCATTAAAATGTAATAGTACATTAAAAAAAAGGTTCCTCAAGGGTTCTTTAGTTAAGCCAAAGTATTTGTACATCCAAAGTATGCAGAAAGGTAGCTCTCCAGAAGCAGAGTTGGAGAACACAAGTATAGAACCATGAAACAACTAGAACAACTAATAGAACAACTCAAAAAATGATTTGAATGTTTATATTGTACTTGTCAGTGGATCAGGGATCTTTGAAAATAATTCTATATAGCACTAAAGAGGGTTCCATTGTTGTTATGAGTCCCTGTTGAACCCTGTTGACTTTACAGTGATAGCCTTCCATGCATACCAGTATTGCTTTGGTTATAGCATGGATACAAAGAAACAGCAGTACTGAGCAAAAGCCAGGCCTTTATTCAATTTCCAGCTAACATGCTAGCATTACTTTGTCTTGGTCCTTGGTCGTAGCCTGCTACAACCATTGTCTTCTGCTGTGTTGTTCTTGTGTTTATTAAATACATACATGTAAATGCACACAGTGCTGCAGCCTGTGATATTGTTCTTCTCAGGATAGGGGAAACCAGAACATAGGAAATGACTGGAATATTTTATTCTATTTCATGACTTTCAGATTGTGAGGTCAGAGTACATGTAATACATTCAGCAAACAATAACAGAAAACAAACATGCACAACTTCCTTTTAGCCAAAGGCTGTATCTTTGTGAATGTACATTGCACTTTTTACAACTGTTGTTGTCACAAAGCTTTACACAATCAGTAATTAGTAAAAAGACAAGAACTCAATGACATAAGAACAAATTAAAAACATAAGACCCCCAGCAAGACAAAGGTGACAGTGGCAAGATAAAACTCCTTGAGAGGTAAAGGAAGAAATGTTGGGAGGAACCAAGACTCACAAGGGGGATCCATCCTCCTCTGGTCAGAACTATTCATAAATTATTGATAAAAGTCATCAAACCTAAACTCTTGTACTGCTCATGTGTAACATATTCTTAATCATATCAAAATAATCATGGTATAGTATACCTTAATATGGGTAAGTGGGCAACCATTTACTCTGAGAGGGTAAGGAGACAGAGTTAGTTCTGAATGGATGTATGGAGAGCAGAGAATGTTGAGCAGTATCAGTTTATAGAGAGCAGAGAATGTTGAGCAGTAACAAAGTGTGTCTGATGACTCTGGCAGATCTGACTATAACAGCTTAATTAAAAGGAGAGAGCCAGAAGGTAACACAGACACGGGAGCACCCTGAAACACTGGCGTCCATCTTCTCCACCTTCCACAAACCTGAGTGATCGCGTGTAAGCAGCAAGACAACAGCTCCAGCATCTCAGTATACTACAATACCCGTGTCTGTGAACCCCTGGACCTACAACCTTTATCTAAGGGGAAACATTAATTACCAAAAGCTAAACAGGTGAGTTTTCAGCCTAGATTTGAACATTATCTGGAAGATTATTATTTCAGAGTTGGAGGGCTTTATAAAAAAAGGCTCTTTCCCCTGCTGAGGCTTTCTGAATTTGGGAAAGGACTAAGAAACCAGCACCCGGTGATCTAAGTAATCTTGATGGTTTATAATATGTAATAAGATCTTGCAGGTACTCAGGAGCGAGGCCATGTAGGGCTTTGTATGTTATTAATAGATGAATTTTATAGTCAGTACAGAATTTAACTGGAAGCCAATGTGTATGTCTATGTCTATGTGTATGCTATCATTTCTCACTAAAGGTGCATGTGGCAGTTCTATATATTCTCTTAGATGAAAAGGCCCATTTCACGACCATGACATGACATGGTTTTAAATTATCATTCCATTTATTAAAGATAAATATTCATACAAAATCTATTTCAAGCATGTGAAAAGTAATTGCTCAATAAACATACTAACTGGTTGTGCCACCTTGATGAGTCGTTTACATTGCAATGGAGCAATTATGGCCCACTCATCTTTGCAGTATCATCTTGGGTTTTTGAGCATCCATTGCCTGTTTAAGGTCTTGCCACAGCATCTTAATGGGATTCAAGGACTTTGTCTTGGCCACTCTAAAACCTTAATTATGTTTCTTTAAAGCCATTCAGAGGTGGACTTGCTTATGTGATTTAGATAATTGTCCTGCTGCATAACCCAACTGTGCTTGTGCTGTGCAAATGGACAGACATTCTCATTCAGAATTTTCTGATAGACAACAGAATTCAATTTGAAAATTTAATTTTGGAAGGCCGGATACTCTTGGGAAGATCCACCTCTGTTCCAACTTTTCTCCATTTGTGAAAAATGCCTCTCACTGTAAATCGTTGGAGTCCTGGAGACTTCAATTACTTTGTTTCGTATCTGTATTTGAATCTCTTTTTAATTTTTTAGTTGAAGCTACTTTTTAAGACCTTCCAGCCTGCTTTACATTACCAGATTCCAGTTATCAATTGAATTGGATTAACTGGATAGTTTTTTATCTTTAATAAATGTAACGATAATTTGAATGATCAGCAGTTACATTATTAATGAAGATATGTGCGCTAGTACCTGTGGCAACCATACATGCCCAAGCCATGGCAGCTCCGTCATATGCTTTGGGTTTGTGCCCAGTCCTTTTGCTATTTCTTCTTAACAATATTCCTAAAGTTATGATGACACTTTTCTTTGTTATTAAACATGATTCATTTTTGTGTATTTGTCATCTTTTACAATATCAAAACATTAAAAAGAAAAAGGGCAAGGAGCCAGTACAGTACTTCGTACCAGCCTATTGGCAAGTATTACAGCTTGTAAACATTTTTTGTAGCAGCTAAGTTTTAGTTTTAGTTTGAGGAAATCCCCCCTTTTCTTTCTTTTAAAGGCTTCTAGCTCAATGAGGTTCTTGGGTCTTGCTGCACTGCTCTTTTAAGTTTCAGTTCTTTACAGCACTGCATTGAAAGTAATCAATTGTAAATTCACTGTGAATTTTAAGGTGTGTTTAGGATTATTATCACCCTGTAGAAGCCGTTTTATTTTTACCAAATGGTGTGATGTTTGCTTCCAAAATTTGCTGCTGATTGTTGGGGCAAAGTTTGAGTAAAAGGATGCATGATATGAACATAAAATATGTTGAATTTCACTATGATGATATGAGAACAGATAAATTATGACTAAAATATTTATCTCTGCTTGTATTTGCAGTCAACAGATAATGTGAATCATGCAGAGTTAAGATTAATGGTGGGGTGAAAATGTTTTTTTTTTCTAGGCAAACATAAGTTTATTGATTATCCACCAGACGACATCTTTCAATAAAAATCACAGATTGTAATGTCTTCCTCTGCTGGCCTCATTGGTCTCAGTCTGCGGCCCCTCACGGGAGGATCACTTCTAAGCACACAGGTGGAGTTGATCAATGGACTGATTAAGACTCCACTTAAATTCTTTTGTTTGGTGTGGAGTTTCCATGACAATACTGATTCTTGCTGTGTTTGTGTTGCTAGTTTCTTGGTTTGTTTTTGTTACTGGAGTATGGATCTGCCTACCTGCCTGCCCTGAGTTTGAGTTTTGTCTAAACCCTAATAAAGTCCTTTGGTGCATACTGCCTGCTACAACCACTATCTCACAGAAGACTCCACCAATGAAGAATGCAGCAAAGGACATCCTTCCTAAGACCATCTCCTCACCATCTGTGTACCCTTGCTTTTTCCATGGGGACCTGAAGCAGTGGGGAGTGTTTAGAGGTGAGTGCCTGAGCTATCTGGCCCACTCTTCTGAGGTGTTCCAGTCCAAGGAAGGCAAAGTAGGTTTTGTAGTTTTACTTCTATGTGGGCCTGTCTTGGACTGCGCAGTTCAGATATATGGCCACCATAGCGAGGCTACTCACCCCTCTAGCCTGTTTTGGGACCTCCTTGAGTCTGTGTTTTAATCCAGAGGAGGCTTCCCAAGATAACTTTGGGGGGGGGGCTATACCATTCTCAGGCCAGGCCTTTGGTCTCCATGGAGATGGCTGGGCACACAGGGAATGGGGAGACCACAGTGTTGCCAAGTGCCCTGGAGGAGGCCTGCAAGCCAGATAAGGAGCCCCAGCACTGCCAGGTCCCCTGGAGCAAATGTGGGAGCCCAAGTCGGATGGAGGAGTCCCAGCTCTCAGATCGCCTCTGTGCCGCCAAGTGCCCCGAAGGAGGCCTGCAAGCCGGATGGGGAGTCCATAGTGCTGCTGCGGCACTGAATGGTACTGTAATGTCTCCCTCTGCTGGGCCAGTGGGGAGCCCATGCAAAAGGGCTGGGCACCACACCTCACCTAAGGTGTGATTTGCTCAATGGACTTAAGACTCCGCTTAAGCTTCTTTGTTTGGTTTGCTGGTTTGCTTCGGCCAGAACAAACCAGGCTTTTGTCCGTGTTAGAGCGACCTCCAGACATGTTACCTGCCATCTAATTGACTGCTGGAGCCCAATGAAGATTTGAGGGAGGTTGAAAACAGGAGAGCAAACTGTTAAATGCCACAGGCAGAAGTTAAATACTGGTACTTGTTTTGAGCTATGTGTATATAGGGGGAGGTGTGTTGCTGTCTGATGTCCTTTGGTCAAGGGTGCCCTGATTTTCACACCACATATTTAGTACTGCCAGTGCTGCTCTGTCCTGTTTTCCTCCTGAAAAAACAGCCTGTCTAGCTCGAGCTAAGCTGTTCACCAGCACGGAGCATGCATTTTTGTTTGATGGTTTAGCTGGTCTTGGTTTTACTTGATTTAGTTCTTTTTATCAACAGAGGTTTTATGTTGGCATGCTAATACATTTTAAAAAATGGTAAAGATATAGCAATTGTAACCTCAGGCTGGGGAGGGGCTTATTCACACTAGCTGGGAAATGTAGTTTAAAGATAAAAACAAACACACTAAACTATAGCCTACACCCTGGTCTTTCCCAACAGGGTCCTCTTCTGAAATTCTCTTTCCAACTGGCTGGCTGGAGTTTTTGTTGTGTTCTGGCTCAGCCCACAAAATCACTGCTCTGTCCCTTGTTAGGTGAGAAACCCTGCAAGCATTCCCTAGGGCTCTACTGGCAGCTCTGCATCTTTACTGCCATTTGTATGATGGTATGCCGGGATCCCACATTATACATGGTTTTGTGCTTTACTTTGTTTTTCACATCTGATTCAACTTGGGTGTTGAATTAATAAAATAGTTTAAATCATGGGGTATTTGGGAAAGGCTTTAGGAACCAATGTAGTACTGAATTAATCTCACGTAACTGGATACATGTTTAGTTCACAGCACACAAATAATACAAAAGTAGTTTTATCATAGTTTATTTTCAGCTGTTATTAAATAGACACATTTGGTTTGTGACTTTCACAACTAAAATAAAGACTTAAACTCAGTATACATGTACAAAAATAAAACTATAAAAAAATAAAGCTAAAGTCAAAACAGGTTCAAGAAAGCATACATACACCTGCACTGTCCTTCCTTGTACAGAGACTGTAGATCATAAGTTGTAGTCCCTAGCCATTCTGTATCATTCCATGGCCATTCTCTACCATCATTAGTCATAATAATATGATTATGACCAAAGAGCTGCTCTTGACTGGGTATTGTTTTGGGTGGCTTGGTTAAAAGTGGCGCTGTGGCCTGAAACTGACCAGTGATGAATGAGGTAGAGAGCAGATAAAGAAATTTGCAGCGGTGGATGGGCTTCAATTGTCCACCTTAGCAAATATAAAGTTGGTAGCGCTCATAAAGTGGGCCAGTGAGTGGAAAGTACAAAGTACAATAAAGGCTTTTATGAGCTCAAGTATATAAAACAATTTAAGAGAAAAAAAAAAACAGGCGAGACAAAGTTTCTTCGTTGGAAAGGACAGTTAAAAGGTGCTGCTTTGCCGGGCCAGCATGTAGTCCCGTTGCTTCTGCCGTTTGGGGCACAGCAGATGCAGAAACACACTCAGCACAATCAGGAAAAAGCTGCCAGCTATAGCAGCTGTCACCAACCACACAAATGTGGAGTCTGTAAACAGGGATATTAAAAGTGTTATTTTTATTATTACAATTTCTTCATTAATTTACTTATTTGACCCAAGAATAGGCTATATTGATCATTAGGTGTATTGGCCACTGTATGCTCTACAACAAGGACATCTTGTGGTCATATGCTGATACTACACTAGTACAGTAGTTTTTTACAGTAGTGCTCTAGTGATGACATTCAAGTTAATATGGTAATATATTTTAGATAACTTTGTGTGTGTGTTTTAAGACAAAGATGGGAAACTGAATGTGTTTTTCTTAAATTTTCTTTCAACTTAAATATGTTAATTTATCAGTAAAGCAGTAAATAATCTTGTTAAACTGTTTATTAATAATTAATTTAAAAATGTGCATATGATCTACACAAACAGTAAATATACGTTTATGTGCACCTACCTTGCAGTTTAATTTGTATAATTGCTTCCTGTCTTCCTGATGCATACTGAGCGACACACTTTAGGCCCACCTTAGTGTCCTCCTCATGCACCTCCAGGAAAACCAGCTGCACCTCAATATGGCTAGCCGTCACCCTGCACATATCAAACATTTCTATGTTAAAGTTGACCTCAGATCCAGTGTGTCAAAGATGTTGTATTTATTAGTTTTTTTTAGGCCAAGCTGGTAGATTGCACCTTAAATACCACTTTATATGGAGAACATAAAGCTTAATGGAATCAGCAGCAGCTTACAAATGCCTACCTCTGCTTCGCTTGAAATACTCGTCCACTCAGATAAGAGTGCTCAAGTGACTGGCCATTGACTAACCAGTCGACCTCAGTGGAGTCCGCTGACTGGTTGCCAACAAATACCTTGCACTGGATCACCAAAGTAGCACCTGATTGGAAATAATGTAATGCAATTTTATTAACCATTGCATTTAATTCCTACCATTATCAGTTTCTCTGGTTTTACTATTTATACTTGGTATGTGTTTAGGTTGTTGTATTTCATAAACCATTGACGACATTTCCCCTAAATTCCAATTCAAACATTCCCCTAAAAAAACAAATAAAAAACAACAACAACAAAAAAAACCTTCTAGATCCTATGCGCTCTCCATAGTCAGCTTGAGCTAAGCTTAGCATGGCACGTTGCTAACTTGCTAATGGCTTACAGCTTGTGGTTACTGGATTGAACTTGCCCTTGTGAAATTTGATTACACATTATAATCATTAATAGACACACAGTAGCTACTGTGTATTTTTACTGCAACTGCTTGTCCCAAACTGTAATGTTTGTACAGTAATGGTTCAAAGATATTTCAAGGTAAAACAAAAACATCCATCAAAAACAATTAAATTAGCATAAACAAATACCAGCAAAAATGTTGAATTACAATATTTAAGAAAAAATTGTGTTGGGCCCACAGAAAGTGATCAGTGAAGCTCAAGCGGGTATCTAAAACATGGATGCTGACTGCAGAGCCACCATTTTGCTGTTTTTAAAATGGCAACTTTACGGGAGAAAAAACAAAAGAAAAGTCATTTGTAGCATTTCTGTTGGTCCCTTCATCATGATATTTTTACATAATGTAAAGAAGTGTGTCAAAAAGTAAAAAACGTACACTGAACTTACCAAGATGACTTTCGATAATAGAGCCGCTTACAGGGGTGGTGATGTATGGGTAGATTATGCTTGATGCTGCATGAAAAAATCAATATCAACACCTACATGTACGCTTCATATCCATTACATATATTATTAATAGATTCCTATTAAGAGGATTGTCTCTACTTTTTAATTAAAGAGAGGAAAAACAGATGTAGACTTTACTGTATACGTATATATCATATATATATTATATATGCATGTGTTAATTAACTTTTAGTTGGTATTTGTCAGTAATGACAAACTTTACTTAGTCTAGGTTTACTCACATGTTAAAGTAGCATCCCTTGATTTAGTCGTGGATTCAGGGAGCAAGTCTGGAATGACTGTGACTGGCACTGAAAAATAACAGAATGTAAAACACCAGAAATAATTAAATATATAGAAATATACAAACAATATATAAACAGCATTGTAAAAATGCAAACATTTTAAAGGGTGGAATAGTTAAATTGTAATGGTACAGGAATAAAGAGTGTAACCGTCACTGTGTAACCGTCACTGTGTAACCGTCACTGTGTAACCGTCACTGTGTAATGCTGGGTACTGTAATTTACCTGACACTTGTAGTTTCCAGGTCCTGCTAACATTATATTGTGTATTGTTGACTGTAACTTTGAGCTTGCAGGTGTACAACCCCTCGTCCTCCACAGAGATATTTCTGATAGTAAGCTGGTCTTCTGCTCTGGTGTTATAGCGAGTGCTGTTTAAAGGGAAAGCCTCTGAGTGCAAACCCTGTAAAGGAACAATAGGGTCACTCTCAGGAATTCAGGAAAACATGTCCAAGCTATATATATATATATATATATATATATACTACTTTATTGTTTTATATATTACTTGATTGGAACCTCTAAAACAATTATGTTTTATTACAATTATTATAAACCAATTGTATGTTTAATTACAAAATATTTCCTGATGGAAAATAATTATCACATAATTACTAACCAGGCTAGCCTCTAATACTACTTTATTTATATTTATTTATTTATATATATATATATATATATATATATATATATATATATATATATATATATATAAATTATGAATTTATAAAAGTAATACATTTAATTATAAAAAAAATTAATTATAAATAAAATTATGAAATAATTAAACAATTATCTTTATGATTTTGCATTTGTGTAATTGGAAACCAACATATTGCCAATGTGGCATGTTGGCACCTTTCTCTGCTGAAGAACAGACTAAAATGTAGGTAATAGTGCCATGAGAAAGTATTTTGTTCTGATTCATTCATTGTTCCATTAACTATGGCAAGCTGCCCAGGCCCTGTGTGAAAAATATTCCCACACAATCACACTACCAACACCAAATTTGACAGGTGTTGTATGATGTTTGTCAGCTTTATGACTTTGAATCTTATTTCAAAATGCTTATGGGTCATTAAGGTGCTTTTGCAAATGTGAGACAAGTCTTCCATGAATACCATCACATTATTTTGGGGTTTGTTCCCCCTTTCATGCAATATTACATATAAGTTAAAGATGTAATGCCATTTGGTGTTTAAAATAAGTACAAATTCAGGTCAGATGGGGCAAACACTTGTATATAGAAAATATGTAGAAAATTAGCTGTCGATGTTGCTTGTAAAGCCAATAATCACACTAATTTTTTTTTGTATATATATATATATATATATATATATATATAGCTAACCACAGACTGAACTGATTGTAAAAAATATTGTGCATGATAATTTGTGTAGCATCAGCACATTTATAAAAATCAGTTATTGGCTTTCAAGTAGACCTAAGCACTGAGCAAGTGGAGGCAACAGGACCTTGTCTCTTTTTTGTCTAGACTGACAAATAGCCTGTCTTACTGTTACCAAACATATCCGCCCTTCTGTCTTCTTTTCGTCTTCTCTCCTGTCACCCTGCACGGGAACGTACCTTATACCACTGTGGACTTTCCGCCCTTTGGAAATGATCTATGTGAGGACAGTTGATGGTCAGGTCTCTGTCTGGCTGTGTAGAAACAGGATGTGACATCATATCCATGTCTTCTTTTCCTAATGCGTAAATGATCACAGTGATCTCCCCAGTAAAGCAGAATGTGCTGCTTCTGAAAGGACAACATAGACAGTAACATGAGTGTATATCTCCAAAAAGGTGACAGGTGAAGGAAATAACATGATTATTTGATTCCAGTAGCACCTGTCAAGGGGTGGGACATGTTAGGCAGCAAGTGAATTTGATGTGTTGGAAGCGGGAAAATGGGAAAGCATGGATCTCTTTAACGAGGGCCAGTCCTCAAGATTAGCATCTCTATCACCAGCATAAGTTAAATTAGCTCATGACTGTATTGCTTATTACAGGGCCAAACTATGATGGTTAGACAATTGGAGTAGGTAGGTCTTGAGGGGTGGGTCTTGTGGGGTGTTGCTGGTGTGCAGAGTTTAGTACCTACCAAAAGTGCTCATTGACACATGTGGGGTGTGAAGGCTAGACCTTCTGATACCACACAAGAGTTACTGTAGCACAAAGCGAAAAAAAAACAAAACAAAAAAACGTTAAAACTTGGTGTGTCTTGTACAGTTTAGAGCTGTTTTAGTGGAGTAGGACCGACCTAATACTATGCAAGTTGTTTTAATGCCATAGCTGAACTTGGTACAGTCACCCTTCACTTTACTAGAAACTCTTGCCATGTACTTTCACATGTACTAGTTACTTATCTTATAGGTCCACTATACAGGTATACTTTTACAGACTGTAGTCCATTTTGTTGCTGCACAGCATGTCAGAAGCCCCACTTTCCCATTCATTATTGGTCAGTTTAATAAAACAAAAGTGTTGCTGTTCTTTTTTGTTTACATGTCATTGTTAATCCAAGATTGGTCCACCAGAGAGTGGTCCACTACCCAAACGTATCCAGCCAAGAGTGGCCCTGTGGGAACGGACCATGATGATGAGCTAGAGGACAGCGCACTGAGCATCAGCAGATACAGTCTGTAACTACATATATAGAAACCTTACAAAGATTTGGAACATAGCTTAGCATAGAACAGCAGGTTTCAGATATGTGCCATTAACAAAATCCAACCTGAACACATAGGTGTAGGTTCCAGAGTCTGAGGGCAAAGACGGGAGGAGCCAAAGGGAACGTTCACTTTGTACAACCCTGTGACTGTGGTTTTGCAGGTCATCATGGTCGCTGTGAGAGATGTGAAATGTGGTGCTGTCGTCCACTTGAAGCCTCTTGTAAGTAATAACGTTCTCGAGAAATGGAAATCTGATGACCACTGCTTCTCCCTGAGCGTGAAAATCTGGCATCTCCGGATGCATCACTGTACAGCTGTCTAGGATAACATAACAGATTATTTAGAGAGTTAAAGGGTAATTGACGGTTCAATGCTCTGCCTACAAATGTTATCTTTATAAGGAGCTGTACAGAACATGTGCAACATTAAGAGAAACTGTAGCACACAACTCAAATCTATGTCAGAATATTGACATCAAATGGGAACAATAACTTGTTTAAATAGCTAAACACAGCAATTAGAATTATTGGCAGACTAGGGTTCGATTTCCTAACCAAGCAAGCACACAACACTACACCAGGAATAGTCCTTGGACTGAGAATATCAGATAAATGTTTTGAATTCAGTTCAGTGAATCAAATGACATCACAAACCAATCCATACACATACAAAGCAAATGCTCTTTAAAGATCTTTAAAGTTTAAAGTTCTGTCCCAGACAAAGTCATTCCACAATCATACTGACATTACCTTTTATAGGGACTGTGTAGACAGCATCAAGGCTAACAGACACGAAAATCCATGCAAACCCCAAGATGCACTAGGGGTAATGAGAGAGGAAGCATGCTTAAACAATCATAAGCCACATACATTCATCCAAATGTTGATGTGGAAGCAAACACTGTAAACCATTTAGGGTTATCTGACTCTATTTACAAATTCATCACATGGAGTCCCTGAAGTATTATGGTAAAAAAAGAGGTTAAAGACATAAATTGTTTCCTCAATTTGACAATCCGTTTCCTTAGTTTAATACGTTCTTCCTCAGTTTAGAGTAATCCTTTAGTTAAACAGAGGGGACATTTATTTAGATTTATATGAACTAGATATTAAACTGAGGGAATGATTAAATACATTTAGGGAACATTTTAAGTCACTAAATATTATTTTTCTACCTTAATCTGTTAAGAGTCTTCAAAAGTTTTGACAATCCAGTTTTTCACTGCTTAATTTTTAATGAGCCCATATCATGGAAAAACATTTTTAAATAAAAGAGGTTGGTGTACAATGCATACAATGCTAAAGTGTTAAAACTAACCATATAATGTCCAGTCATTACTGTCTAACTTCACAGTGAAAACTGCCTTTAATCATTGCACTGTTTTTACAGGAAAGCCTTACCTGTTCACACTGACAATGTATAAAGGTTATGGGACATTTTAGGATAGTTTTGTTCCAATATAGTAAATTCAGCCAATAAATTGTGACATAGAACATTAACATGTTTGTTTCCTTGTTGTAGAGGCTTTGCAAAGCTTTCATCTAGACAATCAACAAACATGTCATTTGAACAGCGGTGTCTAATATTTTTCACCATATGTGATCATATATCTACAAGCGTATATATTCTTTGTTTTGCACACATGAAGGAGCTTTACATTCATGAACCAGTTACAACCCAATGTGAATGCCAACTTTGACATTAAAGGCCAAAAGGCACAATGAATCTGCCTGAACAGGGTCTCAGTGAACTGCTTTGACAACAGTTTTAGTTCAGAACTGGCTTCATCAACTGAGTGGATTATTCACAAAATCACAGTTTCTGCCGACTTCTCTGTGTATACTGTTAAAACAGTTTGTTGAATACATCTTTTAACATTTAAGTCTGTTTTTAATAAACAGATAAAAATGCCGAACTGCATAAGCTGATTAGTGCAAGTATTCTTAATGAATAATGCTCTGTATAATTATATGAGTCCACTTACTATATTACAATATGATGATTAAATATACAGCAAAACTATACTACAACAAGAAATAATATTTAGCACATAACACTACTTTGTTTGGCAGCCAATAATGCTGCAACCACAAAGTATACAAAATAACATATGAAAAATTGGCATGAACATCAATTCTGTTAAGATTCAGCATATACTGTCAAATCATGATCAAAAATGAGAAATACAAAAAAGACTCTTTCGAGCAAACCCTCACCTGCTGCTTTATGGTAATCATGGTGAAGGTAAGTCCTTGACCGACAGGGGAGATGCGAAATGTAATGAGAAAACCTGAGAGAGAGAAAGAGTGTGAGGGAGCATACACAGAGTTATAGGCACATATATTGTAGAGGAGGGGAACAGGGCAGTTCCTTTTTTGTCCATGTGTTCTGTAGGCGGTGAGATGGGGGGAACCTCCATGCTTTTTAAGGTCCCTCATGTGAGCTTGGAAATTCCTCAGCTTTCCTAATCAGAGACCCATTAAGTCACCATTCCCTGACACATGCATACACACCAACACAGACAAATGTGCACTCTTAGGCTCTTCCGCTCTGCCTGTGTGAACAGGACAAGAAAACTAATAACTAATAAAGGTATGAATAATCCTTTTTTGTTTTGGCTTGGCATATCAAAGTGAAGTCAGAATGTTTTTATATATTATTTATATATTATATTATATATTATTATTGGGCATGTTATACATGTTATATATATATATATATATATATATATATATATATATATATATATATATATATATATATATAACATGTATAACATGTTTTTTAATTTTATTTATTTATTTATTTATTTTTCAATAGTTCACATGCAAGCAGGTCTTATGATATGAGAGGAAGTGACCCAATAGTTGGCCCCGGTAACATACGTGAGCCTGTCTTCATGGTAGCGCAATTAAGACTGTTATTCTTGCACACACAACATATCTGGCTTTTGTAATAATAGTGCTTTTGAGGAGACAGTGATGTTACACGTGAATGAACACAGCTGAAACACCACAGCCTATAAGTAACGCCTTTTTGGTGGAACTTTTAACATTACTTAATATAATGTCACTTAAAGACATTGTGAAATGCTACTTGATGTTTGATAAATGCTATCGCTTACTAAGAAACTAAGAAACTAAGTTTAGATTAAGTTAAGTTGGTTTAATCTGTTTAAACATATTAGTCACAAGACATTGGACTTCTATATAGCTTTAGTAGTAGTTTAGAAGTAGTATAACTTAAGGCATATTAAGAGACACTAAAACTTGATCCAGTAGGCAAATATGGGCTATTCTAACTTTCTGCATGCTGGAACATTGGCAACTGAGGAACATTAAAGTTATGGGATTCACCTTACATATATATGTAATAGATCCCCCATTTTGTTAATGTTGTTTCTCTCAATGATAACTATATGCATGGCTGTGGTTTGACACTTTTATGAGAATGACCGCTTTAAAACCACTTTGATGGATGATCGGTGTAAACAGAAAAGGCGAGGTAGGCTGTAAATTAAACAGATGATTCCAGAAGCATGAATCCTGTTTAAATGAAATATGAATCTCTCATATAGTAAAATGTAGCTTAATTTAAATGTAAATAAAGAAATGTACAACTGATCTTAAAATAAATCTTAACTATTTCCCACATCCCAAATCATATTACACATGATTTCGCAATGTTTAGAACATTAATCTATTAACTTTGCAAAGTAGTGAGCCTTACCCAAATTAATCAAGTTAAAACATCAGAAAAATTACACCTTACAGGTATATGTGCAAATATGTTCATTTGATGTGTTTATTTAGATATTGCAAATTGTGAGTGAAGTGGCACATGAACTGTCAAAACAGCCCAAAGACCAATGGCGCATGTATGCATCAGTGGCTTCTACTGAATAAGCTGCAACGTTGCAATACCATGAAAGCCCAATGAGTCAGAATGGGCATGTTCCTTTATTCAGCGTCACACAGTGTCCTACTTCCAGAAAACATAAACAAGAGCTAAAGCCACAGACTTCATGTTTATGGTTTGTGAATTTGCATAGTGTTGTATTTTTGTAACCATGTTTTATAAGATCATACACATATTTCAGTTATTGATGTGATTTTATTCCCTTAAGTTTTGCATGACATTGCTTATCTACTTTAGGACTATGACACAACACAGTGACTGGGTCAGAGTACATACCCTGTCACACACACACACTTGCATTGTGTAGGAATTCTTCCAAAACAAGTGCTTCCTGTGGCATCCTTTGTATGACTAAAACAAGAGATTCCTGCTGTGACGCTAATCCAAAAATATATTTACTTACACACACACACACATGCTTACACAAGGCTTTCACAAGTTGCTGTGACGTTGAGTAACATGTCACACTAATGATTTCATGTAACCTTTCATGTTACCTTTGCTATGGAAAACTTATTTCTTATTGAACTACACTTCATGTTGACATCATCTGAAATTGACTCATTGGAAAGAGTTGAGGCAAGTGTTTTCTGCCCTAAACAAAATTCAGTAGATTATTGGGCTGTGGAATGTAATGGTCACAAAAGTAATGGAAAAAACATAATTGCCAATTTAGCATTAATGAGAGGCCATCAATGTAGTATAACAGAGGCACGTAGAAGGTAATTATATACATACATATATATATATATATATATATATATATATATATATATATATATATATATTAATGTGAAAGGAAAGGAACTCTTTAAAGCAAAGGAACTCTTCAGGATACTTTACAATATAAGTTTGGTCATGGCTCCTTATATATATATCGCAAAGTTGGGAGCATGAAATTAACAAAAATCTCTTGGTATCCTGAAGAGTTCCTTTCAATGGAACTAAGGGGCCGAACCAAACTCCTGAAAAACAATCCAACACCATAATCCCCCCTCCACCAGACTTTACACCTGGCACAATGGAGTCAGACATGGACTGTTCTCCTGGCAACCACCCCAGAATCGTCCATCGGATTGCCAGACAGAAAAGTGTGATTTGTCACTCCAGAGAATACTACTCCACTGCACGACTGACCTTGTTGCACAGATGGCATCTTTTGACAGTACCATCCTGGAATTCACATTCTTATGTTTTATCAGTTATATTATTTATAAGTCTGATTATAATGTTTTGGGTGTTTGCATAGCTCATCAAAAAGTCCTTGGGAAGGACCACGTACAATGCCTACTCAGCACACACCACTTTTAAGAGGAAAAAACTTGCGGGGAAAATAAAGAGGAAGCCAGTAATGCCGCAAGTACAATTATGAAACTTTACAGCAGACCTTTAAGAGGAGGTTGCAGTACACGTAATGCTTTTTCAAATTTACATGCATTTTCGCGAGCACGTTATTATAAACTATACTAATACTGGGTAGGTATCCCTTTTCCCCTTTTGGATCTTTACAGCCCTCACAATAGCTATATCCCAAAGCCTTGTCTGCATATTCTGAGAAATCGATTCACCTGGAGTGTCCTGGAACCTTTAGCACTAAATTAATAATCTAAGTAGGTGTATGTATATTTTTATTGTATGTATATTTGTTCTTCACTGGAAAAAATAAAACTTTCAAAGAAATCTTTGAAAACCCAATATTGCCATTTTTTTATGCCCACGATGAACGTATGTTAACATCTGGCCACAACTGTACATATATTGGAGTCTTTAAACAGTAATTTAGAAAAATATTTTACAATAAATATTATTGATCAAATATAATTGTGGGATTTGTGGAATTTTACAATTTGGTGTTCAAGTTCTGCAGAGACAAAAGAAAAAGGAAAAATGAAAACAGTTGACAGAAATACCTTAAATTACTTTAGGGGTTTATTTTCAAAGAAAAACAAAGGACCATCAGGAAAATACAGGACTTCCTGCCATACACAGAAGACATACGATACAGCGCCACGACTGAAACACAGACATCCAATCAGCCGGGAACGTTTCTGAAAGGTCAGCACAGCACTAAGAGAATGCTGTCTGAACAATTATCCTTAGAACAACGGAGCAGAGAAATACTGACAAAAATAAGGTTCAATACAAAAAAGCAAAGAATTCTGTGAGAGAACATAAATATAATGATGCACATTAGTGTAACAAAACTTCGCCTCTGTAAACATTCTCAACAGGTGAGCATTATATTAAGTGAGCACTATATTAGGTCATTATAGTCATACAGTTGTAAAGACTGAAGAACAAACAAAAAAAAGTTACAGAAACCATCTATAGTTTAACATCTTAACTATGTTAACTAAAAGTACCCAAAGCTTTTAAAAATAAGCCAAAAAAAGTTACTTCATTTAATGTAGTGGTTTCTTAACACCAGTTCTGATGTTTTCAAATTCATCACTTCAGCACAATTTTATATATATATTTTTTATCTTTATCTTATGCAAAGCGGTAATCTGTTTGCATAAAGCTGGAGGTTACAGTTTATCAACTTGCCCAATTATTAATACTAATTACCATTAAATAAAATCATATGAACAATCAAAAAAAAAGTGTAGTAGAGTGTACTGTGTTTGTGTGAGCATGTGTATGTCTGGTGTTGGGTGGTAGTTTGGGAAGTAGGAGAAAAGTAAAGCGAAGGAATAAACATCAGAACTGGTCAGGGCGAAAGATCACAAAACACGGGAGGACACTGCCAGAAGGGCTGTTCAATCAAGTGTCTCTGTATGTGAGAGAC
The DNA here is from genome assembly GCF_030463535.1 of Salminus brasiliensis. NCBI lineage: Eukaryota > Metazoa > Chordata > Actinopteri > Characiformes > Bryconidae > Salminus > Salminus brasiliensis. The sequence goes on along the minus strand of NC_132885.1, from coordinate 35,494,912 downwards.
CGCCCTTCCCAAAGAGTCAGCTAATATAAATGTGTAGAGTTTTAAAACTGAATGCCTCCTCAGTGTACGGAAAGGACATTTTTAACATTTGAATGCATCAACAACATATTTCACCTAAATACTGCATTCGTCTTTACAACATGGAGAAGACAGCAGTTGTGTTTTTTTCTGCCATAGACAAGAAAAAACTCCAAAAGTAGTTACTCTGCTATACCTGCTTGCAGAAACAAAGCTACAGAAAGAGGTGAAACATGAAAGAAGGTCTGCACAACACTTTAATTAGTAATCATTTGCCTTTGCAATATCCTTTTCATGGGTTCATGGGTCATGTGTTCTTAAACAATATATTGCATTACATAGTGATAAAATTGTAACATGGCATTCTGTCCATATCATGCAGCCTTACATTTGACAGTACGAAAAGGTTGTTGGTGTTTTTGGGGTCGATATTGCTCTCCACGGAGGTGCAAACGCTCTTGAAGTAAAGCAGAGTTTAGGACAGTAGGATAGTCAAAACCACAGATCACTGCTCTTACTGCTGACTGCAAGTGTTAAGCTCTTAAGAAACACAGAGTAAATACTAACAACTGTCAAAATCACCTGATGGGAATCCAGGTGGCAGGCAGCAAAAAATGACACCAAGAAATGCTAAAAACATTTTATGTAACACTGAAGAAAAAAAAGAAGGAAAAAAAAAGAAAAAAGAAAATCTAACCTGTAAAGGTGAAGGTAAAATCCTTACAGTTCCGTTTCCAACACCGCTAAACAGAGTTATCGCAGTCTCAATGTCACATATGACAGAATTAATCGGACAGGCTCAGTCGCTGTAGTTATACTGTTGAACATCTTAAGGAAGAAAAGAAAATGTGGATCCATGCCTTTCATTTCAACATCAACCACAAAACAGTATTTTCACACTACATTCCAACTTAGTGCATCGCATATTTGGGGAAAAATAATAATAAAATTAAATAAAAAATAAAATTAAATTAAATAAAAAACGAAAAGAAAAGGGAAAACAACATAAGTGAGTGTGTGTGTTCCCTATGACAATCTCACAAGACGTGATTAAATCCAAAGCTCTCTAAACCTTTTGGTTGTATCTGATACGTGTGCACGCACACACAGCTGAGGTGACACATATCTCTACTTCCGTTTGTTTTTATATCACTTATTCACAGCAGGTATATAACTTCATACACAGTCTATTTAATTCTAAATAGAGGAGCGAGGGGGAGAGAGAGCGAGAGAGAGAGAGAGAGAGATAGATAGAAAGAGAGAGAGAGAGAGAGAGAGAGAGAGAGAGAGAGAGAGAGAGAGAGAGAGAGAGAAAGAAAGAAAGAAAGAAAGAAAGAAAGAAAGAAAGAGAATGTGACCGGACATGAACGTCAGCTTCCTAGGCTCTATCAGGGAGGAGCCACGTTGGCTAAATATGTACAATGTCCATGCGTGTTCCTCTCTCTCTGCTTCTTTAAAACAGAGTAGGCTGGTACACTGGGCATTGATTAAATTTATAAAAGGGCCAAAATTACTATGGACAAAGGACATGCAAGCCTTGAAAAGCAGAATATGCTAATCCACGCATTTAGGGAATAATAAGAATAATAAAATCATCATCATAACAGGATAACTGAATTTTGAAAAATATTCTTTAAAATGGTCCGTCTCTGTCCTAGGCCCATCCCACACACACACAAACCTGCCCACAGTCTGAATGCAAGTCACTTCCCCAGTTTAAAAAACAAACAAACAAAACCAAAACAAAATAAATAATAATAAAAAACAAAAAACAAAAACAATACAAAAGCACTAGAGCCTGTTTTTTTGCCCTCCATCATGACAAACTCACTCCTTGTAGTTATGGCAGCCAACCTTACTGTACCAGTTGGTCAAGCAGGGATTCTAGGTTTAAAAAAAGGACATACAGACTAGCAATAATACTGTAAGCTCAAGCCTCTTGGGCTTCCGCTCCCTTTCACACCATCTTTTCTTTCTTTTTTTGTTATCGTCTAAGTTTTTTTCTGTACAGTTTCTCAGTCTGCCTTACAACAGCAGGCGCAAGCCATTCGTTTAGTGCAGCCTCTGCTCATCACATTGAAGAACTCCAGTCGCCGTTCAGTTTCGTGGTAGTTGTAGTTTTTCTATGCTGTTGTCATAGAAACATAAAGAGGGCTTGGCTTGTTGTCCGGCGGGTGCCGCTTACCAGCTGAGTAAGGAGGTTCGACCCAGGGTCATGAAGTAGACCTGACTGGAACCTCCAGAACGCACAGATGCAAAGAAAACCTGGTGGGAAAAATTCAAAAGCATGTAAGCTTAAATAACAGTTCCTCCAAAAATCTTCCTCTTACCAAACATGTCTTTGTAGAACAGCTGCTGCTGGTTCAAGGTTGTGCTACAGATACTCCTACAATCTACAATCACCCTTTTCAGATGGACTTTCCCCATTGTACTGTGTGTTGGTCAATCCAATGAGTGATGCAGAGAAGCATCTGTTTTCTTTTTCATTTTTTGGACCTGTTGTCAATCAAGATCAGAGGTATGAAGAGGCTTAGGTATAGGATTTTGATCCTGTGTTAAAAATTCGAACTTGTGCAGCTAAATCTTGGCATTCTTTTTTCTATTAAAGATGTTTCCACTCATTTTCTGCCTCAAAAAAACAACAGTTCAAAGACATCACTGAAATCCCAAAATTGCCATGACATTGTCTGTGATGAGTGTATGTAAAGTTCCATCCATAACTAAAGCCACTATGCAATGCTTAACTAGTAAATGAATAATGTTTACAACAACATTCTCTCAAGGTTAGATCACCCAATTGCCTCAAGTTGCCTTGAGTAGCTGAGTGCAAAATTAAAATGCTTACTTTAACCCTGTTTACACCTGGTCACTTACTGCATCTTGAGTATCAGGATAATATCTGGATAAGGCCAAGCCACATGAACCCCTACCAGTACAACAGAAACACCTCCCCATGCAGTACGTCGCTATGCACTTGATCTGTGTCAATCTTGACAATGATGGGGGATGACAAATTGTAAAATCATGCACGGCAACATATAAAATTGCAAACTTCGCGCAACCATCTTTAGCACAACACAGGAAGAGGCTGAACAGATAAACAACTGGTTGCTGCGCAACAACAAACATTTGCATAATTCCGTCCAACACAGCAATTTTGGTCGGACTAACCAGAAGACGCATTTGCCTGCATATGGCTAAAATCTCACCAGGATATGATCCAAATACTTGAAGTGACCAGGTGTAAATGGGGTGTTAGTATGCCCGCCACTTGCCTTAACTGTGTTACTTTAAAATCCTAAAAAGCCTAAATAGCTGAATTTAATAATCCTGTCTCAAGGCAACATTATGCTCCATTTTTTTTTACTTCTAGGTTCTTATCTTTTAGTGCTCCATGATAAGCCTATAATTAGGGGCTAATTTATCTTATACTATGGTTGTCTTACACCACATTTCTGGCAACAAACATATGTCCAGTGCATTATTAGGAGAAAAAAAAGGGCAAGAGGATAATAAAGGAGGTAAAGGGTCTGGATAATGAGGGACCCTTTTGTCTTTTCTCTCTAGCTGCATGGGCTTACTGAACTTCTGACCCTGGACCACCAACATAACGAGGTGTAAATTATCTGGAAATGTATTACTAATTATTTATATTGAAGAATGTGCCTTTCGAAATCAAAATGTCACACTTGGGAACTGGGAATGTGTGTACATGCGTGCCTGTGTTGGCAAATTAATCACCTTATCATTCCGTTCACACAGGAACTTCAGCCTTTGAGCTCTCTTGTGCATAAAGACCCCATCCAGGTGCCCAGTCTCTACAGAGCGAATCTCAATGGCCTTTTCTCCCCAGCCCATAATCTGGTTGGAGCGAATGTATGCTGTGAGGAAAACAAACAAACAAAAAAGGTGCTGCATCAAAACCACTAGCGCATTGGTTATAAGCTACTACAGAAATGGCAAATTATAAAGGAGAGGTGAGTGAAAGAGAAAGCATGTCTAAATTATTCACTGTTGGCATTTCATTATTTTTTTGTTTAAAACAGAACAGTGGTCTCCAACTCTGCTTGTTTAGTGATTCTTAATCAGCAGCGTTAGGTGTGTTAAAATTGGGTTGGAGAGTTGCAGACCACTGACTAGATTTTTGTTGACCTGGGTAACCAATATGAGAGCTTAGCCACAGTATACAAATTACTGCAATCTTTGAGATATTTGCAATGTCACATAGTAATCATCGGGGTCCAAGCACCAGTGTCTCAGCATACTGGTATCTAACTCAGAGAGGAGTTTGAATGATGTTTGAATAATCAAGTATTCATGGAAGTGTGTGAAAATGGAACAGTAAATTATGTTTGATTATATACAAATTAGCTTTTTTTAACATTACACAGTCATATTTAAATACATGGGCATGTCCGATCTTAAAAAAGAGACAGGTCTAAACTCTCTACCAGAGGGGGCTGTAAATGATTGAAAAGATAAAAACTAGGTACAATGTAAACTCTGCCATGTAAAACTGCTAGCTGAAGTTTCCACAGTTTACCATTTAATGACTACTGCGACAAATGTGCATACCACTACACATGGATCCCCCGAATTGGTGGAAGGCAAATGAGAACAAAAACCACAGTAAAGATAGGTCAGCTAACAAGAGCCTACTTGTGCATGATCGATACACTTATGCCTTCAGAGAGCAGCTCTGGTCATGGTCAACTGTTCCCCCCCCCCCCGATACAGATGGTGGAATTTACTGAATATCATTACAACAATGGAGTGAAAAAAATATAAAATTTGACTCAAATGCCCATCACTAATACAAATGTGCCGAGTGCTTGCACACGTATGCTTGTACCACATACCCACAGAGGTAGGCATCTCTCCCCACTGTAGCACCACGTCTTTTGTGATACGCCCGTAGGTGTTGACATAAACTCCCTCATCTTCATAACACACCAGAAGCTCTATTCCATCCGTGTTTGGCAGAATGATGATGGCATGGGATTGAATACTTGTCTGAATCTAAGCAGGAAACAGAAAGCAAGACTTTGACTGTATATGTGAGCAAAGGTATATTTTTCTTCACCAATCAAATCATAATCATAAATTTCACTTTCCATAGCATTGCTAATCATATTAGAACTAAACTAGATATAAACTATAACCTCCCCAGAAACACTTAGAGCATAATCAGAATCTAGCTCTATATTCAGTCCCCAGGGCCCCACCAAACAGTCCACTTAATTTATCCAACAAATAATATGAACTGTCTGGGGGACCCTGAAGACCAATTTGAGAACCATTGGCTTGCAGGAGTTAGCTAGAAGCTGTCTCGGTTTGGAAAGATGGTACTTTACTGTACTGGTTCATCTGGTGTGAATCCAAGGTGTATAGGTTTGAAACTGGAAACGATGGTTATAACACATACGTGAGTGGGTAGATAGATGTCATAGACAGCTCCCGAGTCCACATCCACAGCATGGAACCCTGAGCACGAGCCATAGATGACCTTTAACCTCTGACCTTCCTCCACGGTCAAGTCAACCAAGAGGGGCTTGTGTACTAGATCACCAAATGACTGCCACAGAGGAAAAAAAGCTTATTAACACTCAGATCAATAATGGTGTGTGTCCAGTAAATTACTAAAGAATACTTAATCAGTTATATAAACATTTAACCCATAAAAAGGCATTGCTACAATGAAATATCTCAACAATAACATCAATGTTTGCAATGACGTCACTATGTGTACATTCAAACAAAGGCATTAACTGCATGTGTCCCATGTGTCCATCAGCTTGACTGACCTTGAAAGCCATGAACTTATGGTAAGGCTTTGGAGCCCAGGCGTATACCTCCACAGAGTTCTTAAGAGCAAGAACCAAAAACTTGATTCTCTCATATTTCACTAAAATGAAACAAAACGGGCAGATCTCCATTAAAACTGTCCGACTGACATAACCAGAGCAATCAACAGTTCCTGGTGGTCATACACTAGCAATCCACCTACATTACAAGCATCAAGATCAATTTAATGGGAAAATTCAAGATTTAAATGAGATGCTGTTTTTAAATGCGTAATGTAGTGTTCTCGAAAGAAACAGGACACATACCGACTTTGTAGTGGACGCAGCCCTCCAAGTCCCCTACAGTAGTCCAGCCCTGCTTTTTCTCCACCTCAGGGTCATTGTGAAGAATCTTGTTCCTTAGCCAGGACAGGTAGTATACTCGCAACTTGTTCTTTTTCCCTGTGGCAAGCAAGTGAAGCAGAAGAGGAAGAAAAGAGAAAGAAAAAAGGATGAACCAGCCAGACCGATATAAAAAGCTTGGTGAATTACTATGAATCCAGTTAAATTTTTTATTGCATCAGAGTGTTTGTGGAAAACATGAGACCATCTGTTCAAAAACTAGACATGTCACACAGCTGAAATTTTTGTTGCATGTAGGAGTGAGAAAATCACTATCCCAGTCGGTAACGGATAGTCGGTTATAGGAAATGTCTGAGGATATTTTAGCCAAAGAGGGAAATACCCGCTATTAGTGCAGAGTATGAACTAACTTTTTCCTATCACTAGAGAACTGAGTTTCTGTTAATTGTTAATATTTTACTAACTTTAAATTTTCACATGACTGCATCCACAGCATTAGCATCACCTGCCTAATACCGAGTATCTCCCCCTAGTGCCACCAAAACAGATCTGATCATTTAAGGCATGCACTCCAGAAGTTATCTAAAGGTGTTAGCAGCACTCCATGAATCACATCAATATGCCTTTATCCTGTTGATCCTGTTGTCCTTGCTGCCTAATCTATCCCACCCCTTGACAGATGCCACTGTAGATAAAGATGTCAGTGGTTTTTCACTTCACCTGTTGCTAATGTTGATCTTGGATGCACATCAACAGCAATAATATTTTTTAACATGTCTCACACTCTTTCCGAAAGCTAGTCATGAGATGACTGTAGCAGCTATTCACTAGCACTTTAAACATCTTTGCATTGTGGCCACACTCTTATGTCATGGAATCGTTCTGTCCAATGAACATCACATGATCACCGGGAAATAAACAAGACATTTGCTCAATTTCCTTTGTCTCTGAGAAACGGTCATATTTAGCAACTCTTCCTTGTTAAAACCAAGACTGGTGTAGAGTGAAGAAACAAGAGAAAAAGGAAAACAGCACCTCAGTTATTCTCTACAAAGAAAATGTTATGAGTAATTATCCTATCATTCAAAAAGAGGCTAGAAAATAGCACACCCTGCAACTTAGCTACCAGGAAGCCTGTGTTGACACAAAAGCAAGAAGTGGGTGACCTCATGACAAATTATTATCCTGTAACTCTGATTTCAAATGTTTCTGCCACAATTCCAGTCTTTCACAGTTCTTGTACACTGCATCCACTCTCCATTTGGCCGACTTGCATGTACAACCTGTTGTGTGTTAAACTTAATAGAACCATTTAGACAAAGAAATGTGGTGGTGATCCAAAAGCAAACCAGACAAAAATGTGCAAAACTCAAGGATAAGTAGCACTCAACTACTTGACTGGGAACATCTATAAAATAAGATAAATACCTCTGTTAAATTGCACAATTTCACTGAGTAATGTGAACAGGCTTAAACGGTTTACCAACTCAGTGGAGTCATTTTGAGATTCCCTGTTAAGTGAAACTACAAGCCACTAAAGATATGAAACTTCAAGTAGCATTTAGTGCTTCATTAACAGCAGTTCTCATCAGTGACACTGTGATCTTAAGTGTAGTTTTAATGACTAAGCAAATGGCTCTGTTTGATTGATATAACAATATATCCCCATCCGACTACTGGATAGAGGATTACTAACATTATGTGTGAATGGGAAAAGATGGACTGTACATTATGTACACAGCACCAATAGGGGGCAGTGGTGGCTCAGCGGTTAGAGCGCCGGGATATCGATAACAGGGTTGTGGGTTCGATTCCCGGGCTCGGCAAGCTGCCACTGTTGGGCCCTTGAGCAAGGCCCTTTACCCTCTCTGCTCCCCGGGCGCTGGAGTTGGCTGCCCACCGCTCTGGGTGTGTGTGTGTACTCACTGCCCCTAACACGTGTGTGTGTGTGAGTGTGTGTTCACTACCAGATGGGTTAAATGCGGAGGACACATTTCGCTGTACAGTCCACACTGTACAGTGACGAATACGTGCACCTTTTTTTTTAGTCAACTGTGTCCGAAAAAAAGTGCCAGTAAAGGCAGGTAGTGTTTTATTAGGTGTAAAAGATGCAAAAGGTGTAAATTCATGAGCGAACAATATGAATAGCTGTAGAAGTGTATCTCATATGTTTATGATTCTGTTTATTGATGAGTTCATTTTATGTATATATCACAAGTAAAATTTTACGTTCACCATACCTGATATGGTCACCAGCACATTTAAGCCTTCCAGCACATCCATTTGTTGAAAGCGTCTGCGGTTGATGAGAGGATAGACCTTCCCCTGACCGCTACGATCAAGTAACATCAGACCACTTTCTGTCCCAACCAACAGATTCACACCTGAGGAGGAAAAATCATTTCACTATAATAGATTTAATTTATTAGGACAAGTGAATTAGGACATGCTTTGTGTTCATGCACTGCTGCACAAATAGTATAACAAGTTATTTATGTACATAGTGATTTATTTATTTATTCACATTTTTAACTTTTAGATATATCCTATAATAAAACTTGTTTTCTTCACCCGTCATATACACTGAGCAGCACTCAGTATTTTTGGTTAAAAACAACCTTGCTTTACTTTAATTAAACGACAGTGATCAGACGCTGACAACCTATATCAGAACACATTTCAATGACATAATTGGCATCTAAATATTAATTAATTATAGTTTATATATTATTATTGTAAAAAGGACCTGCCATTTTAGTAGCCAAAGTTTAAACAGAACATGATGAATTGTGTTTTATGTGTGTGTTCTGTTGAAATGTGTGGGTAGATGTTTATTAGGTTTATTAATAGATTTATATATGTATTATGTATTAATTTGTTCCTGATTAGCACAAATGTAATATACCAACAGTGTTTTGTTAGCACTCTAAATTTAGCACTGAAGAAATGTAACATGTCAAATTTACTGGGTGCTAGTGCAATGGAAATATTCACCCCACAGAGCAGCACACAGTATCTCGGAGTTAAACCTCTTCTTGTACTTGCGGATCTCAGGTGTGTCACTCTGTGGCCTGGTGTTCACTGGGTTGACGTTGACTACGGAGCCTTTACGAGACGCGTCCTGCCTCAGGGCCTCCTGCAGCCTTGCGTCATTCCCATAACCTGGGGAGCCAACAGCAGAAGTAAAGAGTGAAATTAGAAGAGTGATGCTGGTTTCACTGTCAGACTTTGACCAATTCTGACATTATTGCTTATTCCTTGTATGACTCCCAATGTTAAATTACATAGATTTAGGTAACCCTTATGTAAACTTTGCAATTCTGGTTAGTTTCACTGGGTTCAAGTTTTCCGTGAAATATCTTCTTGTTCCTTCCACAAAGACCACTTCCTGAATTCAGCAAAAGAAGAAATTTCTTAAAAGGATGTTACAACAGATTTACAGTATATGAAAACACATATATTCCAGAAAATCAATCAATACTGTATCAATGTTTAAGCTGGATAACCGAGGCCTTTAACAACAATTTTAGCCTACATTTGGTGAAACTGAACTGAAGACCTCACACAACAACAACAGTGAAAGTTCATCAGGCTGGAAAACCTTACAGATGATAAGCAATTTTCTGTGTAGTGGTAAACTTCAACAGGAAATAATAAAAGACCTCAGGGTAACATCTAAAACAAACATTAAGCTGGATTTTGCTTTTCTTACACTGTCATTTAACTCACCCGCTCATAACTCCCCCTAGCACTAGCAATGTTCTTGGCACTAAGAGTTTAAGGACTAAACACATGTCTCCTCTGAAACATTGCTTACGAACTGCCACCGTTGCGGAGGAAATTGCTGGATCCTCTGCTCCACCACACCACACCAACTGTCTATGAGGAATGAGGAAAGCAAATGCCATGTACCCATGACCAAATGGGCTCTACTGGACTCCAGCAACCAATGGCAAAGTGCTATGGCTTGGGATTCAAGCTCATGACCCCCAAAAGCACCTAAAGGTGTAATGTGTAGGTGTCCCAATACTTAAGGTACTAAGTAACTACCAACTCCAAAAAAGTAACAAATCACAAGTGGCCATTTTTTTTCTTTCAAACTAATTAACTATTAGGTAAAATAATGAGAAGTAATTAGAAAAGAACAAATGTACTCTTCAAAATGCTACAATGTTGCCAATTAAAAAGTACAAGAATGAGAACATTTTAGCACTTTTATTACCTTTCTTATGTTCTTATTTTAATACTAAAGGTGAAGTAGGTCATTTATCTAATAAAAAATGTGCTGTGATGACGTACAGAAAGTTGTTTTCTATTGAATCTGCAGGATTGTAAAACCATGTTTGTTTGGTCTGAAATGAAACAACTGGACCTCATACCTGACTGTCTAAATACCTACCTCACGACACTATCCTCATGCACACACTCTGTACGTGTACTCATTTGTGCATGTTTGGAGTCCGTAACACACACACACACACAAATACACACACTTTAATTTCAATGGTACATAGCTCACCATGAAACACAACGCAAATATTCAGTGAGAAATGTGGGAGGGTTGCAGTCACTGTAGGTGGGTGGAATTAACTTACCCACGTTGTTAAGGGCACTGCCAGTGGATGGAGAGATCTGTAGGAGGCGAGGGTCGATGAAGGGAGTAAAGGAAGAGGAGGACTTGTGCTTCTGCATTGTGGTGGACTGTGACTGCTCATTGGCAAAATAAAAGAAAAAAAATCATGGGCAAAATAAATCAGCTTAGTTCAACTTACAAAACACCCCCTGGTGAAACTATATAGAATCTATATCCATTTCCCCCCATTTATGAAAATCTAAATTAGATTTTTTTTTTATTCTACTTCATCAATTTATTTAGAGTAAAAGTCAAATAGTTAAAATTAAATAAATAAATCCAATCGGCTACTAACCAGCTAATCTAAGGGTCTATGTTAAAGGTGTAATAAATAAAAAAAAACTTTAATTCAATTTTACAAAACAACAATATTGTGGAAAAAATAGGTTCGGGAAAAAATAACTGGCAGAAAACTTGCTATATTTTTACATTTCTTAATGATTACCTGACATCTATTACAAAAAATAAAATAAAATAATAACTATGCACAGTAGTCCAGGGTCACTGATAACTGATGTACTAACAAATTATTAATACAGTTTATTTATGAAGTATCTTGTATCATTGCCTAATTTTTTGTCATCACAAAGCAGATCTTTGAAATTGTACACACATAGCATAGTATTCACAACAGGCATAGCATACATTTAATTAATCCCACTAGACAAAAGACTCATTTTAATAAGACGATTATACAGTAATAATACAGTGTGAGGGGTGATAGATAAAGAGATTATAGATAAACTGGATGCGATAAACCTATTACTGTTCTTGATGGCAGATGAATGAGAAGAATAATGAAATGGGAAAAATATGTTTACAGAGAAAGTGAAAATAGGACATTAAATATGATATGAAATTAAACTTGCTTAATGAGATAATTTCCCAATTTTCCCACCAAATCAGTAAGTTAAGTGTCTTGTATTAAATGGAATATTGAAAAGTGAGCAATAAAGATTAGACAGTGAAAGATTCCTGGGGACTGTTATTTATCTCCTTGGAGGGGCGTTAGCAGCCATATGGTCAGTGCTGAATATGAAGCCAACATCCAGACTTACCACCACCAACACTACCCTTTCCCACTGGGAGGACTAGACAGAATAATACAGCAAGAGAAGGAAGGGAGAGAATATGAGAAGAGATATACAGGAACTTAAAATTAGGGCCTGACCGATAGGACAGTTCTCACCTACATAGAGATCCTTAAATAAAATAAAAAAGTCCCGAAATACTAAAGTTAAATCGAGGGCGGATTGGCAGCATTTTGATTTTGTTCATTCCTGTAAATTAACACTTACATTATTTAAATCTCTTCGAATATGTTTGTCTCATCATCCCCTCTTAATGCTTTTTACATGTTTTTGCTTTTAAAAAAAAAAACATTATTTTATTTTCAAGTTTACGAGTTAAAGTGAAAATGATCATTGCCATTCAAGCGGTCAATGTAAAGACTAGCACAAAAATTTGACTGAAAATTTAAAATGATTGATTTCTGAGATGTCTGTTTACCATGACATCTACAGATACTTATTTATCTTGGCAGAGGTAATTTCTGGGTTTCACCACTGGTGACTCAAAGTTCAATTACAATCACATATTTCACCACTCTGGATAACTTAGACAGTTTTAGATACAATATTAGACAGTTTTATAACCTAACTGATGTTGCGGTCAGGCCCTAGTAGTAAGAATAGGGACAAATAGTTACTAGACTTTATTCTTAGCCTCTCACAGTTTTCTGAGGACATCTATTGGGGTTTCTAAGAGGTTTGCTCGTCAGTCAGGCCAGAGGAGGGCACGTGGGAAGCGCCAGGACGTACCTCCATGGGGCAGGACGATCTGTCCGGGGGCGTGAGGGGGGACAGGGCAGGACTGCTGTGGCATGAGGATGAAGAGGGGGTGGAGGGACAGGAGGAAGGGGGTGAGGGCTGACTCTGCTGGAGCAGGTCGGGCAGGAGGTGTATTCGGCCCGAAAAGCCATTCCGGTCCTGGATCCCCTGCAGGCCCGCAACTGCGGGGGAGCCAAAGCCAGACCCTGGCACCGGACGCTTTTTTATATCCCCTGAGCTCTGGAATCGAGAAGAGGTAGATTGTCTATGGAAGCCTCAGAGGTGAAAACAGCTCTGAGGATCGGTTTCTCACCACAAGGTCTGAACATTATTTTTTCTAATAAGCATAATCTCTAACTTGTCCTTGTTTGGTAAAAAAACAGATTTGTATTATTGAATGATTTTGAAATCAGTAATCGATGAGCATGCATTTTAGCATATTGCTAACACTGCCTTCTCATCTTCGTCAAATGAAGGTGGGCTGCGTCCCGCTTCAGTCCATGCGGGACTTTGTGTGACAGGTCATCTACTCCAGCTACTCAAGAATTATAACTCACTAGCTAATTTAGCAAGCATTTTTGTTTTGTTTGAAATGAATTTTTTGATACTTGCTTACTGATTTTGAAAGCCGTTATGAAATAGTTCTATTGTTGCTGTTAAGGATAATGTGGTCATTTGAATAACACAACTTGACTGAGCTCAGTCCAAGATCTAGAATTCATTCATTTTCAGTTTATGACACTTTCAGTTTGGGCCCTAGTTTTCACTAGTAATAACAACAATATATATAAATCATAAATACTCAAACACAAATCATAAACTCAACAAACACAAATCATAAAAGTTAAACAAACATCAACTTAATGTAAACATAAGGGTTTGAAATACATAATGGGGTAGAAAAAGGTTGGTTAAAATGGTTAATGGTACAGGTTGAATAAAATAAAAGATGAGCCACTATAGGTTGTGCTGTACTGTAGCATTTTGTAGTACTTTGTAGCATGCAAACTTACTATATGACTAAAAATTTTTTATTATTTTCAAAAATGTTACATGTGAAAGGGAAATGTGCGTGTGCCACCTGTCGGACAACTAGCGTGCTATCCTTGCATGGAGTGGACGAGGCATCGTCACCATCTTCATGGACAACCATCGTCTTAACTGACTCAGTCTCACCGTTGCTTAGCCTGGATGAGCTGTCAGTCACATACATGCATTATGTCACATAATGTAGTGAGCTATCATTTAAATTAATTAAAGACATGAAAATGTAACAAGTACAATTAGAATTGCACTCACCATCCACTTTATCAGAAACCCTAATTTTGGTTTCAAGATGAGAAAGACATTACCTTTTCATGAAACCAGTTATACACAACATCTTTTTTTTATCCATTAATTTCTTACGTTCACAGCTATGTAAAATAAAGTATATTGTAAAACAAGAGGCAGCTACTTACTGGTATAAAAATGCACCGCATGCAGTACGTTTTTTAATTGTATAACATGTAATATCAACGATGTAGGGAGTCTGCTACCGCAGCAGCTCCAACACCAATACACCAACAATAACGGCAGCGCCTCAGTATATCAGTCAGTATGTTATCAGTGACAGCTCAACATTAAGACTGAGCATGAATTACTCATTTATATTAATTTCATTATTATAAAATTCATTAAGTAAAATGATTGTAATATGAACTACAAACTTATTTTAATCTTGATCCAATCTCATACTTGGACATGCCCGTTTTTGGCTTTGACTTGGGCTCAACTTCTATTGTCAAGTCGAATGTCAAGTCGACTCCTGGCGTTCATATGGATAGCATTTCTCCAGCACATGCCATCCGTTTAGGTTTTTGGTAAGAATATCACAGTAGAGCTGTACTAAATTTGCATCTCAGTGTATTGCGTTGAATTTAAACAAGCATGTTATCTCAAGACTAGTGTGCTAGCTCAGTACTAAGGCTTTATGACACTATAAAGCACGGCTTTGGTTTTTAATATTGTATGTTTAAAAGAATGTTGAAAATGGAAACATGAACATACTAACGTATCTGAACGTGAATTGTTTACATAACTTTTGGGTTTCTAATAAAGGGGCCAGTGAATGCATTTAAAAAAATAGCTTTGATATTCCAAAGAGCATTGATCTTTTTAGTCTATTGAAAATGGCAAGAAAATGATGACATGCTTTGGTGGGCTTACCCCCCACGTGAGTCCTCTGGCCCAGAAGTGGATTCCTCTCCTCCCTCCTGATCCACCTCCTCATCATCCTCATCGTCAGTGGTTCCGGAGTCATCGCTAGAGGAGGAATAATCGGTGACCTTGTGGGGAGGTCGCACATCTTCCACCGCACGCAGCTCTTTGGCCAGTGCTGTCAAATCCTGTGGTTGAGGGGGCCAAAGGTCAAACAAAGACAGGGTACACTGTCCAACTCCCAACTCTGTTTGAACTCTCTCTCTCTTTACACTCTTGTTGCATTCTGGTAAATGTCTCAGCTCTCTCTATTTCATGCTTGTTCTCATCCTTAGCTCAATGGCACTCTCTCACTTTAAAACTGTTGTTAGTTTTGCCATTCAGGGCTCATTACAAGGTCTGCATTGCTGTACAATTTGACTGCGACAGGGTAAGATTAAAGGCTTGAAGGTCAGTCAGAAGCCGATAAGAGCATAGCAAACAGAATAAAAAAAACAAAAAAAAAAACAAAAGCAGATGATTGATCTCATCCCAACCAATCCCAGTCCTCCTGTTAGCCAGCCTGTATGAACATGAGCAGGTTGTAATGAGTGAGGTTGTGGTTGTGATCCACAGAGTGTGTTAATGCAGTTGCGGGACACCAGAGAAACAGTCCAAGCCCGAGAGAAAACACAAATCATTAGTAGAAGACGAGCCGTTAGTACTTCTGTTCAGCCAACATTAAATCTGCCATTCAACAAAACAACCTACTCACGCTTACCACTTCAGCCTATTAGAACCACAGCAGAGGATCACATAATGGTGTTGAGTTCCACAGTGCATGATCATAAATAAACAAACAAACAAACAAACAAAAAAAGAGAAATATAGAAACAAAAATGCAATCAAACCCTGCTTGTATCAAAAGAGATGTTGTGGAACCTTTAAAACACTGGAAAGGTCAAACCGTACTACACAACTATGTTGCACATAATTATTTACATGTAACCCTTGCAAGCGCACACACTCTTTTCTGCTACATCTCAGTGTTCTCTCACCACCAGACGCCCCGGCCGGGTTAAATCCTTCCTCTCTTCAGTTTTTTTGGATGCATGCTCCAGCCACTGCGGGGAACCCTCGGATTTAGAAGAGGCTGCCGAAAGAGATACGAGAGTGAGAACTGGATGCGCGCACACACTGTTGTGGTCCAGGCCTCAGTTCCAAAGTGTGGAAGTTTGTTTTGCATGTAGACATGACACAGGCTCTGATTTTGTTGTCTGTTAAGTAAGTCCAAAAACACTCCAAACTCTACAAGAATTTAGTCTTTCAACGAAACAATCAAATTCCAAAAGCCAGATGTGCCGGCAGAATGCTGTTCTCATTGTTATTCATGGATGATAGAAAACCATTTGAAAATACTACTTGTCCATTACATTGTGTGTACATTTCAGGACAAAAGGAACAGAAATGGTGCAAAATTACTTAATAAAATGTTACATTTGCATTACATTTAACACGCATTAGCACTGTATTCAGCCTTCAGGTTTTTGTGGTTAAAGTGCAGATTCTCAAGTTAAGAAAGGGTTTATTTATACATTTTAGTTTTATAATGTACAAATTACTGCACCCAATACATTTCACCCCCCTCATTTCAAAGCAGCATAATGTTTGGAAGAAAGGGCTACATAGATGTTTGACTACTCTAGTGAGTTTAATTTCTTCATTAGTGCAAGTATAACAGCTTCGAAGATCTACACTAGGTATTCGGTCA
Organism: Salminus brasiliensis; assembly: GCF_030463535.1. Classification (NCBI taxonomy): domain Eukaryota; kingdom Metazoa; phylum Chordata; class Actinopteri; order Characiformes; family Bryconidae; genus Salminus; species Salminus brasiliensis. Next base: position 35,478,337 of record NC_132885.1, on the reverse strand, counting down.
CTTCTGAAGACCACTAGTCAATGTAGGCCATTAGTCAATATGAGGACCAGACCTGTGCCAATAAAGTAGTAAAAGACATCAGCCAACCACTAGTGCAATATTGTAATAAAAGACATTTATACAATACACAATATGTACCATACTGTGAAGGCCAGATCGGAATTCACGTGTCTTTTACATAAATTCAATATGACATTTGCCCTAAATGTGCTCCAAAGAGAGGGAAAAATGGACGACAGCAGTATGGGAGGTTTTCAGCCGTAGTATTAAGGGAAAATAAAAAGCCTAAAAGCAAAGTTTGAAGAAAAGATGTGTCTGTGACCGAATCACGCATGCTTTTTACAGAGAGCTTGAGCTTGAGCGCTGTCAGGCAATAGAACTCTTTATAACTGCTGGTGAGGATGCACTTGAAACCTCACGTAAAGCATGATTTTTTTGTGCATGCTTGTCAGTTTAAGAGTGTGAACTGTTTAGACGAATAACAAAAAAAAGTGTGAACAGCCTAACAAACATTTGTAGAGAAAATCTGATTTGGGCCACTTCACCTGCTGTATGAACATAGTCAAAATGCATCAGCACCATCACATTTGTTTTATTCAGGATTTGCTACAGTAAATTTACAAAAGCATATTGTGGGCTATATGATATTTTGTGGTAGTAATGCACATCTAGCCAGACTACACTTATGAGAACGACTGGATAGATCTACTATAGGTCTACTAAAAAGTAGATCTCCAAAAGCATAGTTGGTGACCACAGTTCTACAGTTAGATATGACACATATTTTACAAGTTGCCTCTTCATTTTTCTGAACATCCAAACACCATGTTGACAGTAAGAGACATTCATAACTTGCTACATTATGTTTTTGTAAAAAAACAAAAAAAAAACAAACTGCCTTGATAAACCGTTTCTCTTGCTAAGAGTGTTTTTTTAATGTGCTGTATATTAAATCAAGTTCACAATTATGCTGCCCTCTCTGCCTTCGAGTCCTGACCTTAATATTGCTTTGCTATATTATCTATACATTCTTTTCTAAAAGCAATTTTGCTGTCTTGCTCTAGTCCCGTGACAGTCAATGGGAGGATTTTTTTTTGGCAGCATATCTTTTTTTGAAGCACACATATTTTAGAAAAATTCCCTATTTGTTTGAAAAATGAGTGTTTCTTCATGTTGTTAAAGTTAGGCTTAGTGGTGTAGTGTTTGGGTCTTATCAGTCTTCAGGTCAAGTGTTTTTAGTGTGTGTGTGTGTGTGTGTGTGTATACACTCACTGCGTGGTCTGAATCTCTCTCCAGATCCGGTGTTAGAGTTGCTGGAAGTGGAACTAGACCCTGACGAGCTGCTGCTACTGCTGGGCCGCGGGCCCATCTTCTCTACACGTTCCCATAGCAACCGTGGTTCAGCATTACTATGGAGACAGGTATGACTGTTTGACACCCACACTGACACAGCCTACACAACCTAGCAGTCAGTGTTTTTACAAAGTACACAGACACACACAGACACACATACCTTCCAGCATTCTTCTGAGCCTGCAGTGCGCTGCCTTGGTGGGGGGATTCACGGCGAGAGAGCACTGGTGACCTAGAGGTTGTTCTTACCGGAACCTTCCAGGGAGACAGGCAGGGACACTCATTGATGCGTGTGTGTGTGGCTGGGCAATGATGTGAAAGATACATTTGGGGAAACAGCAACCCTCTTAAAGCCGTCCAGAACACCGGTCAACAAGGTCACATTCATTCACTCAAAAAAAAAAAAAAACCCTACATACACACAATTTAGTCTTGCTTCAATGCTGTTCGAGTGAACAGTAAAGTGTGTTCTCATCCTAAAATGGGACAAGTTGTCAAGTCATAATTACATGTTAATGTTCTTTACCTTTTTAATAATTTTTTTCAAGTTCAAGTTTTATGCATTTCGTCTTTTGTGATTTCATTGCATAAGCTATCTACAATAGACCAGCCAATATTGGCCTGAAACACATTTTAATTAGGGTAAAATCTGTCAGAAACATGCCAGAAATAGCAAAAGAATAGCAACATAGCAAATTACAAGTCTTAAAATACCAGCTTACAATAGGTTTGTGAAGTATTACGATATAATTAATATATACTTCATTATAGTAAGTAGAATACTGTATTGTGACTGTAGAGATTCCCACCCATACTAACTAGTCAACATTAGCAGAAGATCTATCAAATGCCAAGCACTTGACTGCGTTATTATGACTTGGAAATGGTGGGGGGTTAGAAACATCTTATGAGCACATTAAAGAAGCATTAGAAAAAACATCCAGCTAAAGCACCCATGCTATGACTATCCGGTTCCCACCATCAGAACACAGTACCCTGCTCAGAGCGGATGAACTGTCCGGCAGTTTAGAGCTTTGAGGACCTGTGCTTACCCGGGGGGGCTCCTCGTCGTGTGAGTGCGGTGGTGGTTTGGGTCGCTGGTGGGGTTGCGGGGTTGAGGGGTCGCTGAGCGAGTGTGAGCGAGACATGGAGTGCGGAGCGGCCAAGCTGCTCTTAAGAGCGGCTAGCTGGGACCACTGCACCTTTCCACAGGCGGAGTGGCATGGAGCAATGGAGAAGGGAGAGGATGCAAATCCAGATATTAAACATAAAAAAGGGGGTGTAGTGGGAAACAGGTGAAAATAAAAAACAAAAAACAGGAGAAGTAATGAGGTGTAAGCAATGAAAAAAACATTAGCCTTTGACTAGAGCCACAGGGCTAATGTAGAAATGTAGAAGGAAATGTATAACCACCATCAAAATACTGCATGTCTAAATCAGACACTAACCCCAATCAGAATTTCTATTAAAATGTTAAAAAAGTATCAAGCCTCAAAAATGATGCTGCTTCTGTAGCAATGTACTTTAGGGCTGGCCCAAATAATTTTAACACTTTATTAAAATTTATTTAATACTTTATTTAATACCATATTGCTTTATTATGTTGATATCATTTTTTCTATTTAGCACTTGGAGGCTTTGTCCTTTCAAGCCACGTTATGGTCTAAACTGCCATATTTTATTACTTTTAAATTCCAGCTAGTGTAGTTAAATTACCTGACGTCAGACTGCAACAAACTGCACCTCTTTCTATGTGGCCACTGAAGCTAAAGATGCCCCAATAGTCATCAGTGTGGATCACTTAAATTCATCAGACAATTAGAAATGTTCAGTGCAAAAAACACAACAGGTTTAAGGTATCATGTCAAAAATACTGTAAAATGATAAGTTTAGTAGGCTACAAGCCATCCCTAGTAAACACAATTATTTTGCTGCTGCCTTCTGGATATATTTTGAACTACATCAGTAAACACACTAAAATCAATAGTTAAATGTAAAATGCTGATCGATCGTGTTCAGCCTTTCTATGCTTCTATACCAATTCTATATGTTGTTTTTTTGTGATATTCTAACATTACATACTATTGATGTGGTTTTAGCTGTGCTATACTTTTGTAGCATACCAACAGGGTAGACACTGGACCAAAATACTGATGGTTTTAATGCAAACAAAAAAACAAACAAACAAAAAACACACTAAACATGCAAACACGGGAAGGTGAGAGTGAATGATGCAGCCAAAAGCAAGTGAATTGACAGGGCATGGAGTCATGGACGCTAGTCAAAGCCACAGCATCCCTGTTTATCAACCAACCACCGGACAGGTTCCCATTGCTTAACATTGCTAACCATGGACAACTGCACCAAACTGGCCCATCTTCTATATACCAGTAAAATAGAAAACAGAAAGTATGGCAGACAGAGATGAAGTTTGGAGAATGGTGATCTACCACATAATAGCCAGGAGTGAGTAAATCAGTTTGTGAGCTAAAGACATAAGTGTGAAAAAAAGAGCAATGAAAACAATACTGCTCATAACAGAGTGTATTAGCTGAAGAGTTGGATTAGAGAGAACAAGCTGAGAGAGAGAGCGCTTAGTAACCCTGACTACTACAGTAAACTACCAGAGAGAGAGAGCACAAAAGAGCTTTTCAAGCAATGACTACAATGCACATTTAGTATCTGACAGACAACTACATGGCTAATAATGAATGAAGGGTCATGGGAGCTGTTAACATGACACACATTTACTAATGCTAACTGGACCCCACTTGCTTTCATTCATTGATTAGCACAGATAGCAAAAGCTAAAATTGCATAACTGCTCTAAATACAGACTGGGTCAAGCAGTGGTCAGTAAGCAGAAAGTGTGCTGTACTACAGATTAAAATGCTACTTGACCTCAACACAGGAGGGGGGAAATGAGTGAGCTAAAGTGAAAATCCCTTAGACCAGCAAGAAGCAGAGGAGGCTTGTCCAGAGCCCAGTAAAAGAATGGTAGAGGTGGAGAGAGAGAAAGAAAGACATTTAGGAAAAGAGGACAAATCCACAAAGAGTAAAGAAAGGGGTGGATTTTCTATTTTTTAAACCGTGAATTACACTCAAAACAAACTTAACTTCTCACTAAAAACTGCCCAGTTCAGAGGGAATGGCCTCCAAATTGGCAGTGTTGGGCTTTCAGGAACATGAAAGAGTCCTCTTTATGTGGTCATGCAAAAAATATACTGGGTTAAAGTCAAAGTAAGTACCTGCCTGAGATCAAAGGTAAAGAGAAGTGAACTCTTAAGTAAGGTACTGCTTTGACTGAATCATTTTGCATTCACACCAGCACATTTACAATGTTGCTATAACAGGTCTGTCACAATCGTGCCCATTTCCGGTCCCCCTCAATCGAATTGGGAGTCTCTTAATGCGGAGCATCAACCGAAACCAATCCAATCTTTGTGTTTTAATAAATAATACAGCCACACAGTTTAGAAAAGATGTACTGCTAATTAATACTATTAGTCATTCTGGACTGATTTATTTAGTTTAGTCTAAATAGAGATAATTAGAGACTTTTCTTAAAATGTTTTACAGTGTATTTTATATTGTATAATTTAGCCTTACTCATCTCCTCGGCCATTCAGCTCCCAGTTCCTTTAAAACACTGCAGTCAAATTACTGTGTGTGTAGTAGTACAATCTGTACTGACATCTGTCGACTGCTGATGTGAAATAACTGGTTTATAGCTGGTGAATGTGCTGGGATTTTGGTTTCTATAGTGCACGTGTACTAGCATTAGCGTTAACCTCTAATCTGAATGTGCTCTTCTGTGGTAGTGGTAGAATTGGGATCAAAATAGCCAATACCTGACACATTTAGATATGCCAGGATAGGCCTTGATCCACTGAATTGGATTGGGATATCCCTAATCTAAACATATAAACCTGTTACATTAAGTCTGACTTTTTGTAGATTTGCAAAACCAACAACCATATTTTAATGAATATGTTCACTTTAAATGTTTTTTGTATTATTATTATTTATTAGCCAATGTGTGATTCACATTTTGCTTTTTGCAATTATGACTTTAATGAAACTACAGTGGAAAGTGACTGCAGACAACTTAAATGACTGTGATCAGAAGACAATTGTGACAGGCCTGTCTGGCAACTGCACTGAAATAAGCCACACCATCTTTTCCCTCCTCACATCGTTGTGAAAGCTGATATTCCATCAGGTTTTCACACAGGACGGGAAAATCAGTAACGTTTGTCAGCTTTGGCACAAACACGCCAACATGAAGCTGAAGGTGTTGACTTTTCCCACTTACAGCAGGCACTGTCAACTGGTCCAGCACAAATGGGGTACCAGAGATGATGTTACCGCTGTTACCTGTGGTTCCATGGGCCGATGCATCGCAGGCTGGGCTTGTTCAGAGGCGTTGCCATTGGAAAAGGTTTCAGCCCGTGGTGGCACAGCAGGGGGTTGCTTCTGCGCCCCTGCAGCCTGCGGAGAGCCCTGCACATTCCTACGGTGCCGCTCATCTGCCTGCAAACCCAGGAACAGTGGTAATAGGTCAGTCTTTGGGCAGACTGCTTAAGCTCTATTTGTTTACAAAACGAGGACAAGAACTCCAACATTTCAGACTAAGCCAGAATGGAGTTAACCTGTAAAAGGAGGTGTTAATAGTTTTAAGCACAAAATAGCTAGAATGCTAGTAAAAAATTAGCATGTGAGTATTGTTCATTGTTGAGCCCTGAAGACACACATTGATGAGACTGAACAGTTCTAAGTAAGGAAGAGTGTATTCTGCAGGAGTACAAGAAGGTGCCAAAGAGAAAGCAGCAAAGTGTCAAAAACCTTAAGCTCGAAACAACTGAAAAGTATTTGATTCAAGGGTGGATTTCATAACAAATGCACAAGCAAACAAAGCATAATGAGAATTGCTTCAGCAGCCGATGCTAAATGCAAGCAGTCATCTCAAGCAAAGGAAGGTGCAATGCCATACGATTAAACATCATTACACATTTTTATTTCATGTTTACTCGTTGTAAAAAGAAAAAGAAAACATTTCAGATTGCATAACTAAAAAACTAAATCCTAGTGACCAACCTAGGGGACCTGCTAGAAATCTTCTTGCTGCTGATGTCCATTTACACCTCAAAAAATCTTTGGCTCAGTAATAAAACCACAAAAGCCAGCAACAATTAAAAGCACAAAAACACTGAAATATTAGTATAAGTGAGCAAGCGTGAAACAGCAGCGACATTTATGCCCTTTAACGTGGAGAGTCAGCTTCATCAGTCCGAGCAGAAAGTGTGATTAGCAAGTCAAGTTACTGCGTGTGTTAAGGCAGAAATGTCCATCTTCAGTCATGGAGGGCCTTTTTGTCCAGTACGGTTTGGTGAATTCTCTGCTCAAACACATCACAATAATTTCAAGAGTTATTCTGCAGAATAATGGGTTCCTTGACAGTTGGTGTAGTTGTAAAATTGTCCCAACACCAAATCATAACTTCCAGTTATTTGTACCTGTAGCAAGTGAAAAAACGTATAGTCACTGTAAAAACCTTGTATCTCGATTTTTTACTTTTGATGAATGATGAATAGGAAAATAGAAATGTATGGAATGAAAATGACTTTGACTCAGGATCAAAGTTAAGAAGTTTTTTTTCTGTAAAACCAAAAGTTTGGATATAGGGACAATATATATTTGAAGGAAGGACCAATTAGATTCCTCACAACAATGTCAATATTTATGCAGCTTGGATAGAGAGTATGCTAGTTAGTGTAACAGCAAATTTAGCTTTAACGGTCAGCTAATCTAAGTTACAGATCAATTACTTTAAAGCTTATTAACACTTCAGCTGGATTAGCTATTACACTAACTAGAAAGCATACTTGCTATACAAACTACAGCTTAAATCATGCAAAATCAAATCATGATAAATCATTATTTATCATGCCTAGCAGACTTCAATTTAGACTTAATGCTGACTTGCATGAAGTAGGCTATGAACAACCCTAGTACATCTCAAGCGTGAGTCACAGATCTGTCATTACCATATAGTAATATTCTCACTTTTAACAAGGACTGTCCAAACACATCATTAGATAGCAGGTTTAATAAGTGTGCTTGCGCAGGAAAACCACCAAACTGTATTGGACCAGAACTGGACACCTCTGGGTTACGGTTTCACCTCTCGAACTGGCTCAGAGTCTGGGATGGGGCCCTGAGATTCTGCCGGAAGCACAATGTTGCTTTGACCCTCATCCTGGGTAGGCTGCTGAGGCTGGGAGTTTGGGCTCTCGTGTGATTGGTTTTGCTGTGCAGTGGATCCGCGGCTTGCTTCTGGCGGAAGTTCCTGATCCTGCTGGGCGGATTGCTGAGGGTGTGGGATTTTTTTTTCTTGTGTGCTCTGCTGCAGCTGGGGAATTCTACTCCGATCCTGTGTGGACTGTTGAGGTAATGGGGGTGTTTTGGTCCTGTCGACAGCACAATGCTGTAACTGTGGAATTCTAGACCTATCTTGAATCGCTGATGGTTGGGATTGCTGGTTTTTGATCTTGTCTTGATACTGCCCTGGTGGACCTTTTTTTAATTTATCAGCCAAGGGTTGCTGCTGCTGGGGAATTTTGCTCCTCTGAGCTGAAGACGGAGGCTGCTGGAGGTTTCTGGTCTTGTCCACCTGTTGTGGTTGAGGTTGTTGTTGGGGATTGTTTTTGGGCTGTTGAAGGGAAAGCAGGTAGGCCTGCTCTTGCTGTAACTGTCTCTGTAGTCTCTCTGCCTGCCTCTGCTCTTCCAGCTCCCTCCACTTAAACTCCTGACATACACACAGTGCGTAAAAAATGCATTTAATCCACACTGCCAATCAAAAGTTTGAAGACAACTTGAGTTGGAAATCTAAATATAATTTTCTCAGTAACTTTTTTTTGCTAATACCTTACTTTAAGTCCCAGGAGACAATATCACCACTGTGAGGGGCCAACAGGTTCATTGCATTTCAAACAATAATGGCACAGAAAGATGTTTAGTATTCCTTCCTTACAAATGTTTTGAAAATCTAGGTCGTAAATTGTTAACAATGTGATGTATCAAGTTCAGACACAGGTCACAATATTCTTATTTTGCTGGCTGATGCACTAGTGAACTCTACGAGAAAAAATACTAAAAACAAGCAAAACGATTTTTACTGCCAAAATACACAGTGCAAAGCAAAGATGATTCACTGTGCAGGCAAAGAGTGGACAAGATGAACACGCAATGACTGAGCAGTGAATAGGCTTGCTCCACAATCTACATAAGGAAGGAGGGTTCTTCAAATACAAATCCTGGAGGACTGGTGCTTTGCCCACTTTGGTGACCTACAATGAGTCATTTGAGTTGAGAAATCACTAAACGATGCTGGGCAGTGGACCCTCCAGAGACGGATATAAAGAACCCTGGTTTACAGACTTTACTTTCAGAAGAGCAAAGACTTTTAAATTGTGTTTCTGTAAGTCTAACTGCTCCTGTTCTTCTATTTTTTCCCCAAAAAAGTACTGTTTTTGTAAGACTCAATGAATTATTTTCATGCTTTTGATTATATTTAACCCTTTGCTTTACTTCAGCAATATTGGTGATCAAAGGCTTTCGAGTGGGCTCTACTTGTTGCGGTGCAATTAATGCAGTCACAGTACATTGGTGTTTGTATTGTACTTTGTCTTTTGGAATTCCAAAATTAAAACTTACTGGTTATATGGTTAATAACTGTTAATTTTCCATTTACACCATTTACGCTTTTCCTTTCCTTCAATCTGCATTTTCTTCCAATTAGGCAACGAAGCATCTGGACAGATTGTACACTAAATACACATATATGGCAGAAGTATGTTCCCTTCTGTGTAAGCAAAATCGCATGCATGCACGAACGCACAGCTTGTGTGGACATGGTAGAGAAGTACTTCCAATAGAATATGACCTAATGAACCTATTGGCACCATGACTAAAGCCAAACATGGGCTAGAGAGGTATAAAGCCCCCCAGCATTGAACTGTGGAGTTCTCTGAAATGATTGTCAGTGCTCCATTCAATACTTTTGGGTTACTAACACTTCTGTCGCTGATTACAATCAAATCCTCAAAGCAATGCTACAAAATGCAGGAGAAACATTTCCTGTACACTAGAGACAGTTACTCCACCCATTTTTGAAAAAAACAACAACAAACAAACAAAAACTATTAATGAGCAGGTGTTTCAATACTTTTGTCTATATAGTATATTACAATTATAGTTTTTCTACATTTACATTATCAGTACACTATATTTCCGTATATGTTCTGGTATAAAACAACCCATAATATACTCAGAAAAGCACATTGGGATTTATCAGCATTTATCACCCAAACCAGATTAGCTTATTTTATAGGAAAAATGACTGACAGAGCTAGAGAAATGTGTGACTCTTACCAACAGCATGGCCTGCTCATGCAAAAGTTGCTGCTGTAGTATTTCTAGATGCCTCTGCTCCTCCTCCAATTGTCGACGGATGTATTCCTGTCAAATAAACACCAAACAAGCAGGGACAACTCAACACCTGTATTCACTTAACAAAGAAGCTGAACAATACTTCAGTTTTGTCACAATATATCGTTCTGATTGAACATATATACATGCTTTCACAGATGCACTTTATTAGAAGCCTTACCATTCTACTTTCACTGGCAACCCACCACATTACAGTTACATTTTAGGTCCACTACCCAGGTGTACAATTTCATACTGTAAACCAAAATGCTTAATGTATCAGCCCACTTCTATCAAACCCGCAATAGCCAATCCACTACATATGGGCTAAATTAGACTTTTTATTCATGATGGCAGTATGGGCTCCACAGTGCATGTATGATATGAATTCATCTTCAAGCCCTGGAAATTCACTCTCGAGCTTGTGGCTTTCTTGTGTTGCAGCTCTTCCAGCCAACTTAAGGCGGCTCACTTAGCACTGGTTCCTGTTGCATTATAGAGCTCAAAAATATGATACTGATTGAAAACAGTGCATTTTGAAACAAAAATTTAAACAAAAGCAGTTTGTTTGCTTAATAGAACTGGCACTGCTTCTGCAGCGGTCTGTGCATCTGTGTTCCATTTTAAACAACAGACCCTAGTGAGGGTCCGGGCATATCTGCAAACAAAGATCATATCATACAATAAGCCTACAAAGCCTACAGCTTTCAAACTCTGCTCTCTCCAACTAATTTTAACTTTCATTGGCCACTGAGGGTTAAGGGTTTGGGGGTTAAGAGTGGATTGTGAGATTCTGGTGATGAACTGATGTCAAACACGCATTGTGGATTTGTAAATTTGTGGTTTGCAAAAAGTGCTAATTCTTGAAGCACAAGTTGACTTCAGTAATGTAAGCTGAATTCAGGACGTTTCACCTGTTTCTTCTCCAGACTTGCTGTCTAGGGCGAAAATTGCCATTATACCTGCTCCCGGTCTGCTCTCCTTTTCTCCTCCTCCGCCCTTCTCCGCTCCTCCTCTTCCTTGCGCCTGCGCTCAATTTCCTCCAGGCGCCGCTTTTCCTCCTGCTCACGCCTCCTCTGCTCTCTTTCCTGCTGCCTCCGCATCTCCCGCTCACGCCGTTGTTGCTGTGGATGACCAGCAGAGGGTGACGCAGTGGAACACACAGACAGTAAGAGTCAGATTGACGGAGGGAAAAGGAGAGCCAGATAGTGAGAGAGAGCGTGAGGTAAGAATAAGATATCAACTCCAACATTACAGAATATTTTGTGCAGCCACAGTTCATTGATCAGTGTGGCAAAATATATTAAAACTCATTAAAAGTAATTCAACACTCGAAAAGGCTGCTTACACCATGTCTTAACATGAAACCACTGTCGGAAATAAACCTTATATGCACATTTTTGTCAAATTTCATTGACAGGGACTTCCTATAAAAGTTGAGGTGTTATTCCTTTTTCTGTAAAGTTGCCATTTTGAAGAGGTTTTGGTGAGACAGCAATGGTAAACTTCCATCAGTAAGAACAAATCTAATTTGTCTTATCCCATAATTGTTTGTATTAAAAAGACACAAGCACAACGATTGTTATTGGCTTACAATCAGATGGCAACCAGAGGTGGTCCATAACTGATCTTGACCAAGTTTACAGCAGATTACTGTACTTTTTATGTGGGAAAGTAAAACTGGAGCTCATCTGGTCACACTGGGGATGCATTCTAGTGAAAAGTGTAAATACAATAGCCAAGGCACTTCCAGATACAAACTAGACATGAAACAAGTACCTAACTAAGTACCTAATAGTCTTTATCCAAATGACCAACTCTACCTACCAGTGAGTTGAACTGCTGACAATTTGAACAGTCTGGAAAGAGTAGCGTCCATTTGCACATTAACGCAGTCATGCGTCAAGAGTATCTCCAATTCTGCCATATTTTTCTTTCCATTTTAGGATATCAAAATATCCTTTTACAGTTAGAAAGAGCTGCAGTACTGATGGGCCAGATAAATTGTATGGTCAGATAAATGATTAAACCAGTGCCCGTCTACCAAGATTGAATTGTCTGCCTTAAAATTTGGTGACGGGTTTATATGCAATATTACTTGTACTCGCCTGTAAAAACTGGTGATATACTGACAAACACTATGATGTTACAGTATTGATAGACAAGTGTCTCTTACCTCCTCAAGCCTCCTCCTTTGCTCCTTCTGTTGCTCAATGCGTTTTTGTCGTTCAGCCAGCAACTGACGCTTGTATTCCTCCTGCTCGCGGAGCTGCTGCTCCTGGAGAAGCTGCTGCCTTCTTAGCGCCTCTGAACGTTCCTTGTTCTCCTGCTGAAGGCGGATGAAGTCCCGACGCAGGGTTGATTCTCCCGGCACGTTTACAATAGAGCTGCAGTTAGGAGAGGTGTTAAGCTCATATTGTCAGAAAAAGCAAATCAGTATTTTTTTGCTGGAAGTACATAATCCAGTAGTAGCTGTACTGTACTACTGTACTGTGTTTATTTTTACAGACATCGGTACACTGTATGGTTCCAGTGTTAATTAGCTTCCATTACTTGGAAAAAGTACAGACACTAAACATGTCATGGCAAATGCTGATTTCTAACAAGTCAGGGAAACGTTTTTATGTTGGCATAATAAAGAGGTAGATGTGCTACATGTGCTGTGTGTGTAACTACCTTGGTTCTCCTTCCTGCTCTGGAGCTTCCTCCTCTTCTTCCTCACTGCCACTGTATTCATACTCTGTCTCATCTAAAAGAATAAGAAGCATATAACTATTGCACTCTCAATCTATCTGCACAAACAAACAAAATTCACACACAACCAGTAACTAAACTAACTGAATTTCCGGCCACTGTGAACCCACTAATTAAATAGGCCCTGCCCTTCTAAAGTCATTTTAGATATGAAATTCAGCATTTTAGTCTTTCATTCATTTGAACAGCAAAATCCTTAGTTTCTAGACATCTCAATAACTTGAAGGTTGACTGATTTAACCAAATAACCTTACATCCAGCATAAATGACTGTTACAGATAAGCCTTTTAAGAAGAGTTAATGGGGTTTCTGGAACTGTAGTGAACCACTGTAACTGATATTTGTCTTTACATATTACAAAATGTAAAAAAAATAAAAGCCTGTATAAAGAAGAAACAGTTATGTACATCTTTAGCTGTCTACAAATCATGGCCCCATCCATCCCCACTATCAAATAAAAAGAGCTAAAGGCAATAATATAGTAATATAAATATAAATAAATATCTACACCAGTAGATATGACAGCTCTCAAATACCAAATTATTACAGATTAAGCTCAAACAACAAAAACTCATAAGAATTGAAATATATAAATTTGTAGCACCTTGGGCTAAGATTCACAGAATAGTTTTCTGCATATAACTGCAATGTTGCCATTGCAAAATGAAACATGATACTTTATCAAGTGTTTTCAATAAAAATCTTAGCTTGTTTTATAGACCAAATGATCTACTAATTGGTCCCTATTAGAATTGCAGGGCAATGTTAAAACATATTGGTCCCTACTTTACTTAATGAATGCCATATCGCACCTTTCTCCCCCCTCTTCTTTCGGGTGCGGTCGATGTGGTCTTTGAGTTGGATGCGCACTTGTCTTTCGTTGGGCTGGTCCCGGATGAAAGGATGCTTTAGCAGCTGGTCTGTGGGAGGTCTCTGGGTGTAGTTCTTCACCAGGCAGCCTTCAATAAAGCTAAAAAACTTCTTGGACCTAAGTCATCAGAAAAGCAGTGGAAGACAGATTTTGAAAGAAGGATGGAAGGAAAAAAGGAGTGGGGGAACAACAAAATTTAATTTTTAATTAAATTCATTTGCCCTCCCATCCCTATGTTTTTATAAATAATACAGCCATACAGTTTTTATAAGATGTGCTGCTAATAAAGACTAAAGTAGTATTAGTAACACTTTCTATAATGAGATATTCTGGACTAATTTACAGTAGAATTTACTAAACAAGGCCCCTAGGCCAAAACATTCACTCACCATTTTTTGGACTTAAGTCTGGGTGGAGGGTTTCGGGGAATGAGGAATAGCGCTCGCATCGGGTGCATGTCACACAGTGCTAGAAAGCCCAAGAGAAAGCACAGACACTAAAGAAGTATATAAGGCAAGGATGTAGAACTCCAGTCCTGGAGGGCTGGATTGCTGCAAAGTTTGGAGATTTTCCTTGCCTAAAAACACCTGTTAATTGAACTGATGAGTAGTTATGATGATAGTTAAACAAAAGCATATCTATATTTGCTATGTGTTATTCATTTGACATGGTACTGGTTTAGCCCAAACATTCCCTACACAACATAAAAACTATTAAATACCTTTCACACATACAAAATGAAACTATAATTTGGATAAAAATGATTTGGATGAAAATATAAATATAAACAAAAATTTTCACAATTCCCAAATATTTTCACTGTAAACCCTACAGCTTTATAAGAACAAAAAGCAAAGAGTGGAAATGGGTCAAGAAAGAAGAGTTCTACTGAGCAAACTGCACTTACGTGGTGCTCCCTCAGCCATCTCTATAGCTGTAATTCCACAGGACCACAGATCACTCTGGATTAAGTAAAAAAAGGCATAGTTTAAAAAATAAATGTACATTTTCCTCTTAATCCAAATGTAGTCCAATATTTATGTCATGTTTTATGTCTTATATTTTCTTCTTTAGTCCTGCTCTGGATGCTAATGTAGCTAACAAGTAATACGAAAGCTTATGTAAGCCAATTAGCATTGTCCAAACTGCTTACCTAAATTACACATCTGACTCAAATCATGTTGAGTTGTTAATTATATTATGCATTCCTACTATGAAACTTGCATGCCTTCGATAAAACTGTACAGTTCCTGGAAGTCATTCCTCACCACTATAAAATTTCTGGTAGGGATGAGTCACAATATATGAATAGTTTTGAAAGTGTAATAAAACAAATTTTGCTTGAAACTTTGATCTTTGCTAAGCAAATGATCTCCTCTCATACTTTTGTGTGCATCTAAATGTAATGTGATAGAGTAATACTGCAGTAATTTAATTTAATGCAGTAATGCTGAGCTCAGAGCAGTGCTGGAAATCACTGATTGGCAGGGCACGTTGACATGGAATGACACAGAAAGGTCTGGATTGTTTATGTCTCTTGCCTAATGCATCTGGTGAGCTGCAAACCTTAGGAGTTCTATGTGTTCCACATACGAGGTACACTGTAAAAAATGTAATGCCCATCATGAATTACTAAATACTGATCAATTATAATCAACACTAGTCAAATAGCTGTTTAAAACAAAAATGTATGCATCACCATGCACCAGTAAAGTTTTTTTAAGAAACAGGTACAGGTCTTACCCTGTAGTCGTACGTAGCGTCAGGGTTTTCGTCGCAGGCAATGACCTCAGGTGCCATCCAGTATGGTGTGCCGATGAAGGTGTTCCTACGGCCAACAGTGCGGTCGAGCTGGGCACTCACACCAAAGTCCACTACCAGATGCAATCAAAGCAAACCAGTTTAAAGCACTTCAGCACAAATGAGCAGACAGATGGATTAATGTAAAATTCATTTAGGTTCTAGAGTTTATAGCCAAATATATTTGAACGTATATGGTGGTAACAATAGGCTACGTTTAACTGACTTCATCTTTTGTGTGTTCAGTTGGCACAGACCTCGTTGTACAGTAAGAGCAATAGGTTAACCTGTGCCAACAATATAATGCTACCATACTGTAAAATAATATGCAAAAATCTGAGAGGCATCTAAGAAAATGTCCAATTTAGTACTGATAGTTACCACCCAATTCCTAGTTTACAATCCTACATTAAAGTAAAGCAGATAAGCTGCTGTTGGAGCTGAACAAATCCATACAGTGGCTGAAGAACACAGAGTTTTCTTTTAACTGTGTTCTTCTAACAAACATGTCATTTTTAAATGCAAGGTGCATTTAAGGCACTGGGTTAGCCCAGCTAGCTAAAATGGCCTCATTTGGAATGCTACTAGGCTAGGTTTAGCTTTTGGCCCAGCTTATTGACCCACTCGCTTGAGCTCTTTCGCTTGAAGAGTGAAGTCATTTACTTGTTTTAATTTTATTATTATGTAAAGATTCATATTTAATGTGGGGGCTTGCATTATTGGAATCAACTTACATTTACATACATTACATACAATTCCTTACATTTACTTACATTACATTTAGATTTGAAACTCCTCCTAAAATTGCTAGAAACACTTTGTTATTTGAAATTTGTATAGTATTGGTGCTAGTCTTACCCAGTTTGACCTCTGCATTTTCAGTCAGCAGTACGTTCTGCCCTTTAATATCTCGATGGATGACGTGATGGGCATGTAGGTGAGCCAGTCCCTGAAGAGAAACATACACCACACACATAAACTTTGAGCCTGGAGAAAAATACAAATGCAAATGTTAAGGTGTGTATGACAGATGCTGAGCTGAGATGGACCTTCTAGAACCAGCTCTAGACCTTTTGTTAGCTCTCTGGAACATTAACTAATGGTAAAAGACTCAAAGCAACCCAAGAAGCGACTAAGAACGTTATTCCTATGTGATTCCTGTATGCTTCATTATATATACTATATAGATGTAAATACAAACTACAAACTGAGGCTGCCATTCAGGACTTTAACTTCAGTCATGGTTTTATTTCAGATCCAAGATAGGAAAGAAATGTGTAACTGTCTTGTAGTTCATGGACTACACTGTAGATGTCTTTCCATTTTTTTTTAAATGGCAGCAAACAAATGCGCTTGCGAGCGAGTGGGTGTAGTACTCTACCCTGAGGATCTCTCTAGAGATGTATGCAATCCAGTCTTCCTTCAGTGAGTTTCCTTTAGTGTTCTTCACCAGGTCTGTGATTGAGCCAGCACCACAGAACTCCATAACCAGCTATATAGAGAGAAAGGACACTCAGTTATACCACAGAATTCCAAATAATTCCAGAACTTCAGCAGTTCAGCAACATTCTCTAGATTTTTTTGTCATGTCTGACACTGTGCCTTCTCACCAGTGCAAACGTGTGAAGGTGGCAAAGAAGCAGGAAACTCGTTTTAACATGAGCCAACTTAGCCAAGGGTTTAAAATCAAAATAAGATGTGCTTTAGTAGTACTTTCTTTAAATGAGATTCTAAATAAATACATACAATATACATTAGACATAAATGAATGTTAACCAATTTAATACTTGATTAATTGGAGACACAATCATGCAAGTTTCTCATATTAACTATGATTGGTTCGTACGTGGATTGCAAATTTAAAGTCAAAGTTCAACCATAACAGTTTGGAATACAGTTTTATTGCCACTGTTACACTTTACAGTAATAACTCCCTCAACTTGACGCAGAGCTGCAGTGAAAAAAACAAAGAGTAGCAGTCTGTCATATTAACGTGTAAGTGGAGAGTATATCTGTGCAGCATGGGGGTCTCATGTGGACATAGGCTGAGTGTAAAAAGAAGAAACCTTCAAGTCAACCCAGAGAAAAATGAGAAGAGTGGTCACTAGTTGAAATACGAAAGGGAGTTCTTGTAACGCAAACATGGCATCCGTTTATGGATAAAGGCGCGCCTTTCAACAAAAAAAGCCAATCAGCTTGCTGGTTTCAAGTGTGGGAAACTGCATATTCATATACAATTACATAATTAAGACAGTATGTGTTAGTCTACTAATGACTACTACAGTGCCATTTCTTTTACAGTGCAGTTTTTGATATGTGCGTGATGTTCTGTGGCATTCCAAGACTGATGACTAGCTTTTAGCATACAGCACGTGTTTAATTTACACTTCTTGTTAAAATTTTGTGATCACACCTCCTAATGAACTTATTTACTTTAACTTTGTAGATAAGTCTTGCCAATAAAATAGGACTCTCTGTACACCAAAATAGTGATTGAAATGTTACATATATAATCATGTGACCGGTAAATTAATATAAATTGTGTTCTACTGATAAAACAAAGCCAGATTGTGGTTAGTGCCAATAGACCAGTAGATCAGTAGACCAGTCTCAATTGCTCACACCCTCCTTGGGAGGCTCCAAATCCAGCCCAGTAGCTGAAACCTTTTTCCACTTTTAATAATGCTAATGTGCACAAAAAATGTAAATCCTTTTTTATTATTATTATTATAATAATCTAATACATAATAATAATAATAATATCTTGAATCTCACAGAAATACAGTATCTCACAGAACATCAAGATCATCAAGCAAGATGGTCTTATGAGATGGGGCTTTCTTAGAAAGTGGCCAGTGAATGTAGTCAATCTGTGAACTGAATATAAGGGGCTCAGGAGGAAAACACTAACCCAGAGCTGGTCATCATGTCCAGGAGGGCTCTTCTTGATGAATGCTCCATAGTAGGTGGCAATGTTTCGATGGTGGGAATACTTTTTCAGCATATTAATCTCCAACTTAATCTCTTCCTCTTCATCCTAGATATCACACAAACAAGACCAAAAGAAAAAGCAGAAAGGCATGAGAGGCAACTCCACAAACGCACCAATAAATTCTTAATGGGAGGAAATCACAATTCCAGAACCAGAAAATAAACACTTTACACAGAGTCAGCAAACATTAGACCTCAACAGTACTTTGGGAGGTGTATAAAGAAGTGTATGTAACTACTATTAATATAAAATGATAGAATATAAAAGACATTTCCTCTGAAAGTAATAGAATACAGTGAACACTTCATACAGCAGCATGCATGCTTGGTCAGTACTTGTTATCTCCCCTTTGGGAAGGATGAAAAGAAAGGTTGTACTACAAAAAGGTTTTTGTAGTAGATAAGAGCATGTTTACACCTGGCATTAACATGTGATTTTAGTGATTGTATCACAGTCAGATTTCACTTGTCCACAAAAAAGCGAGCTTGCATCTGCATCCTGCCTCCTCTCTCCAGATCTCCCAGTTTTGCACTCAAATGGGTTTTAAATTTCCTTTCTATCAAACATACCAGCACTTCTTTGAGGTCGTTTCTAGCTTTTCCAGAACTCAACTTGACCTCCACTGTCCCTGTTAATACTTACTTACATTACAAACGGGGGAAATGTCTACCTAAAAATGCTTTGCTGCCTTCTTATAGCCTTCTCCTGCTTTGTGGGCATCGATTATTTACATTTTGTAAATGGCAGGCAGCTGTTTAGAAGAGACAATAATTGCTGGATCAAGGTTTGAGGAGTATTTATGAAATATTCAAATATGCATCACACGGCAAGGCTAATTAAGGTCTGAGCCCTTGGTTAAAGTTATCTGAGCCCTTGGTTAAAGAGTCTTTTTTGTGATGCCTCCAGAACATTTGGCATGTGATGGCCATTGGTGGACTGATGATGGCATGCAAAAGTTTTAGTACCATTACTAAAACTTTTGCATGCCATCATCAGTCCACCAATGGCCATCACATGCCACATGTTCTGGAGGCATCACATACACCATGTGGGGTGTGCATCTGTAGAGCCACTGGGGGAGGGGAAATATACAGTGTGATGACCTCATCCTCTTGAAAATCCCTCACTTAGCGAGAAAGCCAGAGAGCACATGTATGAGCAAGAGAAGTAAGAGCTAGTGTGCGAGAGAGAGAGAGAGATATTACAGAGAGTGATATTAGTATGTATATAAAGTATATGTACATATTTTATATATATATCCTTTTGTCTTCATTTTAATTAATGCTATTTTTATTCACTTCGGTCACTTATTTTGTAATTGTTACTTTTAATGCACTAAAATTGTGTTATTATTGTTATTTTTGTAATGCTTTGGCAATATTGTTGTCATTATTGTCATGCCAATAAAGCTTCTTTGAATCTTGGGAGAGAGAGAGAGTGAGAGAGAGAGAGAGAGAGAGAGAGAGAGAGAGAGAGAGAGAGTGTTACAAAGGCAAAGGTGAGAGAGATAGAGAGAGGGAAACAGAGAGGGAGAAAGGTGAGAGCGAGAGTGCACGAGAGAGAGATAAAAACCATTACCCCCTCCCATAATCCCACAGCACTTCTGCTGAACCTCTTTATGAAAAGAAAAAAGAAAATAAATATTGCCACCTTCCTCTCTCTCCCTCGTTCATGCTCTCTCTCTGTAAATAGAGCAGGAAGCTGTATATGGGTCAGGCGCAGAGCTGCACCAGTGGAGCTGATTTAGAGTCAGTCCTGTGGCTATAGGCACACACAAACACACACACAGCCAGCGGACGAGAGCAATCTATCCTTATAATATATATATATATATAGTATAGTATAATATATCACTGTTATTCTGATAATAATGTCATGTCAGAGCAACAATTTGGTCGCCCAAAACTTGCTTAGCCCACGGACAGTTTAAACTCCTCTGTTGCGCACTGTGTGCTACATGTCAAGCATAATGCTGCTTTTATAGTCATATCACACCTTTAGTAAAGACACCTTTAGTGCAGTATTTTCCAAATACTACAATATTTTCTTAGTATTTTCTCAAAACTGTAGTTACCATGCCAGTTGTTCCCTTTTCAGCTGAAATGTTTTGATGCCTGAAACATCAGTGCATCCCTAAAAATACTGTCTTGATGTTTGGTCCAAAAATATATATTATACATTTAGGAGTTCCAATCGGATCCAATCAGATCCAGGCATTTTTAATGGATCGGGTTTTGGCTTTTAAAACTAGATCCACTCCCAATCATTGGTTTTGTTGTAGCAGAGCGCCCTCTCGCATCCTCTAGGCCCCATTAACAGACAAGATTCTCAGCTGCTGCCTGCCACGATGAGTAACTCAGAAACTACCCTAAACAGTGTTCCTCTGTGACCTTATTACAGTGAACAAAATAAAAAAGCTTTATTGAAACTGATAACTGTGAAGATGTTACCAGTTAGCAGCAAAAACATCTGTTTCACCTCGAATGATGCAGCAGTTATGTTCTCCAGTCGAAATGTACAAAATAACTGCAGCACGGTTTAAGGTTAACCATTTAGGAAGCCTTGTTGGCTTTCTGGCAACCTCACCACGCGTATCTGTTCAAGTAAATCTCTTTTGTTTTGTTTAGGATAGGGATTAAAAGAAGAGAAGCAGGCAACAGGGTGGAACAAAGTTTGGGTTAGACTTATTTTAGCTCAGAGGTTTGTTGTAAACATGATGCTATTATTTGTATAAACACAAAGATCAAATCTGTTTCACCTGAGCATTAGGGTACTTGGATTGGATCAGGGGCAAAGAAACTTGATTGGGACATCCCTATTTGGGAGTAGTCCAATAAACCAGCTTACTGAATCTTTTTGTTGGTTGCAAAATATCTTCTTAGCTATTATTTAGAATGGAATTGAACTACGTATATATTTTTTGTTTTGTTCTCTTCTTACCTCTGTAACGTCCATGACCTTAATGGCTGCCAGCTGTCCTGTTTTGACATGTCGACCCTGTTCAAAGAGAAAAGACAGAAGTGAATGGGACATTAAAAAAAAATGTTTTTCAGAGTTTAGAATGCTTCCAACATTCACAATTTGAAGGGATCTTTTGAGACCTCAATAAGCATTTAGTACTTAGTAGAGTACACTTTTGATGTTTTGATGACCTGCTGTAAATGCGATGCATTGCCAGACACCAGTGGGCAGTGTTCCTGGGGAATCTTAGCCCACTCCTCATGGGCAATGGACTCTAGTTCACTAATATACTTAGATTTGCATGCTGCAACTGCCTTCTTCAAATTCCGACAAAGATTTCCAATGTGGATGGTTGACAATCACTCCAGAATCCTCTAGGACATATTTCTGAAACCAAGTCTTGGTGGATTATGAAGTTTTCTTCTGTCATTTCCTGATGCTTGATTGAATCCATCTTGCCTTCCACATGCTGCAGGTTTTCAGTGCCAGAGAATGCAAAGCATCACCAGAGCATCACCAAACCACCACCATGCTTCACTGTAGGCAGGTTGTTCAATAGGCCCAAAAAGTTGTTTCACTACTCCACAGAACAGAATCCCAAAACCTCAGTGGCTTATTTACAAATATTTTTTTCCATTTTATTAATTTTATAAATGGAATCATGGAATATACACCTTTAAAATTAAAATTGGTGGCATCCCTCACTAGTCTCCTTCTTGAATGGTCACTCAGCTTGAGGGTACAGCCTGCTCTAGGCATATGATGGATTTAACTGAACTCCAGGGCACTTTCGGTGACTTGGAGACGGTTTTGTATACATGCACTGACTTCTACTCTTCAATAACCTTATTTCAGAGTTCTGTGGAGTGTTCTTTTGTCTTTGTCATGGTGTATTTGTAGCCAGGAATACTGATTACCCAGTGACTGGACATTTTTACTACAATCCTTCTTCTTAACTACAATCCTTTCTTCTTGTTTTGGCAAAGCAAGGATCTCTTCTCTGAACTTTTTGGACAACTCTCTTAACTTATTTCCAACATGCAGTCAAACGTCACGGTCAACAAATCCCTAGTCAGTCCAGGTTTTACCCCAAGCACATCTAATGCAGCCAATGAAGCCCCTAATTTGCCACTTGATTTGTAAATGTATGCTTTAATGAGGGATCCTATTCAGGGGGCTAACTAATTTTGAGACTGCAGTCATTAGAAGTGTTTTATTTTGTGTTTTGTTTAGGATTTGGAGGTTCTGTTAACAGCTGGAAGTTATGTAAATTTTGCTAATAAACCTTATTTGCAACGGAGGTTAAATATTAAGTGCTAATGTACCAAAAAACTATGCAAGCAAATGTAATAAAATTGGTATAGCTACTTAAAACACAGCATTTGGCATTGCAGCAAACGTTTTTTTGTTTGCTTTAAAAAAAACAACCTGCTGGGCATGTATTTCCTCAAGATGAGATTGGTGACAGCCACAGTCCAGTTTTTGGTTGCAATGTTACCCTAGCCTTGCAGGTTCTAAACTAAATTAGATCATCAGAGATCAAGAGTACTGTTCCCTTACAGTACTGTAGCGGTTACTTCACTATTGACCCATAAATACTGATTCGGTCTAAAAGTTACAGGGAAGAATCACTTCCCTGGTATATTGTAGCCACACTCAATTCTATCCATGTACTAGATTTTTGGGGGCATCAAGATGTTACCTTCACATGACCACATGACATACAACAGACAATAAAGCCATAGACAACGTCTTTCAGTTATAAAGAAGCCAAGCAACCCTTTTTCATTCAACACTTTGAGCAAAGAGATGTGCAATTGTGGTCAGAAGTTTACACACACTCATCTTATATATAAGATATATATGGGGCCTCCTAACTTCCCGTTACTGTAACTCCTCTGCTGTGTTCTCTTCACTGGCTTCCTGTAGCTGCCTGCTTCAGATTCAAAACCCTGAAGCTGGCTTACAAAGCCAAGAATGGATCAGTCTGATGAAAAGCTGATCTGTAAATGATGATGACCGACTACAGCTGGTCGCTTCTTTGTGCCCACATACAAAGGTTTTATTTTTTACTTGCTGGTCAACTTGCTGACCAACATTTACATTACATTTATGGCATTTAGCTGATGGTCTTATTCAGAGCGGCTTACAAGGTTACTCATATTACAGAGTAAGGCCAATGTAGATTTATTAGTGTAGCGCAGCATAGTCAGACTGGGAATCGAACCCCAGTCTCCCACATGGTGCGATAGCTGGCAGGTAGTGGTGTTCTCTGTTGCGCCACACCAACACACAACACAATAGTAAGCTGAGAGGAAATAATGTGTGGAATATGTATATGTAAAGATGCATTGTCTGTGTGACAGTATGCCATACAGAGAAATCGGTGTATGCGTGTATACTGGTCATGGCAACACAATTAGCAAGTCTGGGTGCAACATTTCTACCTAACTGCAAAAACAACAAGTTGAGACACTCATATACTGCGCCTGTTTTCCTCATACATGTGATAACTGGACCCTTTGTGCTCAACACACTAACCTACAATCCATCCATGCTCGGCAGAAGATCTATAAATAGTGCTTGGCTCACATGGAGGCGCTGTTAACCAGCTCGAGCCCCCCAGCTGTTATACACCCCCTCGCTCCTGCATTTGCCCGGCAGAGTACATGGTCAGCCAAGAGTTAATGTCATCCAGGCTGAGGGAGGGGGTGGGGCCAGTGGCAAGAAAAAGGCAAGAGCGAGAGTGTGCGGAGAGAGAGTGAGGGGTATGTGAATAGTTGGGGTGAAGGAGAGTGATGTGTGTGTGATAATGAATGAGACAGCGAGGCGGGCCTGAGGAGGTTATCCCTTGGTCAGGTTGCCTCTCTCTTGCATCATGCTCCATCTTTCTCTGTTTTTGTGTCCACCTCTATTACTCAGTGCAGACAGCAGCATCTCTTATACTTTATTTTTAACAGCAGGACCATCTGGCTTGGTTTTAGCTTTTTTTTTGACAATTTAGTTTTGAATTTATTGCTGGTATTGCTGGAAACCGCTAGCTTTGTGGGATGTTCTAGAGCCACTGTTGTGTGCGCATTGAGTGACTTCCAACAGTATTACAGTGTTGCCCCATGGGCCATCGATGCCAGAGGGAAACAACTCCAGTGCATGGTACAAAGCAGTTGACGCGCCACCATAGATCAGTTAACCTCTACAATGAACATATTCCGTCACCTAATACTGTCTACGCCACAGTGTCTCGCTAGCGTCATTAACGCCAGGGGAAGTTACCCCCACTATTAGGCAGATTGTCATAATATTCTGATCTGACTATGTAAATAAGACTGTGAGAAAGAGATTGATGCATTTACATTTACATTTACGGCATTTAGCAGACGCTCTTATCCAGAGCGACTTACAAAGTGCTTTGCTATTTACCCAAGAAAACCTCAGCTAGTTAGAATAGACTAATACAAAAGATACCTCCAAGCTTAGACATTGCTAAACACAATACAATAAGGCGACCATAGAACTATTCGTCCAAGTACTCTCTGAAGAGGTGGGTCTTCAGTCTGCGTTTGAAAATGCAGCGTTGATGCATCCCTTCTCAATTTACATGGACATTTAACCACATATTCAATAGAGGAGCAAATTAAGTAGCTTGCGATTTATTGCATTAATTTGCCATTAGCACATTTGTTTAGGATTATGCGCTAGCTTGTCGTTAGTGCATTAGCTTGCAGTATTTAAGCAAAACTCAATAGTGCCGTTTGAATGTTTCTAATATTGTAACTTTATAATGAACAAATGAAAAGAAACACCACAAATGTCTTTACATAGTAAAACATGTCTTAATAAAACATGCTTGGTAAGGTTTAACACAGTCCTGGAAGAAACAATGAACAAAGTCCATATTTCTCTACCAAAAAAAAGCAAACAAAAAAATAAATCAAACAATAACTGAATTTAGAATTTGTATCGATTTATAAGAAACATTTTACTTTTCTACTTTGCAGTCATAATAAGCATAATAATCTTTTTTGTCTAATCATTTATTTGGACGCAAATAGTTTTGTATTTAGGCTGGAAAGTTGATTTTTGGCTAATTATTTGTGCTTGTAAAAATTATTTTTTTTTGTTGTTTTTTTTTTAGCTACAGTGACAATTAGCCCGTCCGTTTGTTACAATGAAGCAAGCTTTTCCTGATTATTATACTCCACAGATTACTACAATCTGTATTCTATACAGGATGTTAGAGGAGTGTTTGTTGTGCATTGTAAATATAGCTTTCAGTATGTATAGCATGGGTGAAACGACATGTAACATGTATAACAGCGGTGTAACAAGGTGTAATCTCCATTTGATAAAGTATCCACACTGTAAAAATGCCTGAGAATCTGTCCTTTAAAAAAAGAACAATATTAAAATTATATACAGTATACTGCTGCACCATATATTGTTTGCTAATCTTTATCACAACATTGACTTTATGAATGCTGTATCGCAGGAGGCTGCAATACGCAAATGAGGCTTTTCATAAATCACAGAAACGTCCATTGTGTGCTGAGAATGTCCTGAACAATGCCTGAAGTCCCAGTGTTTCTGTGGGTGTTGTGATGAGTAAAGGGATTCGCAAGATGCAACAATTTCAGTCAAAATAATGCTTCCTTGTTACATAATGCATTTTGCTGGATATGGCAATCATAACATGTGAAAGTACAATGGCATTTTGTCCACATACTAAAGCCACTGACTTTGTCCTTTTTTTTGGAGTTTAGGGAGGAGGATTTGTAAGCAGACCCCTATACGTGTGACCCCAGTATTAATAGTTACAGTTCTTTACATTTGCACTGGGCTTGTAAACGGGTCAAAATTGAACAGCGCAGAGCGTCAGCTGCTAACCCGGCCGACAGAATCTGGAGCAGCGAGGCGCGCTCAAGCTCACAGCTGATTCACACCGTCACCTCCGCTCCAAATAGCTCTGAGCCGTTGCCATAGAAACCAACAACAGTTGGAGAGCTGGAGGAAGAAGGAGGGTGGGGGATAGAAAAGGTTTTCCCCGGTCTTATGTGTTGTCAGGAGTGTTTCAGCTAGGGATGTTATATTTTTTATACTTATTATATATTTTGATGACATATCAGTACTGATAGGTATTACTTTTGGGTTGACATCAGTAGAAAATACTGGGTGGGATAACAAAGGGAAAACAAGGAATGCAGCCAACCTGATCCTATCACAAACCTTCCCTGAAAAACCACATACTGTGATAAGCTATTGTATTGTTTTATTTTCAAGTATATTAAACCAATATCTAATCTATTTATTGATCTCCTGAAGAGCTAAATGTTGAGGTAATAATGGCATAGACAGATGTATTCTCAAGGTAAACTTTTTTTTCACAAATATGACATGTGGAATTGAACAAGGCTTTGTACATACAATATGGCTGCATTGTGACTGAGGGTGTATAAGCTCTGTTCACATGTCGCTCTTTGTTACTCCTTAATGTCATTACATTACTAATTCAGCTGTATCTGAAATGCTACGAAGGCTGTATTAATTGCTTTCCCACTACACAGCTAAGCTAATGATGAAGAATACATTAGGCATACACATACACATGGGCTTATTGACATTAAACAACACTGAAAACTAAAACAAAACAAACAATAGTAAAGTAAATTACGTGCACAACCTGCCTCCATAAATCTTTTTTTTATTGCACATTTTTTGAGCTTAGTATAGTTATTCTGATATTGGATAGTCAGAGGATATTTGCATTACAACACTTATATGTGTCAAAACTAATATTAAAACACCACAAGGCTCCTGATCTCTGAATGTTTTACATTTGTAAAACAGTCTCCGCACTTTTAAGGTTAAATGTAATTGGTGAAATGGCAAAGATCGGAAACTCCACGATTTAGAAAATGTCATTTTAGCAATTGTCTGCAGTTATAAGGGGTTAAATATTCGGGATATGGGTTTGTTGACTGTGACATTTCATTGCATGTTAGAAATGTGAAGCAGTGAAGCAGTGAAGCATGAGGATGGCTCTGTGGTGCTGATTTACTTCCTCTGGCACTGGAAACCTACAGCAAGCCTACAGCCTACAGAAACCCTAGGAGCAAACGTCATGCCTTCTGTAAGGAAGCTGCAGCTTGGATGTCATTAGAACTTCCAATAGGACAATGATCTCAAGCATACCTCAAAGTCCATCAAGGCTTGGTTTCAGAAGAAGTCCTGGAAGAGTTTTCGGCATAGTCGCTTAGCGAACCGGAGGCCACTGCCCATGATGATTGGGTTAAGATTCCTCAGAAACACTGCCAGAAGTGCACGTTATGCATCACATTTGGAGCAGGTTGTTACAGCAAAAGGATGCTTGACTAATTACTAAAGATGCTTGTCATTAGTTATTCTTCTTTAATTGATATTTTATTGAAAACAGCTCAAAGTTTGCCAATAACCCTAATTTGCAATGGGGGTTGAATCATTTTAATCTAACATGCAATCAATTATAAACACAACTAAAATGAACTACACTTTTCCACCCGGTTTTTCCACCCGGTTACACCCCCCCAGTTTTGTTTGAGACCTGTGGGAATCACTGACAACTTACCCTGTTTAGTTGTACGGTCTGTGTCACCATCTTTAAAGCAGTGACAACATATCTGATCCAATTTACTTGATGTGGCAGAAAACAGAGAACTGTCAGTATATGTGTTCTTGTGTGTGGTTTGAACACAGTGGTATTTAGGGCCACTTCCTTGTAGGAGTTAGGTCTGCCTAGCTACAAGAAAAAATGCACAGCTTTCCCCAGCCAATCAGAGGCTCTGGTTTCAGTCAGCTGACTCCAGGCCCGTATCTGGGAAGAGAGGAGGAAGAGAGGCGTTGTGCTTTGGATGAAAAAAAAAAGAAAACTCAGTGAGTGTGTGAAGCGTGTGCGATGGATCAGTTAGTTTGTGATCAGCGCTCCCTCCCCACTCACAGGGTTAGAGCATAAATGGAGACCATCTGAGAGGCCTGAGGACCACTTTGAAAACCACTGTGTCAGATATTCTAAATATAGGCATTACTGAAGACCTGCAGGAATAAGGCCTGCGGAGGAGAAAAAAACAGGGCAA
Organism: Salminus brasiliensis; assembly: GCF_030463535.1. Classification (NCBI taxonomy): domain Eukaryota; kingdom Metazoa; phylum Chordata; class Actinopteri; order Characiformes; family Bryconidae; genus Salminus; species Salminus brasiliensis. The sequence continues at coordinate 35,450,010 of NC_132885.1, read as the reverse complement.
GATAGTAGGTAAACAAAGAATAAACAACCAAATCCTCTAATCGCACAAGACGCCAGCGACACCACACAGAAAAGATGATACATTAGCTTAGCAACCACCTAAGGTACCATAGCAACCACCAACAAACACCTCAGCAACACCATAGCACCCAGATAGCAACAGTTTAGTAACCACCTAAAACATCTTAGCAACTGCCTTAGCAACAACCTGAAAGTAAATAACAACTGCATAGAAACACTAGCAACCACAAAATAAATGTAGCAATTGCCAAAAAAAATAAATGATAGCAATCACTTATCAAAACAGTGTTCCATCTAGCAAACAGCCTAGCAACTACCTGGAACTGGGAACCACAAACTGTGCAACCATTATGATTTTCCATTTTTAGATATTAAATGTTACATTAGGGCTAACATAAACATAACATACATACACTCAAAGTCAGGAATTTTACCATGAGAATTAGCGGGTTATTATGGGAATTAATGGGGAAAAAATGGGAAAAACAGCCCTTGCAATTCTGTTCACTGATCCATAATTACTTTTTACTTATTACTTATTTATTTCCATGGTAAATATATTTGTATTGTTATGCCTTCATGTCTGTTGTTGACACACAAATAGTATATTGATGATAGTGAATGATACGCTTCCTTTGAATGATCCAATATTTCTTATTAATTCCAATAAATTCCCATCCATAGAAAGTTTACAATTTGGAATATTTCCAAAGTTCTTGAGCTAAAGTTCCCATGGAAAGATACCTATAATTTACTGGAAATTTATTGTAAATAATCCACCCTCTTGCAACTATTTGCCACAGACCGCTACTGATACAGATTTTTTGTGACATAATGAAAACCAACATATTTACGTATATATGCCCTTTCAGCTTACAGTAGTTTGGCTCTGTTTATTCACATGGAAGTTACAAATAATAAGGAATGGATTTTTTAAACAAATCTCAATACAGATCTAAAACCATTTAGAAACATTTACATATATCATAATGTATTTGTACATCAGTATTTTCTAATTTCAATATTCCAAACCCTTATAATTAAACTGGTTGTTTCTGTTACTGTGCCTTTAAGACTGGTCTATGTACACTGTTAAAAGTGTAAGTTCCTTTAGAAATATTTGGAGGTTCTTCAATTTAAAGCTGTGGAGAAACCTCTGGAGGTGCTTTAAGGAACATTCTGGAAAAGGTTTTTAGAACAAAAAGGTTCATTAAAGGTTCCTCACAGCACCTTAAGGAGGTTCCTCCACAGTAAGCAGAGTCAAACTGCTGTAGAAAATAAATTAGTAGCTGTCAGCAGTGTTTTTTCTGTACATCAAACTATTACTCATAAAAGGGTAAAAACATAATTGTTTTTAACATAAAACAAAGCGATACTGATGCTTTATCAACTGGATGTTCAGTGGAAATCAGTGGAATCTCAATATTAGTAATTCTTCAGATAACCAATATTTTGGCCAGGCTTTATTTTCTTTTAAGAACATGCCGCCAATATTTTAAAAGTCACAGATTTATTCAGTATGCAGGAGGCCACAGGCTGGTTAGAACTGGATTTACCACCAAGTGCCTAACTTTAATAACAGCCTCAAGTTCTTTCTGTTGGCGCCTCAAGTTTGTGTATGTTCTTTTAGTAAATGTAACACCTTTTCTGCTGTATTACAATGTTTAACAACAGCTAAATGTGTTCTTATGCCCCTACCTTTATACAGCCTAGATTACAGTCAATATCTGTTTCAATTCAAAGTAAAAATGTCAGGGGTATGTCAGGTGTTTCACATATGTTTGCTAAATCTGATAGCCAGGTAAAACTATGTTTAATCTACTGTTTTTCTCACTGTTATACTCTAAAAGGCATCCATAGATAACTAGCTAACAGTGTTTTAACACTGAATATTATTGCCAATTAGTTCCGCCAGTTCAATGGGATAAATCATAGTCATAGTCAAGTCATGTGAGGAGGTAAATAACTGTAAATAACTGAAAACTGAACACAGTTAAAGTGGAGGGTTTGTTGATTTCAGAGGGGCAGTGTCAGTTTTTTATTTTGCTGGTTTAAAAATAACTTTAATATTGTAATTATATCACATGTTCAGGGTATCAAGAGCTGAGAACCATACATTACGACATTTATTACTGAACTAAATATGAAACTGGCAAACTTGTATTTTAATGACAATAGTTTTAGTTCTTGTTGCACAAAAGCAGATTTAAAAATCCTTTGTATGATTTTGCAGATGGTGCTGCAGTTCTAGTACAAACTATTAGTCATTTCTTGATTTTTAACATTTCATGGTTGTGTTACAGATATACATACATACATATAGGAGTGTGTACTTTTACTTCAACTGTTACTTAAGTATTATCTAAGTAAAATGTGTACTTTTACTTAAGTATGGACTTGTGTAGTTATGCCAGCTCAGCTGATAATTAATTTAATGACCCAGTCAATTCCAAACATCTTACTTAAATCTGAGAAAAGGTGAATAAAAAAGAAATCTAAACTTTTTTCCATAAAATTACACTTCATACCCCTTAATCTTTTCTTTACATGTTGGGGTTATGAATATAGGAAACTCAGCTGCTTTAAGGGAAGTCATGGACATGCTGTATAAGATATTTTACAGTTGAATAATGAGAGTTCACATAAGTGCCATAACGCGAACTCAAACGAGTCGTCGCAATATATTCACACCAAATTTTACATACACCCAGCACGTTTTCTTTCGAGCACCTTTCGAGCGCAAATGCAACAGCTACTGGAGGAGGATATGGAAGTAAGACTAAAAAGGCTAAGGGCTGCCGGACATTAGTGGCTAGGGGTCCAACTAGAGCTGAGCAATATGACAATATTTTGTTGTACACTTCCAAACTGAAAGCTAAAATGATAATTTTAGCTGAAATCTGATTTGGTTTTGTTTTTATTTATTTTACTGCTGCTACTTTGCACATCATCGGTTTCACATTTTGACAGTAAAAAGATAGTGGAAGCTTTACTAATCTTTAATATTAGCAGTAATAACATTTTAAAAGCTCAATTTAAAAGCTGGTAGCTACATAAGAGTTATTTAGTAAATGAGCCATTCATAATCTTAATTATTTAATAACTAATTATTTGTTTCAATAAATCTAAAACGACTGTCTGCAAGCTGCTTTGAGACATCACCATGGTTCACCCTTAAGAATGTTTCTGTGCCCTGAATTATATCTCAATGCAGAAAAACTCAAAACAGCCTGACTTCTTAATGTAATATTTAAGTCAATCCTGAAGCCCAAAGTCTTAAACTTCGAACTTAAACTGTATTAAATTGAAAACGTCCACAGCGCATTTAAAGAAAATACATGGTACAGCACAGGTAATAGGCTGGGGAATTTCTGAGTATTTTATATAGCTGCTTCCCAGTTGGTAGATTACCATTTTCGGTTGACCTGTCTCATCAACAAGATGCTTCTGTCCGCAGAGTGTTTTTTTTCTTTATTGAACCATTCTGACTCTAGGGACTATTGTATCAGAACATTTTTCAATATATATATATATATATATATATATATATATATATATATGTATGTGTTGTTGTCGACAGAACACAAGGGACTGGAATTGGTGACCCTGCACTGTGGGGGGCTCAAAAGCATGACTTAATGTAGGGTACCTTAAACGCATGTGATCTATAAATGGTTAAAAAGACTGAAACACTGCGCTCTAACAGGACTTTAAGAGGCACAAGTGACACATAGCCTACACACCTCACGGACAAAAAAATCTGACATTTTGTTGACTATATATGTTGGCAGAAATCCATTTGAGAATCAGCTATGTACACACATGGACAGAATTGTTGGTACCACTCGGTTAAAGAAAGAAAACCCACAATGGTCACAGAAATAACTTGAATCTGACAAAAGTAATAATAAAAACAAATATTGAAATAAACAAATGAAAGTCAGACATTGCTTTTCAACCATGCTTCAACAGAATTATTTAAAAAAAAAATAAACTCATGAAACAGGCCTGGACAGAAATTATGGTACCCTTAATTTAATATTTTGTTGCACAACCTTTTGAGGCAAAATCCCTTGATAGTCTTGAGATTTCATTGTACCCTGCACAGATTTAAGACACCCTGTGCCAGATGCAGCAAAGCAGCCCCAGAACATAACAGAGCCGCCTCCATGTTTCACAGTAGGGACAGTGTTTTTTCTTGATAAGTTTCATTTTTCCATCTGTGAACATAGAGCTGATGTGCCTTGGCAAAAATTTAAATATTTGTCTCATCTGTCCATTCGACATTCTCCCAGAAGCCTTGGGGTTTGTCAATATGTAGTTTGGCAAATTACATCCATGCTTTTAGTGGGCATGGCCATCTTTGAGATGCATCGACGCACATTATGAAAATTGCCATAATTCTGCAATCGATTTGCACTATGACTATTTGCACACTGTACAGATGTTCTTTTCTGTAAATATCAGCTCTTTACTTTCTGTAAATATCCCCTACCCTATTTATTGTTTAGTGTAATTTTCCTTTAGTTTAAGACTGTGTTCTGTGTTTTTTGTTACTTGTCATACGTGTTGCTCTCACCAAGACAAATTCCTTGTATGTGTAACATACTTGGTGAAATAAAGAGATTCTGATTCTGATTACGTAGATTATGTTGACACGTTGCCCCAGCCCTACCCTACACTACTTAAAACCTTTATTTTATGCATGATAAATTGTTTAATATTCCATGTACTCTTGAGAACAGAATAAGTCACAAACCTAAAGTCCCAGTCAGGCAAATACATAACTCATAATTCCAGCATGGTACTGTAACACGATAAACATTAACTGAACATTTTTACCTCGGTTACGGTTGAAGACATTTAAATAAGCTGCTCGAGTTGCTCAGTTGGCTCAGTGTTTCAGTTCGCCTTAATGTTAATTCCATGTGGCTTTCACGTTGATTCCATGCCTGAACAGGGCGGAGTCACGTGACTACACAAATCCAAAATAATTGACATGGTCGAGATTCTCAATTAAAGGTTATGGATTCCTATCCCTACAGTGATCCATGATAATGGTCAACTGCTACTGGATGCATGATAAGCTCTTGGTTCAGTGACAGCTTTTTTAATATCTTTATATATTTAACCATTTAACCTAGGCTTTTTTTTTTTTTTTTTTTTTTAGCTGCTATAAACCTAAGATGCTGCTGAGGGTGAGGAACATACTGTATTTCCACAATCAGGCCTTTAAGGTTCACAAGATTACCACTTTATTGTTTAGAATCAGGGCTCTGGACTAATCATCCTGTTGTCCCGGGATTAAAAATTGTACACAGGACAAAATAAATGCTGGATTGCTAGTGCTTACAAGAATTTAGCAGGAAAATAAAACTTGGCTTTCCCATCGAGATTATAAATACAGCATGGAAGCACATATACCTGGATTTACAGATCTTTATAGCTGTAGCCAGTTTTTATTTACAATAAATAACAGAAGCTCAGTTTAGCTGAGACTAGCTGGAACTAGCTGGCTCTGAATTGCACTGTGGAGTTCAAAGTGAAATACAAGGCCAAATTCCATCTGTGTCCGACACAAATGGTGAAAACTGCGTAAAGGGATGGTAGATCAAAACTCCATAGCATCGAGCATCTTTTTTTTTTTTTTTAATCAAGCAGTAAAGTTATCCAACATTAACAGAAAGTGTAGCACTCGTGATCTACACCAAGTGGTTGCTCGGGTTTTTTTTCCCCTGAACTACGTATTCTTTTCATTTAAGGAAACCCTGTTTTATTAGCTGTGTACTGGCCTTGTCAAATACCGCAACTGTGATGGTAGCGCGCAGGCTAGGAGCCTCACCAAACATTTCTATCGCGACAGTAACATGCTGGCTAACGGCCTTGTCCAACTAATGTTAGCTAGCATTTTGAATTACGCATGAATCCCACTGTGCTAGTATATATATATATATATATATATATATATATATATATAAAAAATAAAAATAAACCCTAGTGAACTCTTTGCAAATGCTATATGATCAAATACCATAATATTATAGAGCAACATCATGACAAGTAATTAGCTATAGCTAGGTTACCATTAGCAAACTGTTGCTACAATTGCTGCTGCTAAGCAAAATGGTGATCATTACTCTGAACATTCGCAAATGGGACAAAATGATACTGACCTAGTAGCAAAAAAAAAAAAAAAAGTCAGTGTTACCCAGCTACCCATCGAGCAACACACTCATCCCTTTTCATGCCTTTCAATGTTCAGAGATCTCTCCATCAAACTCTCCTGATCTAAGAACCTTATGTCCAGTGTGTTTTTGTCAGATCTTTATCTATTTGGCTGCTTCTTTGACATCACTCCTTGATAACGCATGTAGTTGTACATCTAGTTAGCAATTGCCAGAAACACAGTCTCCTCTGCCCCTCCCCCTACCCCATCCTGCGCACGAGCATGAACGCAACCTGTTCCGGTTGCCCCGTAGTCTCTTTTGGTGCTTTCACATCTACCTGGTTTCGCCAGGATATTCAGACTTTTCAGTTTGGGCTGAACCAACCAAAAAGTGCAGCGAACCACAATCGGAACCAAAGGACCACATTTTGATCAGAACAAAAGGGGTGATCTCAGGGTCGATGAAACCATGATCCTGTTCGAAAACACTTTTTTAGATGGTTCAGACTTTCTGACCAATTACAGGAGGTTAAGGCAGGCTATCGCCACCCATCAGACAACAGAAGAAGAAAAGAAACCAGAAAAGCAGCAAAAATGAAATGGAGTTGCCAAGACTCCCAGGATTGCTTGCCGTTTTTTCCTCCTCATCTGTCAGTTGCGCAACAAGCCTGTTCATTTAGCAAATTTGAACTAGAGTACTGTGGCTGAAGTTGGTGCTGCTGGTATAAATACCACAATATTAGCAAGAAAGTAGTAACAAAATAAATCTTCATTCATTTTATCCAGGAATAGATACCCGGCATTGTGCAAAAAAATAAGCACCAGACTTTTTTCACAGCATGCAAGCTGGAAACTGACTGAGTTTTACAAAAAGTGTACTGAATTGAAATCGTAGACAGCGCCCTTAAAAGAAAATACATGGTGAAGCACAGGTAATAGGCTAAGGAATTACTGAGTACTTTTTATAGCTGCTTCCCAGTTAGTAGATTACCCAGAGAGGTTACCTGAGCTACCTTTCTATCAGCTCAAACCGCAGAACTGGGTGTTTTTTTCTTTACTGAACCTAAGTAAAGTAACTCCAAGTAACTCTAGGGACTGTTGTAATGAAAATCCTGAGAAGTATCTACATAATTTTGGGCACTGCTGCCACATTGGCTGATTAGATAATTGCATAAATAAGTAGGCGTACAGGTCTTTCTATTAAAGTGCTCATTGACTGTATATTAAGTTTACACTGACAGCATTTTAAACATAATTTTACGCTCTTGTTCAGGTCTACTATTTAGAGACTATACAGTGGAAATGGTGTGTGGTCACGAAGTGTGGACACCCACACACAAACGAGGTTGAGGGAGCCCTAAGAAGGAACAGTCTTCAGTGTCACAAATCTTGGTTTCTTTAATCTGAAGCCATTTAGATTACTTATGGTGGGCATCTCAACACAACGCTAGCCAGATGCATTCACAGAGTGTGAGTGTGTGCTATTTTAAGCTTGTTACATGATTTTCCCCTTGGGACAACCAAGCAAGCATTTTGCTGATATCAGCCCGACATCAGTACCCATACATGAGGCCTGCTGTTGTTTCCCCATACTACAAAGATGCATCATGGTGGTGGTGGTGATGGTGGTGTGTGTGTGTGTGTGGGGGGGGGGGGGGGGGGGTGTGGTTATGTCAGCTACATAGCCAAAGCTATGTGCCCAATAAGATGGACATCAAACGGTACTCACTTTTTGGGTTAAGTCAACCAGTTAGCTGCATAATCCTCCTTGGTGAAATACCCCCCAGCCAATAAGCAATGGGCTGGTCGCAGCACACGAGCTACAAAGCGGAGAATGCGCAAACGGATCACACCCAGCAGCACTGCATGCGCCTCTGCACCCTGACCATCCTATTGGCATTAACCCTGCTGCACCATTTAAGACGGAACGTGCAATTCGACTAAGAAGACCAGGCCAGCAGCAAACGCTGAAAGACTGTCCAACTCCGAAGAGAATTGAGGAAATATAGGGCAGTGGCCAGTGGGGGCCGGGGCCAACGCCATAGCCATCGTCGGGTATAGGATTAAACCCACTGACCACCAGCGCCGTCGTCGCTGACAACCAAAAATATCTTAACATCCTGACCAAAAAGTCGCCTTGGCTTAGCCTTAGCTTGTTCCACAAAAATAAATCAAATGAGAGAACAGACTAACCTTGTATACTTGTCCATACGTGCCATTGCCGACCACCTCCACCAGTTCAAAAATCCCAGCAGGGTCCTAAAAATAAAAAGGCACACAAAATGTTCTCACGACAGTAAATGAACACAATCCAAAAAATGTTTATTGGTAGAGACAAAACCAGACACACAGCTAGCTGTGAGCTTTGCACTGCTGCTTTTTTTTTTTTGCAAACAAAGAGCTCGTCGGTACTGGAGACCCACATCAATAACAAATCCGTTAGCTTTAACGTTAGCGGTTCTGCACAGAGACTAGACCCCCAGGTCCGGTCTAAACCCGACTTTAGGGTGTGTTTCGTACTCTGTATTACACACAGGCGTGCGGCTACGGTTTATTCTCTGTGCTTTGAAATATGGGCTAAGCTTTGCAGCGCCGCTAGCTGCCGTACTTACCCGCAGAGAGGCGAGGTCTATATCAACCAGACTTTTAGCTGGGGAATCGTTCGCCATTTTATCAGTGTTTTTTGTTTGTTTTCCCCCCCAAGTTGCAACGCGTTAATCCGTTGATTTCACGCTACTGGTGTGTCCGCGACGCAGCAGGTCATCCTTTGGTTATTGGTAATAATCCTAAGTCTTTTCGTGCGGACACGGTGAGACCCCAGGACCGTTTTTCCTCCACCTTTGTATTCCCGGAGTGGTCGAGCAGGAGCTGCGGCTGAGGCTGGGCTGGTTATTCCATGACGGAGCTGAGCTCTCAGAAGGAGGACGCCACTCACAGGACACCCGGCGGAATGACTGATACAGAGCCTGGGTTGGGGGAGGGGGTGGAGGGGTGGAGGATTGGGTTGAGAGGCTACAAATGGTTACCAACAGAATGACGTCGTGTGTACTGTAAACTCTATAATGTGTAATATTGATTAGCACTGCACAACCTCATCCGCACAACTGCACAATCATTTGTTAATAACCATGATATTAGCCTTTGCAGTACAGTGTTGGACAGAAGAAGAAGGTGCCTGTGTTGTCATTATACTTACACACATTTGTGCAGTACAACGGAATTCTTCTCATCTCATGGAAAACTGGGGTAAATGCGCAGGGTCTGGGGTCACCCATGCCAATTAGGTGCCCCTGAAGCAGAGAGAGTCAACAGGCCCAACAGTGGTAGTTTAAAAAACCTGGGTATCAACCCTAAAATCAGTAACCCAGAGCCAAATAATCAAGACACCCCTGTTTCATATTGAATTGAAATCTGAATTCTGTAAATTCTGCCAATATTGTATGCAATGGTTTGGGCATCCTGGCAAGTAGTGAAGTTAAGTGAGAAGTAAACACAACCTCTCCAACTAGCTCATAACAGAATACCGTTTTCACCAAATTTTCATGCATATTTCTTTATATTCGATTAACCTAAAAATGTAATAATGAATTCCTTAGGCTTTAATTAGAACTATGTAGAACTGGTTACACAAGTCAAGAATTGTGATTACTTGACCTGTGTAACCAGTTCAGCTGAATTATTAATGGGCCATTACACCAAATTAGTGACACTCCCTTCCCCAGGACATAACATGTAAAAATATATGTAAAAATGAAATTTGAAAACTGTAAAATACATATTATTACTAAGCCAAGTGTTCTGCACATTGGTCTAATTGCAAATGTAAGAAAAAAACTTAAACTTAAAAACTGAAAATACCTGCCCCTAGTCTCTAATGAAATATAACGATAATATCCTCTACTTTGTTTTGTGTGACTTAATTATTGTGTGCTATTTTATTTTATTTTATTCATATGTTGGGTAAAAATACAAATTTCTGTCTCCAATTTTTTTTTACTCAATTTGTACCCTAAAACATTCACCCTTCTCTGTAATTTGAAACTGAGACTCTACAAGTCACATGTTCAACAGGAAGTTACATCATCTGGATCTTCTGAAGGCCATGAGAAGACCTTTTAGTCCTGTTACGCAAATAAAGAGTAACAGGACTGAGTGGCAGTAACAGGAGTGAGTAGCATCTTCAGGTTTATTGATTTATTAGTGCGGATATTAGTCAATATAATACTTTTTACCTGATTTTTATGTTCTATAGTTGAATTACTTAAGATTTGACATTTCACATCCGTTTTACAACATTAATATGATACTTACAGGGAGCCAATCCAGGACTAAGTGGTGCAGAAAAGCAGTGGTGCTACATAGCCCCCAGCTATCACCAGAGCAAATGTAGATCCACCTTTTGGTCTAGTCATAGAAAAAGTGCAATAGGGCACTAATGTGTTTGATACAATGTAACAACAAAGTGTTGTGTAATAATCCATTGTAATAATCTATTTAAAAAGTAGCTAATAAAAATAGACATAATAGCATTACAGTATAAAATGAACTAAATTCTGCTAAATGTACCTATTGCAGTGTGTCGTTTATTGTGATGCAAATATGGTTTAGGCAACATAACAGGCAAAGAAGAAAACAAAACCTACATAGCTACATTTTTGTATGTCCTTCTTACTTTATGAACGAAGAACATAAAGAGAACCCATACTGTGCATCTCCTCTTTCTTCACAGTGCCATGAAAAAGTTTAGATACTCCTGGTCACAAAATGTAATTGGGCAAGGGCAAGAGCAAGACGGCCCAATAACACAGAACTAGAAGCCTTTTGCAGGAAAAAAGGGCAAAAAGTCCCCAAACAAGAAATGCCACAAAACTCTGTCCACAAGATATGCAACGCAGCTTTTAAATGATCTCCTTTATTATAGTCACCCTTGTGGAAAAGTTATATAACTAAATTCAATTGACAACTGGGTTTTTACGATTTAAAAATTTCACCAAGAGCACATCGACAACTCATCCAGAACGTCACAAGAAATCCCAGACAAGCATCTAAAGAACTGCATGCCTCATTTTCCTCAGCTAAGGTCAATGTACATGATTCCAAAATAAGAAATACTGGTCAAAAATAATTTTTTTTCATTGCTGACTTTGACTATGAGAAATGTTGGTTGGCCCTCTCTGACCCTGCAATAGGAAACATACTGGCTTCTATTTATTTAAGTCACTTATTGACTAAATGCCACTGTACATCTTTAGTACATATTTAGAGTATATGTGAAGATCAGTTAAATGCAGGTGTAAATAATAATGTGTTTATGTGCATCTCACTTCATTTTATATAATGTAATTATGTTGGCGTATGACATGAAGTATATACCCAGTTAGCAGAGAATGAGTTATGAGTTATGTTGCAATGTTTTCAAAAGGTTCCAAAAAGGTGAACTAGTAACATAATATTCCAGGAGCGTTCTGAAAATGTGTGATTTGCATCACAAGGTTTAGAATTTTCCTTCACAACATTCCCAGTTAGACAAAAAGGTCAAATACAATAAATAAAATTCAAACATTGATAAACATTGAACATTGATTGGTCCTAAACTTAACTGAAGCTGCCACCAAGCAGTGAAGAACTATAGTGAGGAACAAACCTTTTAGGTAAAGGATTCTGAAAGTGTCCAAAATGCTCTAAATTCTGAATAAGTTTGTTTAGACCAACACATAGATTTAAAAATGATATATTAAAATGATAACATTCTCCAAAAATTAAAAAATAACCTATGCTACATTTCTGACATTTTCCTTTGGGATTGTCATTTAGGAAGTACTTTCTATTCTACTCCATTGAAATGCTCATTTTTCACATTTTTTAAAATGAAAGATTCAAAGGTTACAGGATCTGTCTTTGGAAACTGCGCTACAAAAAGAGCTTATTTTAAATTCACTGAATTAATTTGGAAAAACTGGAAAAGATTCAAATAGAATAGAATTTGTCTGTTACTACTAGACTTTAGCACCACCTGCCTAATATTAAGTAGGTTCACCTTGTGTCACTTTAACAGATCTGACCCATCAAGGCATGGACAAGACCTTTTAAGGAGTTTGCTGTTAATGCAACGGCAATGGGAAGCTTAGCGTGCTTGGAGGAGAACACTAACTGCTAGTTATTTTACATCATCTAACAGACGCACACATTGGCTACCATCTCATCAAACCCATAAAGAGATCAAAGTCAAAGCTCTCTTGGACACACATTGATAACTGTGGCAACAAACTTGTGATCTCCCAATAATACAGACAACACTTGTGGCACCTGGTATTCCCTGGCAGAATACACTTCGAAAAATACTTTGCCTTTTTGATGGAAGAAGAAGTGGTGCAGGTCCGTGAGAGATCCTCAGTTACATTATCCCCAAGGATCCTAAAGGAAGTATTAAGGTCAGAGACCATCCTTCATTCATTTAATGTTCAGCCATTAAGTACACCTTTTTACGTTCAGGTCCTATGGTTCCCCAGTTGATGGAACACCTGAAACACCTTTAAAGCATTTTAAATGATTTTTTCCCCCCAATTTTCTTATCAATGCCAATTCCCACTTAATAGTTTGGACTCTCTATGTGTCTAAGAGACATGTAAAGTCAGCCTACCCCATCTGTTTTTTCTACTGGTGCTAATACAATGTCAACGGACAGCTAAACGCTCTTGAAGCAGAAGGCCACATGCCAATTTTGTTATGTCAGCTAACAGATGCCAGAGGTGGCTAGCACTGCAGAAAAGTGAGAGATGAGGGAAAGGGAAGACCATCCTACCCATCCAGAGAGAGTAAGGCCAATTATACTAATTTGCAATCTCCCAGTGATAGGTCAAATGCTTAGACAGCTTTTACCACTTTTACCTCAAATACTTTTACATCTTTTACATCTCAAGTTTTTTAGTAGTTATTGCAGTAAGAAGGAATACAAAGACACATTATAGAAATTAAATAACATAAATAATATGCTATATTTATCTATTTACATTGTTTAGTTAGGTTATCTGGCTTGGCCTTGGTCTCTACTGTTGGAATATGATGGATTCTAGTTATGAACTAGACACACTGCAACTACATTGGTTTTACACAGTGACAAATTTTAGACTGGATCTGGATTAATCTCACTCACTGCTGCTTACTGTATCATGCTAAAGCAGTTGTTTAAATGAAATAGATACTGTTTCAGGTACTGTATAAAGGCAGTAGCAGCACAGACCTCCCAAAGGCTCCAGTGGGGCCCAAAAGTGGTGGAGTCTTCATGTGTTTTATTCATGAGTAGAAACTTGTCTCATGTCCCTCCTTCCACAGAGGTTTTGAAAAATGCATTTAACTCACAAAGGATGCCCAGGTTTTGAGTGATATGTTGCTCTGCAGCACCATCTGCTGAACACAGTCCTTCTCTGCTGCTCTGTGTTTGAAAAGTTACTTACCTGCACCATCTGCTGGCTAACTTCATCCACTGTCGCTCAGCAGGTTGTTGTTTCAAAATCTGACCAATATAAAATATGAGCACTGGTAGGACTGTGTAATAAGAGGAGTCTAAACTAAAAAACTGGGAGAAACTAAGAGAAAGCACTACTATTATTATTGTCATTTGTCAGAACACCATTAGAATATAAAGGAATCATTCAGTCATACATTGATGGAGGTCTCGATTTAATAACTTTATATTGGACATTAATTAATTAATTATTCTGTAAACTGTAGAGGATTTCCTTTTACACCGACAATACATAATATTAAGATCACCAGTGTGACATGAATAACATTGATTGTGTCATTACAGTGGCACCTGTATATATTAGGCAGCAAGTGACCAGTAATGTGTAATGTGTTGGAAGCAGGAAACATGGAAAAGAAACTGTGAGACTATGACAAAAACCAGACGACTTTTATGAGGGCTAGATGATTGGGTCTGGATCTCCAAAACATCAGACAGGGCTTATGGAGTGTTCCCAGTATGCAGTGCTTAGTCCTTACCAAAAGTAGTGGGTGTTCAACGTTCACTGTGCATGGGGAGCAAAGGCTAGCCACAGGTTAATCCCCTCAGAGGAGCTACAGAACATCTTGGAGAGTCCATGCCCTGACAGATCAGAGCGGTGGGGGGAGAGTTAATATTGGCTGATTGGTGGTGAACACTAAACCATGTAATTTTATGTTGTTCTTCCAATTTAACAGTTTAAGAAAGTATACAAGTCATTTAATATACTTAATTGTTATTTTTGGTTATCCAAGCTAATTATTGTTTTAAAATGTTGTTTTACATACAAGCAAATTTCTGATTCTTATTTTCTGAATTCTTATTTTCACCAGGCACAGTATTCTTTCCATGCCTCAGGCCAAACCACCAGCTAATTACTAAACACCTGATGGGTTGAATCAGCTGTGCTGGAGAGGGGAAAGCATCCAACTATGTTGTGCATTGGCCTTTCAGTACTCAAATTGTCCACCCCGTCTGCTTCCAACTCTACAGCTGTTCTTTGCCTTCCACAGATAGAACTCACGCTCGCACTGGTCAAAACGAGAAGGCGTGTATTTTACAAGAGCAGCTGACCAATCAAATGAGTTATGATGACCTCATACGGCCACAGAATCGAGAATCAACAGAATCTCACACACGTTTAGTCCAAAAAAAGGACAATAAGTAAACTCAGCTGAACAGCTGCAAACAAACGTCCTGTTTATTTGTTCGCCCTTGATAAAATTCTATATTTCCACACCACAAACTCAGCAGTGATTTGCAATGCCTCTTTAATAATTTGAATAATATCATTCCTCATACACGTCTGTTTTTCGCCCACTAATGATGATCTGCTTGAGGTCATTGACCCATAAAACATCCGCTGGAGGGTGTGACCACATGTCGTAGAAGGTTTTTAGGTCATCTTGAGTTCAGCTGTGTTGAAGTAGAAATAGGAACTCTTACACCACTTCAAGGTGAAAGTGGATATTAAAGAGAGAGTTTCCACTTGGCCTTTAGCCTACAAATACAACAAAGATAGGGTTTATAAATGTTACTGTTTATTACAAATATTTCATAGCCATTATTTTCTGTGGGCTTTCTGTGTCCCATGACAAACCTTTAGCACCCTGTCTCCTCCCTTTCACTCAGTCATGATCCTTTCTTAGCTAAAAGGGAGGTCTCTAATTTCTTTACAATGGTGATATGAATCAGTAAAATCAGTCAAATTTCTTTAGTGGTTTTTATTTACAACTCAATACCACAGCTGAACACTATTCTTGGTGTCTTATCTGAATTTTTTCTAACCGTAACTGTAGCTAGTATACCAGGTTGCATCCTGCATTCATTCTCTGTCCTGTATTTATTTTATTTTTGTTTTGGAAAGTAAACAATATCTTAGACATCAGACAACACATTGATATCCATTTTGTGTCCTAACTTTCTGCGAGGTAGCCTTTACAGCATTTAACACCTCAGGAAGGACATCTGATTCCATTCAACACCGCCGTAACTCTGCAAGTTTCTCCAGAAAGAAGCATTGCGCACTAAAACCACTAAAGCATTGCCACGTTTAGTTTTACATCATTCAATTATGTAGAAACTTTGAAAAATTTGAATTCTTATTTATGTAATTGCCAAACGTCGGTTTAGTTTGCAGAATAACTGCTAACTATATTTCTGCTGTCAGAAAATGTTCTGCTGGCAGACTTGCTTGTTATTTAACTGGAGCACACCACAAATACGGACTTTACTCGCTGAGGGTCGTTTGCTGAAGACTCCCACCCCCAACAGAGTAGCGTTTTTTGGCCATGCTCCCAGTTTGCTGGCAGGCGAGTCCGATGTCCTCCTCATGACTGGAAAGTGTTTGGTGTGTTTCTGTATGTGCGGGGGGGCGGCTTCACGCCTACGTCAGCAGCGCGTCACGCGTGGCAGTGGCAGGCGTGATGTCTTTTCCACACGCGCTTCAGTCGCTGGCGATATAAACAGCGCAGCCGGCCGGCTCCCGCAAAACAAACCTGAAGGCCTGAACATCTGAACGACACGATGTCAACGACCAACACGATTACGACAGACCCGCTGGTTGGGGCTATTGACCAGGGAACGAGTTCGACAAGATTTTTGGTGAGAATACAGATGTTGGCTAAATGACACAAGAACGCACCATTTAATGTGGAACAGGACATTCTAATAAGACGCGCATGTGTTAAATAGGGGTTAAATAGCTGAACGGCTCACTTGGTTAATGAAGTTTCCACAGAATTTGCAAACTAATGACCGCTGGAACAAGAGCTCCTTTGAAGCTCTTTTGCTTCTTTGCCAAATTGGGCTTGGCAGTACTCTGTGTTAATCTGGTTGTCAAGTCGTAAAAATGTCTTCCTTTTTGCTATAACGTTAATGTGTAATTAGATTGGGAAACGTTAGATTTAAGCATTAAATGAAACCAGTATGTAGACTCTTACACTCTTACTTTTAATTACTAAGAACGTTATACTATTCTGCGAGAATGATTTGTATTCCATTGGTAATGTTCATACAGGCAACGAGGCAAAAATATCGAGGTGGCCTCTGCAAAATAACTAACCTAAGGAGAGATTCAGAGGTGGGCAGAGGGTTCAAAAATAGTACAATAAATACTACTTGTGATAAAAGTGCTGCTACTTATAGACCAAATCAGGCGTAGGCAGTGGTTGAATTGTAAAAAAAAAAAAAAAAAAAAAAGGTAAGGTGGGGAGGTAATGACATGTTTCATAATAAAATAATAATCACAAAAATAATCAAGGTGGATTGTGCAAAAGTTTGGACAACCCACCCATTACATAGTGCTCAGATGTATTTAACATTAACATTGATTAGCAAATGAACAAATCGGAGGCATATCACTAATAGAAATGGAGATCTATCAGCTAAATCAATGTTCCCAAGCTTTATAAAAAGCTTTTGCTGACACTCAGCAACCACAAGCTTCACTGATCAACTGTTTAGAGTCATCAAAGCTCACAAAGCAGGGGAAGAACATACGAATATAGCCAAACGTTCATTGTAGATTCTGCAGTGTGGAATGTTAAGAAATGGCTATTCAGGGGAACTGAGAAGGTCAAGTTGAGATCTAAAATACCAGGAAACCTCTCAGAGAGGTTTCTTACCAGCTCTTTTGCTAATCAACCCCCCTATATGACTGCATATAGAACCTGCATGACAGTTTAGCTGTGTCAGGAGTGGTGGTGCACTGTTTGACTGTGCAGCATTGCTTGCAAGAGTAAAAATAAGAAAAACTTGCCTGGAACATTTACAGAACATCTAGACAAGCCAGATGAATGTTGAAAATAAGTGGTGTTAACTGATAAAGTCAAAATAGAAACTTTTCACCCACAATCAGCAATGTTTTATGGTGTAAAAAAAAGAAACTGCATTTCATGAAAAGAACACCTTGTTGACTATGAATTATATAGGTGGCTTTATCATGCTTTGTGGTTGTGCTGCCACCAGTGGCAAGAATGGATTCCACAAAAATGCCAGCAAATCCTGGATGCAAATGTCAAAGCATCTGTTACAAAGCTGAAGCTGAAAAGATGTTGGATTCTACAACAGGACAATGATCCAAAAAATACCTTTGCAATACCTGAGAAGACTTGAACTGAAGCACTAAAAACATTTAAAAGAGGTAACTCTGCTAATGGGCAGGATCGTTTTACAAGAGGGGTTTTGTCTTTGTTTTCTTTAAAAGGTGGTTCTTACCCTCTTTGCATCCTCCCTCAAATTGAGCCATGGTCATAAATTAGGGGGAAGACACTACCCAACCCATCAGAATGTAATGTTTAAAGCTTCTTTAATAAGAAAAAAACATTCCTACCTCAATGTACTATAATTGTATAAAAAAACATGCTGAACTATTCATCCCCCAGAACTATTGACAATAAGAATGCATTAGAACCATGTTGTAATTGGCTGCTTTATTTACTTTATTAACATTAACTTTCATAAAAATGTTGTATAATGTTGTGGTGGTGTCCCATGTACCTACTAATATGACCTATTACATCAATTAATAACAATTGACAATTGAAACATGTAGTGTGTAGACTCTTGAGTATTGTACACTCTAAACAAAATGTTCTATATAATATTGCAAAGGGGTCATTAAATGATGTTTAAAACATAATTTGCCAGTATAACACTTAGTGTTGATCTAACACTGGCAAATTTGTTTTGTATGTAGGACAGTCTTTTGAAAGGTCTACAAAAAGTTTGCCAATGCAAAGAACCCTTTAACTAGCCAAAGAAGCATTTAAGCGTCCAGATGGGTTGCCATGGCTCCAAACAGAACTATTGTCTTTAGTGAAGAACACTTGAAGTAGGGCTGCACGGTATTGGAAAAAAGCTGACAGTGTGATGTTTTGTTGTTCTGCAATATATGTTGAGATGCAGGATTTCCACCAGATTTCACCTAAGTGAGTACAATAAGTAAGTACAATCTGCCTATGTCATGGACAATAAGAACAGTGTGAATTTTTCTTTTGAATCTAGAAGCAAAAACGTTTTAAAAATATAATTGGACATTGCATAAGACACTGCATGTCCTGCAGTGTGTGTATACCGCATGTGCACATCATAATGGTGATGCTATATAAATATATAGAATGAGAATTTTGAGAATTTCCCCACTGTGGGACTAATAAAGGATTATCTTATCTTATATTATATATATATAATGCTATATTTTGCATATAAACTCAAGAGTGGGTGAGACAAGGCCAAGACATGATTTAGATTCAAAATAAATAATTTACAATAAATATAGTAAATTTTACATTCATACCTTAATGAACCCAGTTTATGATAAAGAATCATAAATAAACAAATTAAAGAACAGTTAACAAGCAAACTGGCTTATGAACCTGTCCCTGACTGTTTTCAAGACACATGCATTTCTGCTGAGAGATGCAGAACCAGCATCTAAAGTGAAAGATGTAAGTGGACTAAGGAAGTATGAAGTAATATTACAGTATTTCCCACCAATATGACTTGGGACAGCATTACACAGTTCTCGCATGTGGTCTCATGCTTGCTCGCAGCGTTCCGAAACATACTCACAATGTACTCACAATGATAATGATGCCTTTCTCCCTTTTACAAGTCTACAAGTACAAAACTGGAACAAATTCAGGTTAACATGCAGGGGTATATTCTATATATATTCTATATATATTCTATTTTATATACCCTTTGTGTATGTGTTGTTTTTGATAACTGAATCTCTTTACTCTTTAGTATGTCCTTTCAGTGTGTATTGAATAAAAAGGCCTTGATCGTATGACATTATATAGACCAGGGCTGTCCAATCTTATCCGCAAAGGGTCGAGGTTGCTGCAGGTTTTCACACTAAACAAGCAACAGCACACCTGATACCACTTGTTTAATCAACTGGTGAGTTTTCAAACAACTGATCACATGTGCTTCTGCTTGACTGGAATGAAAACCCACAGCCACACCGGCCCTTTGCAGATAAGATTGGACACGCCAGACTATTGCAGCATCAGTTAGATCATTAAAAGGGACTGTGAGAGACTACGGAAATCTGAATCATTTGGCTCTGGTTTTGCATTGTGTCCTGTCTTTCAGTGGAACTATCTAGGCCTTCTATTTTTAAAGGGGTCTACAGTTTGTTGTACTGGCCTGCCATTGTGCTTTGGTGTAGATTAGTTGCTGTCTGATCATGTTTTGGGTTGTTTAGCATTAAGCCTTTAGACTCGGTCACTTACTCTCTTACAGTACCTATAAAAAGTATTCAGCTTTGGATGTTTTGCCCTTTTATTGCTTTTATTAATGGAATCATGCTCAATATAACTTTGATAATAATATACAAAAAACTCAAAGTAAAAACTGATTTCTACAAAGTTATGTCAATTAAATACAAAATTATGTAAAATAAGGTAAATAATGTAAAACATTTTTGTATCAATCACCTGACTTATACTCTTTAATAACCTTTTTTGAGTTGTGTGGAGTGTTCTTTTGTCTTTAAAAAGACAAAAGACAGTTTTACTGTGTAACCAGTAATACTGATTAACCAGTTACTGGACAATCTAGAGAGGTATCTTTATTTTAGAATCACTTGAGATACATTCACTGCACTCTTTCACTCTTTCTTTACTCTTTGTGAGACTACTAGCACCAATTGCCTGGACCTATGCTTTCACTTAGATTTTTTTTGTAAATTCTTGTAAAGAAATCTACATTAAATTTTAAAAAACATTAAAAAACAGTGATTTCATTAATAAAAGCAATAAAAGGGAAAACATGAAAGGGAGTGAATACCTTTTTATAGGCACTGTAACTACACATGCATTTTGTATTGTACCTACAATGTGACTTGAATGATAGCTTGTGACTGGTGTTAGCTTGGGGCTGCCAAATTAGTTTGTGGCTTGAGTGTTAGATCGGAACACTATAGAACACTACAGCTTTGATTTTGGATGTTTTACTTGTTATTAAAATATTACAAATGTTAACACTATTACCCCACTCAATCAGTCTAGACATTTCTGGGAACCTAGTCTTTGCTTGTTTAATGTATATCAGCAGATGCTAGGCTAACACTGCTAACAAATGTTGAACTTTGCGAAACACATCCAGATCTGTGTTCGTTTTGCACAGGCAAATTATTATTGGTTGGAACATGGCAGAATTGTATGCATTGCTCTAATAGTACAAAGTAATAAAATAGATAATACCATCATATACTACCATGTAGAATTAATAGTATTTACTAAAAAATGCTATACACATTACAAATAATCTAAAGGTATAAAGTGGTTTGATAAAGTTTCAGTCTATATGACAAAGAATATTCCACAGTAAGTCAATGATTAACAGTAGTACTAATGTATTTAGAAAGGATTCATCACCTAACGTATACATGGCAAAAGCATTATGTGCACCAAGGTTTCTAAAAAGCTTCATTCTAGTTCAGCATGTCTCTAATGAAACTTGAAGCTAGCAAAGTGACAAAATGAGAACTACATTTTAACAAAGGGGGAAAGGAAGACCAGAATAATGGATGAGTTGTGGTCAGATTTGTAATGGCCACTGGGTTGATTCCAAAAATCAAAACAGACAGAAAATTTTGTGGATCGAGTGCTACATGTTTGAATGTTCTTCAGACTTTTTTCACTCAACTAATCACAAGAATATGTTTTATTTATTTTTGGTACATTCAAAACTAGCGCACTGCAGCAGACAGCTCCAGACTGTATCTGACACCTTTAGTATCTCCTACTGCAGCCTTGATGGCAGCTCTGGTTCTCCCCTGAAAAACATGAACCATACTGCTACATCACGTCTTCCTAGTCTGACCAAGGTCAAGTTTAAATTGAAAGTTGGAGGTCATAAAACAAATAAAACTAAAGAAAATAATTAGATTAAATTATAAGTAAATAAAAAATATTCTTTTAAATAATATAAGTAAAATGTAATTCAATAAATGTTTTCTAAATTAAGTTTTCTGGAAAAATTCGGGACATCCCTAATAAACACAAAGTTTATGACATGACCAACTAGCATTCCATTGTATTAAAGATTTCTCCAAATGTCACGTTTTAAAAAAATGACAAATAGGTTTCTTTTACAGCAAGAAACACAGCTAGACTGTCATGTATCAATACATTTAGCCTTTTTGTAAATGACATATATTTTGTAGGCTATAGGTCATGGTATAGCACTCATGTGTATATTGATTTTGAGACCATTTAGGCACAAAAACTGCTTAACGTGTTTAGTTCATTTTAATCTGTAAGCAGGTACTGCTGCATGTAAACACATAGGAAAGGTCATATAATTCTCTGTTCTCTAACTTACAGATTCATTTTTGGTTAGTTTTACCATATTTTCATTTCAACAATTAAGCAGACTGATACTATTTGTTGAAAACATTTCTTTCTCAGAATTTGCTGGTATTTAATTGACTTTGATTGAATCCATTATTCCCTCTGCCGATTAAAGGTTCCCAGTGACACTGGCTGCAGTACAAGCCCAAAACATGGGCACCACATGAGTGGTGTTCTTTTTTTAAAAGTCACAACTTTTTTCTCTGAACACACCTTTGCTCATTACAGCCAAAGAGTTCTACTTTAACTTCATTAGTCTACAGAACTTGTTTCCAAAATGAATTGTGCTTGTTTAGAGAAAAATAGTTCTGCTGCATCTGTAACTGTGTATTGATAATGAATTGAAGAGAATTTATTCCCACTATTATGTAGTAGTGGGCAGAGACCTTCTGAATATTAACCCTTTCACTGGTTGCCAGTGAAGGAATCAGAAACACTTCTGATTGGCTGCTTTCTACTCTACTCATCTCTCACTAAGCCCTACCTTTATATGCTCATTATGGATTTTGCAAACATGCTGATAGGGTGGGAGACCCACTGATATTGAGGGTTAATATATTCTTCAAAGGAGCACATGGTTTCTGATTGTTGGGTCAAGGTTTAAGAAGTCAGAATGTTTATAAAGAGTCCTACAGGACATCCATTCAAAAATTGTACAAAACAGAAATAATACATTAATTACAAAAATGCTTGAAAAGATTGTTTCATCTTTAATTTAATGCCCTTTGGAGATACTTTAATCTTATTCTCACTTAACTATTCATAGTAGCAATACATTTGACTGTAGATGTCCAAACTTTTGTATGGTTTTACTAATTATTATTAAGACTGGAATTGTGTCCATGGGAAATCATACTAAATGGGTTATGGGATCAGTCCCTAATGGGTCTAGTCACAATGCTTGTGGTACCAATATGAAATATGGGAGATAATGAGGGAAAAGACTTCTTTTTGTATTTGACAGTACCAATGTCAGACAGTGTTATCCCTAATGTGTTCTTCCTTGTGGAACATGGTAAATGATTGATTGTTACCATTTCTAAATAACACTACTAAAAGAATTGTATTAACGTAGTCATCACTGTTCAGAATAAGAGAACTTCCTGTTCTTGCTTAGTGCCTGTGACAACACAGGCCAATTTTCCCAACTATTTAAGCCGTGTAGTACTGAGAATGCTGTTGACCTTTCATCTGACTTGGATGTCAGCAGACTAGTAGACTTGTACACACAACTGATGGGTCGAAGTACAGATTCACTGGTTTACACTTCAACTTCTGTACAACACAAGTTTACCAATTGCCAGGGCAATGCAGGCTTGCACTGCACTAAACATGCAGTGATTTAATCCATGGAGTTACTGAGATCTGTCCAGTCAAATACTCTGTCCTGTGGTGAAGTGAAAATACTGTAATATACAGTATCAAATCATTTTTTTTTCATTAATACCACCTATGCATTCCTCTACCCATAATCTCTTCCCTGAATGTGGAGCATTGGGTCAAATCCTAATAGACAGTGGTGGTGAGCATTTACCTTCCATATCATACTGAGCTTTCTTTCTTATGTAATACTGTACTGTCCTTCATGATTCTTTAGAATTTCCTGTTGTCACAACACTCTCAACCAGTAGTTACAAGTCATCACAGTATCTTAGTGTATCTCCTCCTCCTTCTCTTTCTCTTGCTGCCAAGTGTAGATGGAGAAAGACTCAGACACACCTTTTTAGCTCTCTTTAGTCCTCATTTCTCACTGTTCTCACCTTTATTCTCACTGATATGTGAACATGCCCATAGTAGCAAGAAGAAAGTGTCAGCTTTGGAGTTGGCTATATTTATGATCTTTTTTTGTTTGTTTTACAGGTGTTTAATGCTAAAACTGCTGAGCTAATGAGCCAACATCAGGTTGAAATAAAGCAGAGTTTCCCCAGGGAAGGGTGAGTACAGCACACTCTAGATAACACACCTCTACTGATAAGTCATTGACATTATGGCAAATTCAACCTAACTTAGCTGTATTCGAAAGCTGCTATTTAACACGGGTAGTCATGTGCTGTCATGTGTTGTCATTGTATTGACAAATCCATTAATATGACAGTGTCATGTTATTGCTACTGGTAACTGTTATGATAGATACTACAATGTCGACAGCTTATGTCAGCTTGGCAGCTTATGTCACATGCTAATTTAAAGTCATGACATCAAATGTTATGACATCTGTTGTGACTTCTGATATGACTGCTAATAAGATAATCTAATCTGTCATGACAACACATGAGAGCCTATGAAATTTTTCATGACATATTTATGACATGGTTTTGACAGTATATCACATGGCTTGTAAGGGTGTGTTCCCACTTGAGTTTTTCCTGACCCTAGTCTGTTTTTCTGAGTTTGGTACATTTGGCCACAAATGTATTCTTTTCCACAAGCTTTTTAATTTAACGCCACCCATCCAGTAACTACAGTTTATCACTGTTTGATTGTCAGTGGCTGACCACAGAAACATAACAAGAAAAGATATGAGCCTGTTAGCAGTTTTTGCCTGGTTACTGTTAAAAAAACAGAGATTAACCAATTATCTACCACTTTGCAAAAAAATATGAATGTTTACATTCTTTACAAAAGGCATTGGATGGGTGTGAATTCATGTGTAGTGTGAGTGAGGAGAAGTCTTTGTGGGTGCAGTGTGACTGAGCATAGGATTTCCAGTCGTAAGTGCAGGGTGCAGAGTGTATTTGTATTGGTGTGATGATACAGATGAGGTCCATAGTCAACAAGCTATTGTTCATTCAGCAGCCTAATTGCTTAAGAAATAAACTATACTGGACAAAGCCCCGTTATTTTAATTAGGGATGTCACAATCATTAATACTTCAATATCAAGTCGATAACAGAATTCAGCCAAAGCTACCAGTACCTGGTTTAAGGACTATGATATCCCTATTCTTAATTGGCCAGCAAACTCGCCTGACCTTAACCCCATAGAAAATTTATGGGGTATTGTGAGGAGGAAGATGCGATACGCCAGACCCAACAATGCAGAAGAGTTGAGGGCCACTATCAGAGCAACCAGTGCCACAGACTGAACGACTCCATGCCATGCCGCATTGCTGCAGTAATCAAGGCTAAAGGTGCCCCAACTAAGTATTGAGTGCTGTACATGCTCATACTTTTCATGTTCATACTTTTCATTTGGGCAAAATTTCTAAAAATCATTTTTTTGTATTGGTCTTAAGTAATATGAATTTAGGGTTTCATTAGTTGTCAGTTATAACCATAAAAATTAAAAGAAATAAACACATGAAATATACCAGTCTGTGTGTATTTTCACTTTTTGAATGGAATTGCTGAAATAAATCAACTTTTTCATGATATTCTAATTTTATAACCAGCACCTGTATAAGTGTTCATTTAACACTGGCAAATTTGATGTGTACATGACAAATGGTAATGGTAAAGATATGTGTTTGACAATAAATGTGAGACATTTTCTGGCAATATCATTTTTCGAACCAGGGAATCCAGGTTACTGTCATTAACACCCTGTCAATTTCTCTATGCTGTTGTCTTCAGGGGATTTTTAAAGATTTTAGAACGCAAGATTAAAAATCACTGCATACTTGAATGCATACATAAATGCAGCTGCTGTAGTCATTGTTATACAGATGTTGAACATTAACAGGAGTTAAGTTTTATTTCCTTTTACTGACCTTTGTAAAGAAAACACACGTGGACAAAATTGTTGGTACCCCTCGGTTTAAGAAAGAAAAACACACAATGGTCACAGAAATAACTTGAAACTGACAAAAGTAATAATAAATATAAATTCCATGAAAATGAACAAATAAAAACCCAACATGTATTTTGAACCATGCTTCAACAGAATTATGTAAAAAGGTAAACCCATTAAACAGGCCTGAACAAAAATGCCTGAAAAATAATGAAAATAATGTGACCAAAGGGACATGTTAAATTAAGGTGTGTCCACTAATTAGCATCACAGGTGTGTACAATCTGGTAATCAAGGAACATCAGTGTCAGATTGCACCATCCGTCGTTGTTTGAGCCAAAGTGGACCTCATGGGAGACAACCAAGGAGGACACCATTGTTGAAAACAAATCATAAAAAGGCCACACTGGAATTTGCCAAACTACATGTTGACATGTTGAAGCCCCAAGGCTTCTGGGAGAGTGTCCTATGGACAGATGAGACAAAAATGTAACTTTTTGCCAAGGCACATCAGCTCTATGTTGACATATGGAAAAATGAAGCATATCAAGAAAAGAACACTGTCCCTTCTGTGAAACATGGAGGAGGCTCTGTTATGTTCTAGGGTTGCTTTGCTGCATCTGGCACAGGGTGTCTTGAATCTGTGCAGGGTACAATAAAATCTCAAGACTATCAAGGGATTTTAGACAGAAATATGCTGACCAGTGTCAGAAAGCTTGGTCTCAGTCGCAGGTCATGGGTCTTGCAACAGGATAATGACCCAAAACACACAGCTAAAAACACCCAAGAATGGCTAAGAGGAAAACATTAGACTATTCTGAAGTGGCCTTCTATGAGCCCTGATCTAAATCCTATTGAGCATCTTTGGATAGAGCTGAAACATACCGTCTGGAAAAGGTACCCTTTAAACCTGAGACAGCCGGAGCAGTTTGCTCGTGAGGAGTAGGCCAAAGGTGCAGAAGTCTCATTGACAGTTGAAGGAATCGTTTGATTGCAGTGATTGCCTCAAAAGGTAGTGCAACAAAATATTAAGTTAATGGTACTATCATTTCTGTCCAGGCCTGTTTCATGAGTTTATTTTTTTAAATAATTCTGTTGAAGCATGGTTGAAAAGCAATGTCTGACTTTGTTTATTTTCATAGCATTTTTATTTATTATTGCTTTTGTCAGATTCAAGTTATTTCTGTGTGGGTTTTTCTTTCATTAACCGAGGGGTACCAACAATTTTGTCCACGTGTGTAAGGTACACAGGCAGTGAAAATGTTTAAATGAAATTTCCTGACTGCATTACTCTCTAACTGGATAGTTACCTGGTTGGTTTGCAGGCCAGTATTAAATGCACACATGATATACAATGTGCATTGTCCTTTATGTCAAAGCTTCATGTAGTTAAAAGGGTTGTAATATAAACTTTATCAGTTGGATGATAAATCAGCTTTATAGAGATAGGAGGTGATAGTGAGAGTGGTTGATAAGATTGTCCGTAGATAAGCTCACTTGATTTTGTTATTCATCAAGTGAACATAAACATTAAGTCACCTTTTTTATTTGACAGTTGTGCAGTGGTGGGGTTTAGTGGTCCTTTTAGCTTCATAAATTGCCATACTTTATTACTGTTGATTTTTTTTCGGTCACTTCTATGTTTTACAGTCTGATGCAGTACAGTCTATTAATCTTTTTGCTGCTAGATTCCTGCTCTACCCTGGGAAGCTGCTTGACCCTCAGTGGGGTTTCTGTCATATGGATACTTTGGATTGGGTCGTTGGTTGCTACTGTTTAAAATGCTTTTTTTTAATGCTATTGTTTCAAACCATTTGAAACAGATAATAACCTGAAAGAGAGAACAGCCTGAAAGAGATAATATCCTGAGAGAGTGTGGGAATAAAGTAGTAATCAGGTTATATTCACATGTGGTATTTGACTCATTTACAATGGACAGTAAGTCATATAGTCTCATTACTTGCTACAATCGTCTAAACATTTTATCATCTGGAGATTGTTACTTTGACCTCAATGATGCCACAGAGAACAAAGTAGCAATCCGTGGCTAGGAGACAGCAGAGTAATATATTGCTGGTAGCATTGTGTGATAGGGGAGCCCTAGCTAGTAGGAACTAATTGAATATAACTAAATACACCTCTGAGGTTGACAGCAAAAACAAAACTTTCAGCAGAACTTTCCACTCACCACCGCGGTTTGCTGCCATTGCCACTGGTGGTGGCTGTTTTTTCCTTTGCAATTCCACTGGAAAACAATATCCTGTTTGCTGCTGTCTGTCTACTGTCATAATGTAAACATTAATGCAGTAAATTAAGCAGCTTTTTATGACTAACTGTAATTACTGTAAATTTTAGATTTATGATAATATTTGCCCCCACCAGCTGCCCAGGCTTTTCATGTTCTTGATTTGACACTTTTTTGTGCGGATATTTATTTTCTGTGTTGTCCATTCTTATTTCTGTGAGATGGGTGGAAGAAGACCCAAAGGAGATTTTGCAATCTGTGTATGAATGCATGGAAAGGACCAGTGAGAAACTTGCTCAGCTCAACATTGACATCTCCAACATTAAAGGTGTGTGTGGGTGCCTTTTTACATTTACATTTACATGTCAATAACCATTGACAGAATTGAGAATATAATGTAATGAACTAAGTTCTTGATTTGATATATACAGCTCATTAGCAAACACTTTCAGAGTTGTAGGGGGTGTGTTAAAGCAGGGAATCCCTTAAAATGTGCTGGGCAGGACCTCTAGCATCAAGCTATGTAAACCCCAAGCAAGGCTAACCTGTTGGTTATCATTCTACAACACAGTATGAAACAAAGCATTGGCATAGCATAGTGGGTAACAACAGTTTCTCTGGCCCGGGCAAACACAAAAAATCTTAACACTACATTCTCCTACCTGTGTGACATGATTCACGTGTAAGTGCCTCTGGATAAGTGTGTCAAATGCCATAAATTAAAAAAAAAAATGTTATGTAGTGATTGCAAATTGATATGTGTATGAAAATTCAGAATTCAACTCAAATTCAATTCAGGTTTCAATACATTCAATTCAATACATTTTTCAATGCAGGATGGAATTGTTAATTTTTTCATGTTCAGTGTATGACAGCATTTAACATTGTTCCCACTTAACCCTCTAGCCACAAGCAAACACATTACATACAAGCTAGCATGCTAGTAGTGATATATCAACACAATATGGTGTATCACACTGTTAGAATCCTGGTGTCTGTATGTCTGTAGACATGTATTTGTGTTTTTGGTTGAGGGCCAACAGAGCAACATCATAAAACAGAGGTTTGTTTTTCTGTGTTTCTGTAGCACTCGGAGTGACCAATCAAAGAGAGACCACTGTTGTTTGGGACAAAGAAACTGGAGAACCTCTCTACAACGCTATCGGTGAGTCACTACTGCACACATCACCTGCAGGGCAACTAACTGAAATAAGCAAACTGTTCTAGCTCTTACCAATAGTTATTGTTAACCCGCTTCAGAAAACAACCTCTGGTTTGTGTTTGGGGTTTTTGAACACCAAGTTGTGTTCAGGTTTCAACAGTCTAGCTAATAATTGAAGATTATGCTGAACAATTCAGAGGATAAAATAATGAAGGATCATTATTTTATCCATTTATTAATATTGATTTTTTAATATAATATTAATGTCAGAAAAGGCTACAGTGACTCAGATAACAACTCACAGTTGTGTACACAAAAGCATTGTGAGCAGAAAAGCATCTCAGAATGCACAACACGTCCAAACTTGAGGCAGATATAACAGTTAGAGAGACCACATCAGGTTTCACTTCTGTCAGCCAGGAAGATCTGAGGCTGCAGTGAACACAGGCTCACCAAACCTGTATAGTTGAAGACTGAAAAGCGTAGCCTGGTCTGATGAATCTCAATTTCTCCCTTTTGAGGGATATTTACAAAAATCACTGGTGTGTGATTAAGTTTAAGTTAAGCTTATTTGGTGTTAGTAAGCACCACTGTCTGAGGGAGAGGTCACTAAATTCTATCCTCACATCAAAGTATGACCACACCTCAAGCTAATAACATTTAAAATCTTTCCAGTGTGGTTGGATCTACGAACACAATCCACTGTGGAGAGGCTGATTGAGAAAACTCCTGACAAGAACAAAAACCACCTAAAGGTAACGTTAAGGCATATGCACACATTACTCTAAACGCATTTTGAAACCAATGACTTGTTCACAATTCTGTGTTTGAAATGATTTATTTTACTGTCTTTTTCAGAATAAAACTGGTCTACCCATCAGTACATATTTCAGTGCACTAAAGCTGCGCTGGTTGATGGATAATGTGAAGGAAGTGGCAGAGGCGGTGCACACTCGACGAGCTGTTTTTGGGACGGTGGACTCTTGGCTCATTTGGGTAAGCAAATTCACACAGACAAAATGATTGCACCATATTGAAAGTCCAAACTTGCAAATATTTTAAATATTGCAGTATGATGCAGTATTGGTTAAAGGTCATACTGAAATGAATGTGTGGAGCATTTAAAAAGAAACATACTTTAACCAATGTTGAATTCTGTGTAAGGCTAAAACTGTAACAATGTAAAGATTAATTCAATTTAGATCTCTAGTCCATTACATGTTTAATCATAGAAACATAATCATGCTGTGTGTGCCAGATTGAATTAATGTCTATAGATATTCATGTCTATAGAAATACACTGTAAATTATTATTTGACCAAGTAAGACTAATTGACTATAAATTAACTGCTAAATCACAATTTGACTTCTTCAAATAAATCCATATACAAAGTCAATGTAAACTGTATACATGTGTTGACATTTATAGTGTAGTTATCTTTAAAAAGATAATAATTATACATGTAATGATACTGATGATGGCTGAAATAATAACTGAATACTGACTGTTAGATATGACTGTTAGATATAATGTAAGCCTAGATGTAATGTAAGTGTGTTATTTTATTGTTTTGTTTTTGCCTCAGTCTTTGACTGGGGGAAAGAATGGTGGGGTTCACTGTACAGACGTCACCAATGCCAGCCGCACCATGTTGTTCAACATACACACAATGAAGTGGGACCTGGAGCTCTGCAAGTAAGTTTGCATGTCTTATTTTTCATACTTTGTTGACAAATATGTATTACAGATATTACACAAGTATTTATATTTAATAACAATCTGTTCATTTGGTCTTAGACATATACAGTGGGGCAAAAAAGTATTTAGTCAGCCACTGATGCCACTGTGCAAGTTCTACTATGAGAGACAAAATGAAAAAAAAAAACTCCACAGACTTTAAACTCCCTCCACAAATTTTCTATGGGGTTGAGGTGTCGAGACTGGCTAGGCCACTCCAGGACCTTGAAATGCTTTTTACAGAGCCACTCCTTTGGTGCCCGAGCAGTATATTTGGGATCATTGTCATGCAGTTTTTACCACAAAGTTCTATTTTGGTTTCATCTGACCACATGATATTCTCCCAATCTTCTTCTGGATCATCCATATGCTCTCTGGCAAACTTCAGATGGGCCTGGACATATACTGGCTCAAGCAGGGGGACACGCCTGGCACTGTAGGATTTGAATCCCTCTCGGCATAGTGTGTTACTGATGGTAGCCTTTTTTACTTTGGTCCCAGCTCTCTGCAGGTCATTCATCAGGTCTCTGTGTAGTTCTGGGATTTTTGCCAGAAATCTTGCTTGTGTGTGGGTGACGAAATACTTTTTTACCACCATCATTTACAAATAAATTCTTAAAAAATTCTACAATGTGATTTCCTGGATTTTTTTTCTCTCTTTCATTTTGTCATTCATAGTTAAAGTGTCTCTATGATGACAATTACAGACCACTCTAATCTTTCTAAGTAGAAGAACTTGCACAATACTTTTTTGCCCCATGTATGTAAGTAGCTACAGTCAAAAAATTGGACATCCCTTGAAATCCTTCTTTGCAAATGCCTTAGAGAGCTCTTTGGATCTTGTCATGGTGACGCCACTCAGTTCAACAATCAAGAGGACACTAATCTGAAAGTTTTAATAAGAAAGGTCCTTCAAAATTCTCTCTAACAATATTCTAATCATCTACCGCTGATGTATAATTTATTATAGTTTTAGCTATTTTAAGCAGTAATACTTGTTGGGTGTGCAATAATTGTTGGGATTGCATTCTTGAACTTCCCATATTGTCATGTAAGATCAAATGCTAAAGTCTTACTGTAGACCTAGTATTACAAGCACTACTATTACCATTATTGTCATTTTCATGACTGATTGGAGCATTACAGTAGTACACTTAATAGGTAGGTAGGTTGGTAGGTATCTGCACACTTAGGATTATTTCTTCCTCAATTAATGGGTGCAGGTTGTGTACCTTGTTGTTTCTATACTGTCTTCAAATCAGGTTCAGCCTAAACACTCTGTCTCTATGTGTATTACACTTCTCTGTGTGTAAACAGTTCTTTTAACAAATGAATTCAGCGACTTTTTAAGTTGCTTTCATGGCTGACACAGATGTGCACACATACAGTTTGTCTAGTCGCTGTAGAGAAGAAAGTATTGTCAATAGAATTGACTCCCTGGAGCAGATAAACATGAACCTGTTTGCACCATGCCTAATGCCAGGCGTGGGCTAGAGGGGTATAACGTCCCCAGCACTGTGGAGCATTGGAACTGTGTTCTCTAGAATGTTGGTGCTCCATCCAATACTTTAGGGTTAAGTTGGGGACTTAGGGATTGTAGAGGTAGAGGTTGGGTTGTAATAAACATCCTGACCTGACGTTCTTGACACTGAATGGAAGAACATTGGAGCAATGCTCCAAAATCTAATAGAAAGCCTTCCCTGGACAGTAGAGACACTTACTCCATAAACTGGATAAACTCTTTTTTACTATTCTTGATTTTAGAAAAAGCAATAAATGAGCATGTGTCCCAATGCTTTTGTCCATATAGTGTATGTATCACATATGTGCAAGCAGGTATATGTAATAATAAGGTTGCAAACCTAAACCAAACCTTAACCACTGTAAATAAAAAGATTATTTAAGAAACAAATTGAACATCGAAAACATATTTTACAAAGTAAAGACGATTTTGTTCGTGCCATAGTTTTTTGTGTGGATTTGTGTTCTGTGGGCATTTTAAAATTTCATCTTCATTCTAAAAAATACATTTGTAATTTTAGATATTTTGATGTTCCTATTGAAATTCTCCCTGATGTCAGGAGCTCATCAGAGATATATGGCTACATGGTATGTAATATATGTGTGTGTGTGTCTATCTTATTTTGTAGTCCTTTAAAGCCTTGACCTAAATCAACCAAAATCAATTCCATTTATGATGCCAAGAAATGTAATGTGCAGAATCATAAATCCATTTAACTGAATTTGCTCAACACAGCAAGCAGCACATTGTAAAAACAGTATGATGTAACAACCATTTTTATGGTGCTTTTGTGTCAGTGTAGTTCAAAGTTCAAAGTAATGTTTCATACAATGATTCATACATTGAAAATTTGAACAAAAATTGTGTTACTCTAAGTGTTTGGTTTGGTGAAAAGGAACCCTGGTGTGATTGCTCTGTTAGTGTGGTTCATTAGAGTAACAAAGTTAGTGAACTCGCGCACCACACAAGCCGAGACCGCCTGACGTGAGCAGAGGCCGCAGGTGAGTCTTGAATCTAAAGGAACAAAACAAAGAGTTGTGCATGGACACAGGTTCACACCTGCCCGCAAAATCTAATATCCCTATCCACTCACTACACCAACGTCATGCTGTCTGCATCTGTGCGCTTTATCACAGGTGAGTCTCCGTGCAGACCTGCCCACTTCTGTCTGACGCTTAAGTTTAGCGAAGCTATGTCCCAAACCACACACTACCACACTACACAATGTTTAGCCACCATTAGAATTGCAATTATTAGTGTAGTTGTTTTAGCAAAGTAAAGACATGTTAGTTGAGATGCAACTTTAACATTAATGCCGTTCAGTGAACAAATTATGACGTGTACATGATCAAAATTGTGGTTTAATCAAGACAACATGATAAAAAAAGATACAGCAGTATTTTTGCCCAGCTAGTTTCTGAGTGGATCACTCAGGACACATGGATACAGTATCCTTATGCAGACTTACAGCTTTCTGTCATCCATGCGTCTCCTTTTTTCCTTTTGGTTTGATTGCAAACATGTCAGTATGAACGCAAAGCAAACCCTAATAGTAAATGGTCATTATTACACATTCTAAGTGTACAGAGGATTCACAAAATAAGAATTACAGTATACAGTGTAATTGCCCGTTTACTGTACATATGACAACATTTCAACTTATGTTAAGCCAGCACTGTGTTTGATGCAGACACACTTATCTTCTTTATCTTCTTCCTTTCCACTTTTTTTTTGTCCACATGAACCACATGCGTTCTGCATCCAGTAATCCCAAAATTGCATTTAAAATGACATATTGACCTTTTGATCACCGAAACCAGTTCAGTAATCACTCAACACTTCATTTCCACTTACATCATATTCTTTCACTAAGCAGTCGTCTTCCCGAGCAATTTCAGCTTACTCCTTTAGAATTGCCATAGCATACTCAGCTTCTCATCAGGCACTCCCAGATCACACCATTTAAACCCTTGGGTACTGGTCTTCCCAGTCATATCACACATCTGTGCTAGTAGTGTATGTATTAAAACAAATTACCTGTGGAAAACAAGTCCAATCTCTGAAAAAACAAATACAAATTTAAAGCTTAATTTAAAAACATTCACTGTAGAATGAACTAACAGAATTCAGCAACTGTCCAGTGAATTGGGTTAGAAAGTTTCTCATCAACAGGTTTTCTGTTCCTTTCTAGTTACATGAAAACAAAGTAGTGAACCAGGTTGAAAAACATTGGAACAGGTTGATAGGTTGGAAAACATTGCAGCATTCCTTGAGAAGTGCATTTTTTTTGCACCATGCTTCAGCATAACAATTCAGATATGGGAAGCTCCAGTTCTAGTATTAAAATTCTGCATTAAACTGTAAATATATGATTATAAATGTTTCATATTCTGCTTTTGTTTTATAGGGTTCTGGTTCACTGGCAGGAGTTCCCATCTCTGGAGTAAGTTTGTAGGCAAATCAAATCACATTACTTGTCAGCTAGTTTAGACATTATTGTGATTTGTTTCTTAATGCAGAACTGTATGTCCCAGTGTTAGAGCCTGGCTTTTTCTGTAAATAAATTGCATTTGCACATTCCTCAGTGTTTGGGAGACCAGTCAGCTGCTCTTGTGGGACAGATGTGTTTTAAGGATGGTCAAGCCAAAAACACGTAAGGGCAATATTAATACTTTGCAGCAATGAGTGTTTTAAACATATTTCACTTATATATAAATGTGCATATTATATAATTATGCACATTTCAAGGTACTAGTTTTATATATCACAACAAGAGAAAATACAGTTAAACTCAAAATTGTTTAACCCCTATTGTAAATGAGGTTTATTAGCAAAATTTATGAACATTTAGCTGCAATTAAACAACATAATTAATATAACAAGTGGTTTCTCTAAATTCAACATATTGCCACAGAAAAAAGCCACATATGTTTTGGGATTCTGTTCTTTGGAGTGATTAAACAGAATTTTTGGCCTGGATTAGCAGTGGATGAGAAAGAACATAGCACACACTAAAAAGAACACCCTGTCTACAGTAAAGCGTGTTGGAAACCTGGAGCGTGTGCAGAGCAAGATGGATTCAAACATGTATCAGGAAATCTTAAAAGAAAACATCATGCCTTCTGTAAGGAAGCTGAAACTTAAATGTCACTAGACCTTCCAACAGGACAATTATCTCAAGCATTCCTCAAAGTCCACCATTTTGTTACATTTGCTTATAAACATAAATTGCAATAGAGGTTGAAGCATTTCAAGTGCAACAGTACAATTTATCATTTTGGAGGGTTAAATGTTTATTTACTGCATGGAGTTAGTGACTTTTTTCAGAGCTCTAAATAGATTCCACACAGCTTGTTTTGGAGAGGATGGAAGAATGAGATATATATAGTATATATCTCATATATGTATAGTATTATTGGTGTGTATTGTACATGCATACTGAGCTGTGATTCAGACATTAGGGGCATCACCAACTACTGTGTTAACCTCCTCATCACTCTGTCCTATTATAGATATGGAACTGGTTGCTTCATGCTTAAAAATACTGGTGTAAAGGTAAGTAACTTTTAGTGGCAATTTTTCATATGCACTGATATACTCATTAAAAATGATTCACTTTTTAAATAATCTACTTCACAGCCTGTGATGTCAGACCATGGTCTCCTTACAACAGTTGCATACAAACTAGGAAGGGACCAACCAGCTTACTATGCACTTGAGGTAAGATATTGCTTATAGCCCAACATGTTTTTTTCAGAAACTGTTATCATTCAACTGCAAAAAACACAAAAACGCTAGATTGCATTCTAAATCTGACTTATTCAGATTTGTTTAGTTTTCTAGTGGACACCTGAAACAATTTCTTTACACTTCTCTTCAGTGATCTTCTGCATCTGGATGACATTAATAAAATCACAACAGGACAAGTGGGTTTCTAATAGGTTCTGTTTTCTATGGATACAGATATTTGCATCACGTCATATGTTATTTGAAAGTGATAGTTTAGTAAAAAATCTAAGGTTGCGCTGTATTTAATTGTGCCACTTGCACTGAATTGTGTGATTGTGTGATATGAATACATAAAAGTATGAGATAAAAATGAAAATGTATTGTACTGAAATAATGGATTACAATATTTAACTTGTTTTTTAGACATTTAAAGGAGTATGATTAAATAAACTAACAAATAAACAGAATTCAGTTAGAAGTAAATGAATAGAAAAAGTGTGCAGACTCAAGCCAGCAAGTTAGCATGACGAAGACGTGGACAGGAGTGTCAAACTGGATTGGATTAGATTTTGGTTTATTACATAATTACATAGTTGATTACTAACTACAAAAAAACCTTCTGTTTTGTTTCCTTTGCCTATTGGTAACTGTGCATCAGGGTTCTGTTGCCATAGCAGGAGCAGTAGTGAGGTGGTTGAAGGACAATCTGGGAATAATCAAATCATCTTCAGATATAGGTGATTGATTCTTTTTTCTTCATATTCTGCACAGCATTATCATTACACATGTCATTTAAAATTACTGATATTTCTGTAAGATCATCATGACATTTTTGACATCATGAACTTCACTGTTCTTTTGTAGAAAAGCTGGCTGCTGCAGCTGGAACGTCTTATGGCTGTTATTTTGTTCCAGCGTTTTCTGGGCTGTACGCCCCGTACTGGGAGCCTAGTGCTCGAGGGTAAGTAAAACAGGTGGAAATCAACAGATAGGATATTACAGTCATACACTCAGGCCACAAAAATTATTCTATTGTGATTTGTCCCATATAGATGAATTACACACACATTAGCTTGTAAAAGTATAGAAGCACCTCTGAAAGTCATCAGATTAATCTGGATTGCAAATGACACTACATAAAAGACGGCTGTTCCAAAATGAAGGACCTTTGAATACAGTCCAAAATTCTGCCCAGGTTCAGAGCTTCCGTTTTTATAAGTGTTTATAAGTGAAGTGTTTTTATAATGAAATCCTTGAAGAAGTGAAAAAGCACACAAGTTTCACTCTGCAGTTGCAAGTGGCAGGACCCTTCTGGTGACATCTTCACACAGCCTGGTTAAACTGTTCCATGTGTGTTATCAATAGGCTACTAAGGAGTTTTTATAAGATTGTCCTACCGAAGTTACAGCCTAGGCTTTGGAATGCAGCTACTGTCATATAATTGCTCTTGCTTTCTAGTTCTGTGTTTTGGCAGGATCCTTCCATGCGCCACCTTATCACACCATTCCACACACCTGCAGCTTATCTGAGCACACATTAGGACTCGCTTATAAACAGCAAGGTTTCTGTCTGTAGTTGCAAAGTCTCTGCGTGTCTATACTTGAAAGGACATGAGGGGGAAAATAATATGTATTTTTTTTTTCAGATTAGTTTAGGATATTAAGATAAAGGAAAAACATATTTGCATAACCCACGTTGTCCTGTAGATGGCACCAATACACCATTTACTATTATCCCCACTGTCTATTGTCTAGTTGTCTAGTGCTGGAAGTTGTATATCTGTAATTGAAACTATTCCAATGGAAATGGCCCATTATGTAGCACTTTTTTTTTCAAAACAGACTTTGAAGGAAGGGATACACAAATATTTTAAAGTTACAAGCTACAGCTTTCTGGACACTTTATGGCTATGGCATTTAAGACTAAAATACTACGAAGAAATCAAAATAAAAAACTATACTGATCAGCCATAACATTAAATACTGGCAAGTGAAGTCATGAAAACATTTATGATCATCGACAGTGACCATCTGTCAATGGTTGGTTATGCAAGTGAACAGTCAGTCCATGAACATGTTGTGTGTTGAAGCAGAAGCATAATAATCTGAACCACTATGACATGAGCCAAATTGTGATGGCTAAGTGACTGGGTCAGATATTTCTACAAGCGTCTACTTTTTCTTTTCTCTGTCTCTCTTAGGATTATCTGTGGCTTGACGCAATTTACAAACAGGAGCCACTTAGCATTTGCTGCACTAGAGGCTGTGTGCTTTCAAACACGAGAGGTAATGCAAGTTTATTCTCACATATAGCTTACCTCTTGTTGTAGTGTTGCACATCAGTAAAATGAATTGCTCAGATGTATGCAAGTCATTCACTAATGTTTAGCAGTTTTTTTTAATGTGCTTAAAGGATCTAGAGGAGGACATACACAATAAAAAAAAAGGTGCACGTATTTGTCACTGTACAGTGTACAGCGAAATGTGTCCTCCGCATTTAACCCATCTGGTAGTGAACACACACACACACACGTGTTAGGGGCAGTGAGTACACACACACACACACCCAGAGCGGTGGGCAGCCAACTCCAGCGCCCGGGGAGCAGAGAGGGTAAAGGGCCTTGCTCAAGGGCCCAACAGTGGCAGCTTGCCGAGCCCGGGAATCGAACCCACAACCCTGTTATCGACAGCCCGGAGCTCTAACCGCTGAGCCACCACTGCCCCAGTGTAAAATGATAAATTATCAATAATATTAATACATCAATTTATGTCATTTAATTTAGTTTACAGAATAATAGTCCATTACATTGCTAAACAAAATACATATCATACATCTAAGGTGGGACTAGACTCAAGGATATCACCACACACACAACCATTTTGGTCCTTTAGACTAGATAGAAAAAAACCTAACCAGGCAAAATTGAGTTCTATACATAGAACCATTTCCTTTATTGGAGAACCCTTAAGGAAACATTTGTTTTAAGAGCATAGGAATAATTCAGCATAATTAATAATAAATGCATAATTTAGCAATAATAAATGTAAAATGAAATGTGTAGCCCTGCCTTTCTCCCTGAAATCTGGTTTAGTTCCACACCAAAACTTATTTCATGTAGCTCGCTGATTAGAGAAATTCTGTCCAAACCATAGTTACTGGGACATAGACTTAGCTCCTTAGCAGACATGCCAATGACAACTATGATTGGTGCCACTTGTTAAATGTCCCAACAAAAATTGATCAGGGGCAAATAAAAAAAATGTCAGAGAATAATATTGTAAGAGATTGCATTTGGTGTGAAAGCAGTCATCTGTTTTATTTGTGCTTTCTTTAGTGTGTGGTGAAGCAAAGCATGGTGGATATTTTGTATTTTGAATTTACTGTTCAGAACCTGTGTTGCTGCTGTTTAACTAGTAAAAGTTTTGCTGTTAGTTATGCAAGTTAAACCAAAGTTTA
Source organism: Salminus brasiliensis (assembly GCF_030463535.1). Lineage (NCBI taxonomy): Eukaryota > Metazoa > Chordata > Actinopteri > Characiformes > Bryconidae > Salminus > Salminus brasiliensis. The sequence goes on along the minus strand of NC_132885.1, from coordinate 35,410,373 downwards.
TTTTAAAGAAATGCTCTCCATTCCTTGTTCAGGGTGTTCAAAATGTTTATCTCGTTATACTTAAAACAGTAAGCCTCTGTTAATTAACCAATTGTTAATGTTGTAATTCTTTAGTTCATGTAAAAATAAAAATGTACCCCATTTATACAGTCCTAACTAACTACTGTTGTTCTACATTTCAGGTTCTGGATGCAATTAATCGGGACAGTGGTGTTCCACTTACTCAGTTACATGTGGATGGAGGGATGACTGCTAACAAATTACTAATGCAACTGCAGGCTGATATTCTCTGCATTCCTGTGGGTAGGCATATGTTTGTATGTGCAAACCTATTCTAAGTCAGGTAAATCAGACTGTAGGTGTGGAAGGCCAAAGCACTGCATGTTTTATGTGATAACCAATGAGTTATTCCATACTAAGTCATAGGGCCTGGAAGGTAACATCATTTTCATGAACACTTTTGTATAGTAACTTCTGTCACGCACATTTATAATGAGGAACTGAGGAACATTTGCCTAGATCATGCTCTTAAGTGCTTCAGAAATGTTGAATTTAACTGCTTACTAAATGCTGAACATGAATGAATCAAATCACCATTTTGTTACCAAGACATTTATAAATTCAGTAAGGCTGTTGGAGTGGCCCTGAGACACATCTATTATGAGCAGATACCTCTCTTCATTTAACATTCAGTCCTCACAGCCGTTACATACAACAGAAAGTAGAAAACATATATTTAACTGTAAATTACACAGTGTGTGTTCAGTGTGTGCATTCTCTTCAGGAGACTCACTTTTAGTTCTTCTGCAGAAATCTGTAGAGGTACTCTTTTAGAAGTTATTTTCAGGCCTTTAAACGGGATACCTGGTGTGTGCTCAATAGTGTGTATGTGTGTGTTCACTGCATGCATGGGTTAAAGGTGTAGGTCAAATTCTATTCCAATGGTGATTGTTGTTTTCTTGCTTTTCTGTTGTGCAGTGAGACCCACTATGTCTGAAACTACAGCTTTGGGTGCAGCCATGGCTGCAGGAGCAGCTGAAGGGGTCAGTGTGTGGACCATAAACCCAGATGGTATGACCTTTGTGACCGCTGAGAAATACCAACCTCAGATCAACCCAGATGGTGAGAGCTCAAAAAGAGTACATTCTTTTTTCAAATCAGTTATTATTAGCAAATTATTTACTGTTTACTCAGAAAATATCTTAGCTAGTTTGTGTAGGCTAAGAACCAAAAGATACTGCAAACTAGCAACATGCAAATACAAAAGTCAGTAGGGATATCTAAATAAACAATACTCAACCTACTTCACTTTTTCTGAATGTCAAACAAATCACATGAGTACAACTGTAAGTCTTAAGTGGTAGATAAGTGCTGAATTAAGTACTCTTGATAGAGATTGATCGTCAGTCTGCGTTTGAAGACAGCGAGCACCTCTGCCATTAGCACACCCAGAGAACGTTGTTCCACCACTTATGCCAGGAAAATAAAAAATCTTAATGCTAGTCCTCCATGCATCTTTAAGGATCATGGGTCAAACCAGGCCGTACTTAAAGTGCTCTAGGTACGGATCGAGTTCTGACCATTGACATCAAGTACAGAGAAACTGATCCATCCTTGGCTTTGTAGGCTACCGTCAGGGTTTTGAAACTGATACAGGAACCTATAGTTAGCCAGTGAAGAGAAAACAGCAGAGGAGTAAATGTCTTCACAAACACTGAAGACAAGCTGTGCAACTGCGTTCTGGATTAGTTGGAGGACCTGATGGTACGCATAGAACGTGAAGAACAGCAAGAAGGGAGTTGCAGTGGGCAAGCCTTGAAACGACTTGAAGCCTTGAAGAGACAGAGAATTCTCTGGTTGTTGTCACAGAAAAATCAGCTGAGTCAGGTTTGCAACATAAGTTTAGAACAATAACTGATCATCTGCAACTACACCAGGGCCATATGCTTCTGCAGATGGAGTAATCAGTGAGTTCTGGAAGGAGATGGCTAGATCATGGTGAGGTCCTGTAGTTTCAGGGATGTACAGCAGCACAGTTTTGCTGGGGGTGAGTTTCAGATGATGGGCTTCCATCCATGACAGATATCAGTGAGACATGCTGATAGGCAAGTTCCCTGGTGTCAGAAAGTTAAGTAAGGATGAGTTAAGTTTCATCAATATAGTGGTAAGAGGATGTTATTTTACCAAGAGAGTAAGTGTAGAGGTAGAAAAGGCCAAGCACTCAGCCTTGTGGGACACCAGTGACACCAAAGTCTGCACAGAGCAAATGTCCCTGGTAAGATGGAAACCTGTGCCATGCAGAGCCAGTGAGAGGAAAGAAAGAAAAGATACTGATCTGTAGTTGCTGATGTCCAAGCTGTCTAGAGGTGGCTTCTTCAAGATAGGGACCACTTTGGCAGTCTTGAGCTTTTTATGATGAAAGAGATAGTGTGTCTAAAGGGCTAGAGGCAGGGAGAAAGGATCGGCAGACCTGGTCAACCTTCTCTTCAAAGAAGATGACAAAATCTTCCAGATAAAGGGTAGAAAGTGGCAGAGGAATAGAGGAGTTGAAGAGAGATGAAAGTGTGAGAACATTATGAAGATCTGGATTTGATGCTGATGCTTCCACTTTCTCTTTGTAGAAGGATGTTTTTAGCAGCTGTTATTTCCATTGAAAGCCTAGAAAGGAAAGACAGCAGAGGCCTTGTTGCAATTTCCTCCACTTTCCTTCAAACAGTCTCTTGGGTTGTTACACTGAATGGGGTAGCCATGGGGTAGGTGAAGAAGATCTTGCTGACTTTATAGAGAGAGGACAAAGAAGGTCAACTGAAGCAAAAGTAGATGAAAGGAAAGTTGTAGTGGTTTCCAGTGGGAAGGAGGAGAAGGCTTTAAGGTGTGAAAGTGTTGTTATAGCAGTTGAGGAAAGCACAAAGAATGCGGTGAGGAGTAGAACGTGGAGGTGGTGTAAGCAGGAAAAGCAGGAAGCGAGAGTGTGAAAGGATAGGAAGTGGTGATTAGACCTGTCAAGACTCACATCTCTAGTTTAATGAAGTGACACAATCTTGATTTTCTACAAAAGCTTCTACAGTCTACCTGCCAATAACACACAGACATAACTTCTTTTAACAAGCTGCACACTTGAAGCATGTGTTGACTACATGTTAAGAATACAACTATATGCGTTATCTTTCGTATTTAGATTATATAATTCTTATATGACTACCTATGGGTATAGAAAATAGTGAAGTAGTTTTATAATAAACATTTTGGGAAAGGAGACAGTAATGTTCTGTCACTCAATAAACAAACATATTTTAGTGTACAGTGGCCCCCAAAAGTATTGAATGTGTGTTTGTGTTAAGTTGTGGACATATGTGCATTAAATCTAGTAACTCCATTGTGTTAAGAAGCAAAATATCAATCCAAGTTTTAAAGTTTATTTTTGGCAAAGAATAGTTTTACATTGCTATCAGTTAAGCAATGTCTTTGCAAACGTCTGCAGGTTTGCATCCAAAAGGCCTTAGTACACTTCAGAGTTCATGAGTTTTACTGACACCTTTGTGTTTTTGTAAGATGAACAGTGTTCACACTGCTGTAGTACCCTGCGTTTTGGTGTAGTCTTTTTCCAGGCTTTCTCCACTCAAAGTCTCAAAGACTGTGTTAAAAGTGTTGTATCTAAAAAAAAAAAAAACATGCAAATATCATTTTACCATTTCATTTAGACTAACAAGACCCAGCAGCAACTCAGCTTCAAAATAGCACAAAAATGGAAGGGAGATTGTGGCTATGCTTTTGACTATTTAGCTGGAAAAAGTGGTGGCCTGTTTACACAGTAACAATATTGCTGATGAAATATATGCCTTCATAAGACATCTTTCCTATGGTCTCAGCCCTTGTGCTTTTTTTTAGCAGAAAATAACCAATATTAAAACAGACAGGGATAAATGGAGTAGGCGTGATTGTCTGAGCATACAGATATCCCAAGGTATCTTATGTCTCAGAATGATGTGTGTGCTTATTCACCTTACATGCTAACAAACATTTACACCATTACAGACCAGCTAGCATTACTGGAGGCAGAAATGTACATTACACAGATGATTGGCAGTTGCTCACACAGCTAATATATTACTGTTACCTTGTTGAGTGAAAATGATCAGGTTATCTTTTGACATGTTTTTGCAGATTACAAAGTGGAGTTTCTCCACTAGTGATGTGCCTTCATACTGTGGAACTGAGGTCAAAAGGTGCCTATAGCAGAGTTAAACCAGAGGGTGCACTGCTGCACAAAAAATATTGCTATTTAGAAAGTTTGCAAAAAAAACAGAAATGAATTGGAAAGAGTTCCAATGGTCCAAATACTTCTTAGAGCAATTGTATTTTAGAAGTATTAAGATTTTCATAACAAAGAATGGAATGCCTTCATGTTAATATTTTCACTACTAAGAGTTTTGGTAATGATAGGTTTGCACCATATGTACTAACATGGTTTACATAATACTGGCCACTCACTGTTAACAAGATTTATCTACCCTTTTATTCACAGCTGTCTTGAGAAAAATCCCCATCATGACAGCTTTTCAGGAGAGGGGAAGGGTTGTATACGACTAAATTATCACAATGGCTTAGAGGTCAGGAAAAAAACACAACAAAGCTCTCCAGACAGCAGCAAATTACAAGCAGATGTTCTTGAAGTGACAGTATGTGAAGTTTTTAATGGGGCACCCTCTCATTTTCTTGGCATGTTAAGAACACCCTAAGGCTGTTGAGTCAGAATACAACAGCCTTGGCTAATTGTGCATGAACATGATGGCTTCTTTCTTCTTTTCACATTTACAGTATAGCCTTGCTTACTCTGTCATTCCTCCAGAGGACGAAAGTTAACCATCATAATGATAAGACACTAGAAACACACTTTTTACTATAAAATAAAATTATAAAAGGATTCCAGGATTCTAAGATACCTTGATAGGGTAGTTGGGTATATTTTTTTTTACACTTTCTCATAGTAACAGTTCAACTGTTTAATATTTAGACCAGTTGTGAATCATATGATGTATGGTGCAATCTGAGTTTTACTAAACTGCAGAAAAATGGCAACCAGTTATGACTGGATTCCAATTATAGAATTGGAAATTCTTTAAGAACTACAGAAGTGATGATTCCTTCTCTATAGCACTATAGATGATCACAGGTGTCTATAATTGATTTCAACAGAAAGTGAATTCCGCTACACAAGATGGAAGAAAGCTGTCCAGAAAGCCATGAACTGGGAGACAATGGAGCCAGTTTCCAATGAGAATGGTAACACATATACACATATAAATAATGGTGTGGTAGACTTAGAGTGTGGTAGTAGAGCCCAACTGATAAACTTCTATAATATCACCTAGTAAAATCATTATTAGTACTGATCAAAAATGTTAGTTAATAGAAACTATTTGTATCTGATTTAACTGAATATAACACGACCAGCACCTTAACTTGAATGAGTAGCAGATAGTAGCAGAGTAGCAAATAAATCACAGGAAAAATGTAACTAAGTAGTAAATATCTACAGAAATGTTACTGTGTGTCCAGGCAAGTGGTTCTTCTGTTATAACATTATATTAACCCAAAAAAGTGTTTCTTTACCTCCATAAATTGCACCTATTCCCAATATTTAAATAGGTAATTCCTTCAAGCAGAAGTGGGTTATTTAAATCTGTGCCACTGTTTTGTTTTTCAGGATACCATAACTAGATGATTCTTTAAGCACTGCTGCTGAAGAAGATGGAGGGATGTTAATTCCCTCACAGCAATGATTCCATAGTCACATTACTGTACTAGTCAAGCTAAAATGGCTAGTTAAGACACACTTTTTTTTCCTGGACTGTTTATATTATATTACAAGGCATCAAGGCCTTGACAGCAAAACTGTACTAACATACCCATCTCTGTTCTCATTCAGTGCATTTGAAACCAACTGACCAGTTAAAATGATAGTCACCAAAAAGACTCATTGAGCTGATTTTCTCTTTACTCCAAATGCAATCGATCTGCCAAAACATGCATTACACTGCACTGCACAGTTCAAGATTAAAAAGGTGGGTTGTTGAAAATCATACTGTCCACACAGAAACTGCCCTAAAATGCTTTTGCATGATCATGCCAGTCCATCAACAGATGCTAACAGTACAAAGTTTGATGTCAAGTGCAAATGCCAAAACACACATAAACAAAGAGTCTACACATACTTCTTGGTAGAGAAAAGATGTGTGGTTAGAGTGGGCATCAAAATCCTGTGTTGGAAGAGAATGATAGTGCTGAATCCCCATGAGTTTCAGTCACTACCTCTGTTAGCTCATTAGCATCAATAGCTGCAGGTGGGGTGCAGTAATGGTGTATTGAGAAGAAGGGAATAGGGTAACTAGGCGTTAATTATCCAGTCATCACTGGCAGAATCACTGACATAATGTTTGAATTTCATGCCCAAGCCTGCTTGAGAAGTTCACTGTACCTGTTCACTTTATCTGAGTAATTACACTAGTCAAATTTTCCTGGGCATTGGCTGACCAACTACATATGTGATTAGAAGGAAAATACATTCCACTAATAATAATAATGACTACTGCCTTCACCTACAGTACAAAGAGGAAAAACGTGTGCTGTTATTCAACAGTTAAAATGTAATAGGCTTTCAGAGTGGTTGTGTGTAAAACATTGTGATAATCCAGATGTCTATAGAGTTTAATGCATTTAAAAGTAAAATCATAGAAATCTATTAAGGTAAAGGTGCACATATTTGTCACTGTACAGTGTACACTGTACAGCGAAATGTGTCCTCCGCATTTAACCCATCTGGTAGTGAACACACACTCACACACGCACATGTGTTAGGGGCATTGAGTACACACACACACCCAGAGCGGTGGGCAGCCAACTCCAGCGCCCGGGGAGCAGAGAGGGTAAAGGGCCTTGCTCAATGGCCCAACAGTGGCAGCTTGCCGAGCCGGGGAATCGAACCCACAACCTGTTATCGATATCCCTGCGCTCTAACCGCTGAGCCACCACTGCCCTTAATGACTACAAATTACTACACTTAATGACGACAAACATTACCTGAGACATTGCTATATGAGAGTTTTTAGCCTAAAACATTTACGTTTGGCTGCATTTGCAATTTATTAGCTAGCTGGTAAACTGCACTGGCCAGATAGGATAGTCTCGTGACATTTAGCAATTACAGCATCAGCAGGTCTGTTATTTCATTCTGATTTTATTTCATGGTATGATTATCACATTTATTCAAAAACACTTTCTTTTACAAACACCGGCAATCAATAAGGTGTAGAAATCATGTATACTGTTATGGTTAAGCGCTTATCAATGCAGCAAAAAATAGTGTCCAACAGAACAAAACATTCAATCACAGCATTTTCAGGAGCCATGAGACATGCTACACTCTGTTTGAGCATTTAATGAAACTCAAACTCCAAAACTGTTGTCCATAAGACATATTTGGTACATACAACATACTCGAGGGTAGGTATGGGTGATAATGGAGGTCATTTTTTATTTCTTCTCGTGCAGTACTAGTTTGTTTTTGTTCACTGATGTTTTCATTAACTACTCATTTGTAATTATTTTATTATTAATTTATTGTGATTGGTTTTAATATGATTATCTTGTACATGGTTTTTTAAGAAGTTTTTATGAAGACACTAAATAAAGATTGCTGTAAATGAAATGGAAACTGTGAATATGAATAATGTAAAATTCTTTGTTTTAGTCTTCTGCCATTCATTGGTGGTGGTTTTGCAGTTGAATGATTTCAAAAACAACCAACTAATAAAAAAAACAAACAAAAAAAACCCAACTCTAATGCTATACTCTCATTTCCTAGAATGGAACTGTTTTTTTTCCTTTATTGGTGGACTCATAAATAATTTGATAAGCTCTGCTCTGATTTAAGAGGAGAGGCTGCAACCGCACAGACAAAACAGAATTCAATTCAAATGTATTTCTATAGCATTTTTCACAACAAATGTTGTCACAGAGCAGCTTTACAGAGATCCGGGTCCAAGCCTCTTTTGTGCAAGCCAGTGGCAACAGTGGCAATAAAACAAAACTGAATCAAGAGAAAAATGTCAAATGTGTCATCAAGCCATAAAAGATGAAAACGTGAGGGAAATGTGAAAGTCTGAAACAGTAAACAGTGACAGTCATGCAGTGAGGTGAGAATGAATCAGTGTGAGGACCCAGAGCTGGACAGCGGGCAGCAGGGTAGTGGAGAGACAGATCTGGCAGTACCGGGATATAACAGTTGGAACTGGACATCTCAATACATGGGAAAGAGATGGAAAATAGAAAAGAGGGAAAAACACAAGGGGTTAGGCAGAAAGCAGCAAAAAAAAGGGTAGGCACCAACACCCAACCATGTCCATTTGTGTACTTGAGCAGCAAACAGACAGCAGGTGGCAGCTCAGCACATGGGGGAGAGAAAAGAAAGAAGAAAATGAAGTGTTTTGTAGTTTGAATAGACTGATGTACGGCCTGTAAAGGAAGTAGATTGGAGAGACTGCAGTACTGATCAGGAGCCTGCAATCAAAGCAGTACCGAACAGTGTTAGTATGAAAAAAGGCTAAATCATCACAGAAAACGATACAGTACACTGATAGATTATCCAAAAGCTTGAGCAAAGTGTACAGGATGGGTTGTAAGGTTTAAGAAGTTTCCCAAGATATTGTGGGGCCAAACTATTGAGTGAGTTATAAGTCAGAAGGAGTATTTTATAATTAATGTTATAATCAATAACTGGTAACCAGTGCAGGGATGGGAGAATAGGACTATATGGTAACATTTCTAAGCTCTATCGAGCACTCTAGGAGCTGTATATTGCACATAGTTGGAGCTTTTTAAATGATTTGCATGGACTTCCAACCAGAAGGGCATTGCAGTAATCAAATATTGATGCTATAAATGCATGCAACTTCTCAGCATCATTCATTACGCATTTTTAACTATGTAGCAGATGTGTGCATCAAACGAGAGGACACAAACAACCACTAGGTTTTTAACAGTGGTGCTGGGTATGACTGAGAAACCATCTAGATTTATAGCAATATTAGCATTTTTGCATTTATGAACATTGGAAACAAAAAGTAAGACCGCTGTTTTATCTGACTGAGCAAAAGAAATTTGAGATCCTGTTTAAGACAGTCTGGTTAGCTGATAAGTAAACCTAAATGTGTGTCATCAGCATAGCAATGAAAGTCAATACCATGCTTACGGATTATATTGCCCAATGACACCATATAAAGAGTAAATAGTAACAAACCCAGAATCATTAGGATAAGCATTATAACAAAAACATTTTTGTTTTATACTTGCCAATATGAGTCGCACTAGATAGTGCTGCTGTCCTGTTTGCTGTCGTGTGTAGTTAGCAGGGCTATCTTAATCTGGAATGCTGCTATTCTAGGGTTAGCTTTAAGCCTAGCACAGGCACCCTTACACCCACTGTGCTTTTACTTCATCATGCATCACTATGAACTGCCTTTTTCAGCTTACTAGCATCCTGCAAAGCTGAGTCACAAGGCCTTTTTTCTTGTAGGTCACATATTTTCCAATATCTAGCGAGTCTTGTGTTGCTGGTGCACAATTATGAGAATAAATTTGTCAGAAAACTACACAAGTAATAAAAACTTATTTGCAGGAATTTCCAGTGGTTGCTATGGATTACTGTACCCTGGTCATGGACTAGGCAAGAACACTGGTCTACTTAAATTCTGGGGGCATAACAAAATATCTGTCAAAACAAGAGTCAAGACTGGTACAAAACAGTTTTGGGGTTTATGAATTGGCCCATTTTACAGTGTTCTTTCGATTATGCAGGATTTGCATTTGAATGATGAGAAGAAAACGTGTTTGAGGTTCACAGTCTATGACATACTGAACTCACATTATTCTCATTATTCTATGTTTTCCATTATAAGGCATGTTTAACCCATCTGTAGTCTTAACACACTGTATACTCCCATTGTCCTAAGGGACAATCTATGTATGCTGGTAAGGATTTGGGGTGATGTACATCTTTTATAGAAGTATGGACAGTTTCAAGATGAAAACAGCTGTTAAACAGGTCATTTTGTCAAGTTTGTCTAAACTGCAGGTGTGATGTTGGTCATGATGCTTCATCCAAACAGATCAGAATGAGCTTCTAAATATATGGGTTAATCAGTGTGTGTAGTGTGTAACTGTGTCCAGTGACAGCAAAAAACAACAACAACAACAACAAAAAAAACACATTTAAACCAATTTCAGCTAATTGCCATGTCATTTGCAGTATGCTCATCCAGATGTTTTTTTTTTTGGATGCTGTTTTTTCTATGGTTTATGAATTGATAACAGAACATACCAAATTTCATTAAAGTGGCAAAACCTTTGGTAATTATCTTTTTATGAATGAAATGGTGTGAAATGGTTAACAGGATCCCTAAACGTCTAAACACATTTTATGTTCTCCCAGTCTCAAAACAGGCGAATTATCAACTAAATAAGATTGTGAATTATATTGTATAATTTCATGAATTTAAACGCTTATGAACATGTTTCTGTAATAAATAAAACAGCACTACAAAATGCATTTCTTTCACCTAAAAAGACTAGAATGGTGTAAAAGATTAATCTAGAAATTTGACAAATTCAAGTTTTATTTAGGCAGATCAAATACAGCATGGAAGCATGTAACAAATTGTTTCACAATTCATACAAACACAAACTATGTGACTATAACATTTTATCGTAGTTTAAAACAAACAAAAAAATGTTATACCAGAAAAAACAGGCTTTAGGCTGGACTCAGTAAAATACATACTGACTCTTTGCTTAGATCAGTGGTTTTTAAACTGGTCCCTACATGGTTCACAGTTTTGCTCTATTGATGTATTGAATTTGAGCAAAAATCTGGACCATGTTTAAAACACATGAACAATCAGTCAGTTAGTCAGCCATCTGCATTTCTCTCATTCTATCACTCTTCCTTATTTCATACACAATAAAAAATAACCCAAAGGTTAAAGAGAACAAATAAATTCAGATGTGTAACAAAATTCTCTATAAAATGGGACTACAGCTGATTCACAGAAGAACTCACAGCCAGATTGACAGTGAGAAATGAACACACAGATGAATAAAACAATTATAAATTAAAACATTAGAAGATACTTCAAGTCAGTCCCATATGTCCCATCTATATCTCATCTTTGGAAGCACAAAGAAAAAGGTTTTCTCCTTGAAAAACCTCCCGAAATCCCTATTTGCATAATATCAACTGACACAGGTGCTATCTTGAATTTAAACTATAGTGACTGCTTAGTATGATTAATTTCCAACAACTGATCAGAAGAAAATGAAAAGAAATCAAAAGGGTTCCCACCCATTGCAAATTAGGTTTATTAGCAAAATTGACAAATGTGTAGCTGTTTTTAATAAACCAATCAAACAAGAACCATTTAAATAGCTCAACATGGGCGCTTTCTCAACACTCAACACAAAATGCCACTTTAAATGACCACTGCAAAGAATTATTCAACCCCCTCAAGACAAGCATCTATACTACTTATTAGAGTACATTTTAGTTGAGCTGTTTAAATTGTTCTTGTTTGATTGATTTATTGCAAGGAGGCCAGGAGGCACTCTGCTAAAACACAGTTTAAAAAAAAAAGTAGGACCTTTAGGTAGTGATTTTTGTTTTAAACCTCTCTTTAGGAAGTGCAGTATTATTTGTTGTTCTTCAGTATATGATCGACCTAATCAGTGCTTCATTAAAGTTGCGATGCTGGTGCTTCTAAAAAGCTCAATAGATCAATTCTTTTTAAAAACAAGACATTTAATACTGCATTTGTGTTTATTCTAATATATTTGCCATTTTTACAGGCAGAAATAAAACACTACTGAGATTTGCTTAGGTGCTTGTACTGCGTGTCCATTATGTGTTAAGTAATACTCATTAAGACTAAAAGATTTCTAATATATAAATAATTTTAAATCATTTTCAACAATTCACTATAGTTGAGCAAAACAGCTTAAACAAACTAACATTCTAGACAGCAGAATCCCTATTGAGACTATGGCTTTCATACACTTCTATTACAGCAGAACAAGATTTGTTGCAATGGCTTACATACGCAATAGCACAACAGAATATGTTCACATTTCTGTCAACATATCTCTATACACACATGGACAAAATTGTTGGTACCCCTCAGTTAATGAAAAAAAAACCCACAAGGGTCACAGAAATAACTTGAATCTGACAAAAGTAATAATAAATAAAAATGCTATGAAAATTAACCAATGAAAGGCAGACATTGCTTTTCAACCATGCTTCAGCTCCTTCCAAAGATGCTCAATAGGATTTAGGTCAGGGCTCATAGAAGGCCACTTCAGAATAGTCCAATGTTTCCCTCTTAGCCATTCTTGGGTGTTTTTAGCTGTGTGTTTTGGGTCATTATCCTGTTGCAAGACCCATGACCTGCGACTGAGACCAAGCTTTCTGACACTGGGCAGCACATTTCTCTCTAGAATCCCTTGATAGTCTTGAGATTTCATTGTACCCTGCACATTCAAGACACCCTGTGCCAGATGCAGCAAAGCAGCCCCAGAACATAACAGAGCCTCCTCCGTGTTGCACAGTAGGGACAGTGTTCTTTTCTTGATGTGCTTAATTTTTCCATCTGTGAACATAGAGCTGATGTGCCTTGGCAAAAAGTTCAATTTTTGTTTCATCTGTCTATAGGACATTCTCCAAGAAGCCTTGGGGACTTGTCAACATGTAGTTTGGCAAATTCCAGTCTGGCTTTTTTATGATTTGTTTTCAACAGTGGTGTCCTCCTTGGTCGTCTCCCATGAAGTCCACTTTGGCTCAAACAACGACGGATCTGACACTGATGTTCCTCGAGCTTGAGAAGTTCACCTTTAATCTCTTTAGAAGTTTTTCTGGGCTCTTTTGTTACCATTCGTATTATCCTTCTCTTTGATTTGTCATAAATTTTCCTCCTGCGGCCACATCCAGGGAGGTTGGCTACAGTCCCATGAATCTTAACTTTCTGAATAATATGTGCAACTGTAGTCACAGGAACATCAAGCTGCTTGGAGATGGTCTTATAACCTTTACCTTTAACATGCTTGTCTATAATTTTCTCCTTAGACAACTCTTTCCTTCGCTTCCTCTGGTCCATGTTGAGTGTGGAACACACCATGTCACCAAACAGCACAGTGACTACCTGTAGCCTTATATATAGGCCCACTGACCGATTACAAGATTGTAGACACTTGTGATGCTAATTAGTGGACAAACCTTGATTTAACATGTCCCTTTGGTCGCATTATTTTCAGGGGTACCATAATTTTTGTCCATGCCTGTTAAATGAGTTTACTTTTTAAAATAATTCTGTTGAAGCATGATTCAAAATCAATGTCAGATTTTCATTTGTTCATTTTCATAGAATTTTTCTTTATTATTTTTGTCAAACTCAAAAGTTATTTCTGTGACCACTGTGGGTTTTTCTTTCATTAACTAAGGAGTACCAACAATTTTGTCCACATGTGTACATTATTGACACACTATAATAAACAATTTAACCTTTGATTCTGAGAGCTTAAAACTTCAGCATTGATTTCACTAGGGTCTGACCGATATGACAAACATAAACACAAAATAACAAAACGGCAGCCTTTATGATAAACACATTTAAAAATTTTGGGTAAAACAGGGCACCTATTATCAGTAAATTGTGTTAGCAATAAATGTTAGTACCAAACTGTCCAACCAATCTTAATGAGCAGAACAAAGTATTAAACAATAATATTCTAGCACTGCAGGCGGAGCTTCCCTGAATTATCAGGAATTTTGTTGGTTTCTAAAGTAGTTCCTAATTTTGTTTGGTCTTTCTCATTGTTTTTTTGTTATATAATTTTGCCCTCACACTAATGGTTTTTAAAGGCAATGGTAAACCATAACCGTAAACACACACAGCTGCCTGATCAAATGGGGAGTGTGGGGCACAAACTAGCACAGGATAAAACGTAACAGACATTATGTAGTTAAACCGCTTTAAGTTTAACATGCTTTTAACTCCTTTCTCCTATTCCTAGGGCAGGGTGATCTGAGAATTCTGACAGTAAGTGGACAGATATTCCTGAAAAATATGTATTTTTAATTGTGAGTATAAAAATTTACATCTATATTAGCCTAATATACCATTAGTGTGTGTAACAGTATTATTTTGTAGCTGTAAATGACAATCAGTGAGAGCCAGTCAGGCTAACAATAAAGCCTCACTGTGGGGCTAGCATTTAATAAAGTGTTAAAACTAAATTTGAGAGTTTATATCCTCTCAACATTTTGTATATGATATTTAACATTATTAAAAAAATATAAATATAATTTATTTTGAATCAGATATTTTTATGTATTTAAGTTGGAATTAATTGCATTTGCAACACTACCAGATTTATAGCAACTGTTACAAGTAGCCACTGGGGTAGGTTGTAATATTTGCACATACCTTTGTAAACTATTCATAAATGGTTGGTGCTGAAACTAAAATTCATGTCTTTATTCGTAGTGATGTGAAATTTGCAGTCAAATATATTACTCGATTTAAATACTTTTTACCTGCTCTCTCTTTACATCTTTCTTTGAAGAATGTTTCTGAAAAATATAGTTCTATATAGCACCAACAAATGGTTACACTAATTGGATCATCAAAATATATAAAAGAAGAATTAAATTAAACTATTGTAAAAATATTTTTACAGTAGTTTTATAAATATTTTTTCTAATACTGATTACTGCATCTGAAATCAACACTGATTAAACAATATCAGTCAGGCCCTAGTTTCTACTGGGTGGCAAACCAGCTCAATGTTTACTGATACCTGAGGTCAAAAATAAGGACAAAAATGCATGTGTTCTGCAAGTGTTCTTAGGGTGCAAAGCAGTGTTTACTAACCTTGTCCATTGAAACTTATCTTCCTGAGGAGTTGTGCTCCAACCCTACTTTAAACCCTTTGAAGGCATTTACACTTTGTCTGGAATGAGTTTGTCTGAAGTTCTCTAAGAAGGAAGATGTACAGGGGGCATGGCCGCCGATCCAGAGTGCAAGATTTGGGGTGCAGATTTCTATAGGAAGTGTCAGGAGAACCCCGCTTAGCCCCATAATTCTTCAGTTCGTCCAAACTTGTATATCAGCGTGCTGTAGCATAGAGAAAGAGAGGAAGCATTAGTGCCTACAATAGCACTGCATTCACATGTAATCCACTGGTTTAATTACAGATCAAAACATAATGGGAATTTGGTGTTGTTGTTATAGCAACTGAGGGAAAACTGTTTACATGTTGTGGAAAGCAATTTTAAAAGACTAAACATTTCATAACATGCTGTTGACTCCAGTCTATACAGTTCATATATAGAAAAAAAAAGGTGCAAAGGTAGCCCATTTTAAATTTCTGAGGTCACAAAAACCAATACATTTATATACACTCGCCTATTCGGACTACAGCAAACAAATTCTGTTTAATCCAGACTGGTTTTTGAACCAGACACAATAGAGGTCAGACAATCATCAGCTTGGTCATTTAAATCAGTCTTAAAGGCAAAGTACCTTAAAAAGCTGAAAAGAAAAATACAATGAAAACTGTGATAATATTCCAAGAATGTAGTAAATCAGGTTACAGAATGTTTTATGATCTCACCAAATTCAATACATAACCAAATTATCTGACACACAGTCTGTGTATGTGTGTGTGAGTGTGTGTGTGTGTGTGTGTGTGTGTGTGTGTGTGTGTGTGTGTGTGTAAGAGAGAGAAGGGGAGATGGTTTTTTTTTTTACCTGAAAAATATAAGAACATTCTGGAAGAATACAGACAATCCAGGATACACTGGATTCCCTGACAGACAGAAAGAAAAATGGGAAATGAGGCACCTCAGCATAGATTTCTAATATGCTGGACATTAAAATATTTTTAAACACATTTATTGAAAACAAAAACATAAATTAATGCAAATGGAGGAAAATTACTTTGGTAGACATTTCTAAAACTAATATCTGGTCAGCTGTCATCTGCGTTTCACTGAGGCTTAGAACTAGTAATAGAAACTATTAGAAACAGTTTTCTCAGAAAGAGTGCGGAAATGAAAATGCTGCCGTTTATCCACACTTTTCAAGACTAATCAAACAAACAAAACAAATCAAACAAACACTTCAGTTATAGTAGAAGTGCCCAACACCATGAGGGTGAAACTGTCTTCTTATGCTGTAGGCTTCTGAGTTGGCTTGAAATTCTAACAAGTTGAGGGGTGCCCAGGTACCAAGATCCATTCCTAGTACTAAAATTGGATACTGAATGGCATGCTGTGATAAATGGAGTTATGTAATAACTGAAAGTTTGGGAGAAGGACCACGCCCAAACTCCTCCCCTCCATTACTACGCGAAAAGTGTTTTGCTCTCCTTCGCCCTGGCTCCCTGCCTCTTGTGCTCAATTTGGCTTGCCTTGCTTCGCCACCGAACTAGGATAGCCTTTTCCTATGACTGTCATCAGCTCTTGGCTCACGCTGCCCCTTCTACGGCTTTGACGGTTACTATGGTGGCTGCTGGTTCGCCTATCCCCGGCCTGCACAGTTGTTCACCTCTCCTGACACTTATTTAGCCCTCTGGGAGCCCTATCCTGTCGTCACCACTCTTTCTTGGGGGCATGAGTAGACCCGAAAGCAATGCTAATCCCCCTAGATAACTCTGCTGCCATTCATATAATCAATAAAGGCCAATCTAGAACACTATTGCTCACACCCCTCATCTGTTCTCAATGGTCATTCAGTACTACACCATATGTTCTTAGAGCCGTTTATGTCTCAGGCTAATGATGCTATTACTGATTCACTTTCATTTTAATAATCAGAGATCCAGATCCTTAGGGCCTCACGCAGAACATTGACCCATGCCAGTGTCTCCATTTTCCAGCACCATACTCCACCTAATCCACAGATGGAACCTCCAAATGAGAGGACAGCAACACTGCTGTCCCCTCAAACAAACCTCTCCATAACAAACAGCCTATATCACATCATCCAGCCCATAGCATTTCATCCCATTCCCACCTTGAAAGAGTACTTATGCCATCAGTTTCAAAAATCCATGACCAGCTTACTTCATTCTCCCTCCAACCACCAGGTTTGCTTCTCAAAGAATTCAAAGTCAGAACGTCTTCCACCTCAACAATACCCTG
Source organism: Salminus brasiliensis (assembly GCF_030463535.1). Taxonomy (NCBI): domain Eukaryota; kingdom Metazoa; phylum Chordata; class Actinopteri; order Characiformes; family Bryconidae; genus Salminus; species Salminus brasiliensis. The sequence goes on along the minus strand of NC_132885.1, from coordinate 35,393,122 downwards.
ACACTCCGCTCTGGAGTCTGGCTTCGAGTTCCATCCGCTCAAAGCCCCCCAGAACTCCAGCCCAAATTTCTCAAGTTCTCCCTCCTTGCCTCAGCTAGCGTGGTCCGCACTCGCAAAATGGTGTTATGTAATAACTGAAAGTTTGGGAGAAGGACCACGCCCAAACTCCTCCCCTCCATTACTACGCGCTATAAAACCGCTCCTCTCCCTTCTCGTGACGAAAACTTGCATCCCACCATCACCCCTGCTCCTCCTGATGATTCAATTTTACTCAACCACTACCTGGCAAAGGGGGGTCTGGCTTCGAGTTCCATCCGCTCGAAGCCCCCCAGAACTCCAGCCCAAATTTCTTCTTGCCTCAGCTAGCATGTTCCGCACTCGCAAGCAGCAAGTTTGCAACATTTGTAGCTTTCGATGTGAAAATGATTCAGCGCTGTTGTATAGTTAGAAGGTACGCGTGGAAACAAATCAAACATGCTAATATTTACATTTTAATTTAACCCCCCCGTTGTACAGTTCTTATACCGAGCCATGAGGTCCAAGGTTTGAGCACCGCTACACCTCTAGTCATTACACAAAGCTAACACCAGTCTGTTAGAATAAACAGTGCCCGAGAGCACTTGTATCTTTATTGTTGCTTTTTGGAAACAGAAAGCAGAAAAGAACACTCACCTGGTACAACATATGCCCCAAAAAGGATCCAGATAGCAGCAATGAGAGACCCAAACATCACCATGAAGCCAATAAAGAGCCATAAACGGGCTCCTATATAGAAGAATAAGGGACACTGTTACACAAACACACTCTTCAGACTGACATTTGGTTAAAAAGTAACTAATGGAGCAATGGCATTCTTACACAAGACCTGAGGGTATTGGGTAATTTTGATATATATATATATATATATATATATGCCTTATTCCTTTTTTTATGATGTATTTGTAGCCAGGAATACTGATTAACCAGTGACTGAGCCTTCCAGGCAGGTTTCATGATACCACATTTAGATAAATCGCTTAAAAGGGGGTAAAATGTATGAAATCATATATTTTACACTATATATTTTTATTTCATTGACATTACTTTGTTTTTCTTTAACATAAAGGGTTCTTTTGTAAATTCTTGTAAAACAAACAGCATTGTGTTGACATATATAAAATTTTATTTGTAAATGGCACTTTATATATAGTTTTATTTTATAGGCATTGTGGGCTCATTTTGTTTTCAGCCCCGCTGTCTGTACCTCATACATATAGTAGACCTGTTATCTTCTGAAAGATTCAATCTTTCAACCCTTCTCTTTAAAACAGTCACCAAGCTGTTCAGACCCACAAATAATAATTAAGCTGCCTCCCATGATCTATGCAATCATTCTTTGAAACAAAAATTGCTAGAATCAATAGCCCTTTAAAGGCCTGCCCAACTAATGTACTTCTCTCTTTCTCTTTCACCTTGTACACTGCCTGTCTTTCTGCTTTAAGCCCCATTGATTCTCTTTGCCAATTTAATTGCAGTCTCTGCAGCTTCCACTTGCTCACTCGACCCCCTGCCAACCACCCTTAATTAAAGGGTGTCTTCCGATTATTTGTCCCTATCTCACAATGCTTGTCACTGTATCCTGCACACAATTAGAATATTTTTATCTATTAGACTCTAGATGAACCACAACTGTCTCATATTAAATAGTGGCAAGACTGAACTCCTGCTTATCAGCTCTAAATCACCATTCAATAAAACTGCCTCTGTCTTTCTTACTCTATGATGTAGTAGTAATGCCCAATGCCAGTTCCATGGTCAAAACGTTTTTCATCTCTGCAACACAGCCAAAATTTAACCATTTGCTCTTCGCCTGCAGCAAAATCTCCCATTCATGCTCAAATCTTTTTTGCTTGGACTACTGTAATTCTCTGCTTGCTGGTCTCAGCTCCTTACAAGCTTCACATGGCCCAGAACTCTACCGCCTACCTTCTCATTCACACTCGCTGCCACAACCACATTATTCCTGTTCATCATCTCCACTAAAATCCTGTCTAGTAGTCTTCATGCTTCATGATCACAAATTGCTTCTCACTTACAAACCTCTCAACTTCTGTCCTCCCTATCTTTTGGTTATGCACCTTCCTGACAAAACCACCCATTCTCTTCTTTTCTGCTGATCTGTTAATCCTCTGTCCAAGCATTGGTGATCAAGCCTTTTCTAGACTTCCTCCTCGTCTATGGAACCCCCCCCCCCATACGTACACCAGTCTAATTCTCTCTTTGCATTTAAAACTAACCTTAAAACCCATATTTTCTCTGTCTCCTCCGCTGTTGCCTGTCCCTGTGTTTCTGTCTTTGTTGTTGCATGTTCTATTATCTCGTTTTCTGTTACATTATATCAGTCAGTGTCTTTGGGTTCTTGAAGTGTTATGTATGTTATGTATTATTCATTTTATTATTATGATTTAAGTTACCTTGTTAATAGCAAAATAATCCTCACTGGTGGGTAGCTGAAGATTTTTTAAATTTGTTCTTACAAGTAATCTTAAATGTTTATATCAAGATGGTTTACCATCAAGCACCATTAAACGCCTAATTAACTGGCTGCTCAATAAGCACTGTATCCAATCAGTCAGGTATAGTATTAGCTGTATAGCCTTCATTTCAATAAAATGAATAAAATGGATACAATGACTAATACTCAAATGAAAAATGCTTCTAAAGTTCTTGATTAATAAAATAGTAATAGCCAGGGTTTTACCAAACTACTAGCTTTGTAACCTATACTGAAATGTTACCAAAAAAGGTGTTTTTAAAGACTAAACATTACAACTCTTAAGCATTTATAAATGCAAGTCTCATAAACCTTTGCAATTTCTCATATTCTTTATAAAAACATAGCAAAATGTTTTAAGGCACCTTTTTTCAAGTATCACAGTACCGCTTATAAGCTTTCCATGAATAACTGCTTGTATTGTTTTCATACCTGTCCTGCCAAGGCAGCCTTCACCATAGGTATCTCCATGGATGTGAGCATTTGACACTGCATTAATCCTGAAACAAGCACACAAAAACAAGCCACCTTTAGAAGTGGGAGCATCATTGGGTGCATCATCAGGGGCATCAACGGTTTAATGCATGTATAAAAATCTGGATCTCATACTGAATTGAATTGAAATTGAAAATTAAGCTGCTAAAGCATGAATTAAGTGTATATCAAAAAGCAGAACATTTCTGTAAATCTTCTGTGATTTATACATAAGAGTTGGAAATGTATGAATGAATAAGAATACATAAACCTGTGTCAAACTTAGGCATGTTGTAAGATGATAGAAAAAAACCCCACAGCTATTGTGTTCAAAGATAAAAAAAAATGAAAAATAATAATATCAGGGCTATTTCTGTAGATATTTAATTGAGCATAGCATATGTGAAACCAATGACTTGTGCAATGCTTCATAATCAAGAGAAGTAACCTCTCTCCACATGAACACTAATTAAAAGAGCAGAGGCAAGTCTAAGTGCCAAACTAAATTTAGAAATATGTGACAGTACCCAAACCTAGCCAAGTTTATACTATGCTGAAGATCTACTGAGGGTGAAAAACCTTTCCTTGGATTTATTTTGTGATAAAGGGTTTTCTTCAAATTTACCAAGGAATAACAAACTTGCTATTGTGCTATTGTTTTTGTTGGCTGTTCAACAAACTTCAAATTGCACAGTCTTTAATGATTCAGGGACAATAGGGACAATAAGTATTTCATAAGTTGGTAAGGGATTTATTGGACCAGGTCATTGATTTAAAGCACCAAAAGTACTAATAACGTCTATTTGTAGAGAATTATCATTCTACTAAAATGCGAGTGGGCAAGTAAGTTACAAAACAGGTTAAGGAGGTAAAACTATTCACAATACGGAATTAGGAATTTCCAAATACTCTGATGTTGACATGGTCCACAGAGACATATGGCAATGTATATGAAATACAAATGAAATTATACTTTTCAATGCTCCTACATCTTACGTCTTAGCAACCCTTGTTGAACCAGCAAGCAAATTTTACGTCACATCTAAAGAGGTAGTCTTAATCACTCACCCAACATGAAAACAACCAATTTCCCATTTTCAAATGTGCTTCTAGATGTTTAACTTCTAAAGTAAGTTTTCAGGCATACTTTACTTTTTGCTTTTTTTCTTCATCTAAGGCTAACTGGATATCTGTTAATAATGTTTTGCAGATCCTTCAATTATTTAGAACACACTCCCTTTCAGAACTTTGGCCAACCTTTGCTCAAGGCCTGAGGAGGATATGAAAAAGTGATTACACAACAGAATTCATGGTTGTATCCCATCTGTGTAAAAGGGTTTAGCATGTGCATATTTTTGGCCTAAATATGAAAACAGCATGCTTAGAGAATACATACATGAAAAAAGCCAGTGTAGAGAAGACACCACATGTATGAAATGCATGGTTCAGCTCTTTCTGATCTGGATAGCACACAGCAGCATCTATTATAATCCACCAGCCTGTAAAGAACTGAGAGAGTCAAAGAAAGCAAAAATATATTAATGTTAATAAATAAATAAATCTATTATGATAGATAACAACACATTTTCACAGCATTATGGTAGTGGTGGGCTAGCCAATAACTTGTGTGGTGGGTTATCCAGGAACTAGCATGGTGTATTAGCCCAGAATTCACTTGATGCTCTAGCCCAAGACTAGAGGGTGTGCTATCCCAGGACTATGTGTTATGCAAGCCCAAGACTAGTGTGGTATGTTCGCCCAAGGCTAGTGTGGTATGCTAGTCTGGGGTCTTCAACCTTCTTAAAATGTTTTTAATACAAATGGACACCTTTTATTTGTCAGGTTTCAATAACTGCAATGAACATTAAAGGCTAAAGTTTACAATCTTTACTGAGAATAGATTTAACAGCAACCAGATCATTTTTAAGAATGTACTGTAGCTGAAATCAAATATACAGACACTCACATACACATACCAGTATGCCAGACACAATGGAGGCCACTGCATTTCTCCTCTCTCCCCAGTCAATACACTCGCACTCTGGCCAGCGGAAGTTATCCAAAAACCCAGCCATTGATGTGGTTCTCTGTGTGTTTAACTCATTAGCAGATGCTGGACTGGATGCAGGACTTTTCTGAGTGAAGAGATCAATCAGCAGCTATGTGCTCCAAATCAATCTGTAACAAAAGAGCTAATGTTAGTTGCTGTCTCGCAGTCTCAATTGTCTCTAAAGCGGAAATTGTTCTGTTCAACTGGAAATGAAAAAGTCCAATAATTAAAAGTTTGATAAATACCTGTTTAGTCCAGCCAAGGCAGTATAAAATTAGGGACACACCGATTCAATACTAGGATCGGATATTGGTCTTTATACTAACAACATTAGCTGGATTGGGTATCAGATAATTAGGCCGATCCAAAGGATCCATTTAACCACCACCGCTGGTATTCTAAGCTTCATAAGCTTCATAAATAAGGATCAGAGTAACATACAGACATGATACATACATCGTATGTACATTTTATTTTAATTTCAAAATGAACTGTGCCACTGTGACAAGGTCCAGCACAATTATTAATTTTAGTGAAAAGTAAATTTTGGTTCATTTATATCTCTGTTAATTTGTCATATTTTGTTTTACAGTCACTGAAGTAATGTTTAAGTCAATCCTGAGGCTTTAAGTTTCTCCCAGGGTGAGGTTATTATGGCATATTAATTCAACAACTGTATTGGATCAGTATCAGCCAATACACAAGGTTTATGTATTGGAATCAGAACAGAAAAAGATGGAGCACTACATCTCTAAATAAAATGCAATACATTTCCCAAAGCCTGAATTTGTAATGACGAATAGCAGAGTACTATACTCACCTTATTGACTTGTGCTTAGTAATGTCTAAAGCTTAAAGGTATCTTTGAACTATTAGTCTATTCTAACTAGCTAAGGTCTTTCTTGGATAAATAGCAAAGCACTTTTGTAAGTCGCTCTGGATAAGAGCGTCTGCTAAATGCCTTAAATATAAATGTAACCAATGACAGCAGAATATTAATAAAATTAAATAAAATTAAACTTTGGAGTCTGCAACAATACACAGTACTACAATAAAAGTGTGTGCATATAACTATTCACATGTGGACATAAATGCCTCGATGAGAGAGGTTAACAGAAAATGACTAGACCAGATAACTGCATAACAATTGTGGTGAGCAGAAAAGCATTTCAGAATTCACACTTCAAAGCTTGATGGTCTACAAAAGCAAAAAGCTGTATCAGCTTATGACTGGAAAAACATGGCTTGGTCTAATGAATTTAAATTTCTGCTGAGACACACAATGGTAGGGTCAGAATTTGGGTGTCAGCAACATAAATCAATGGACCCAACCTGCCTTATATGACTGGACTGGTTTTACTAACACACTGGGCCTGTTAACACCAATAAATCATCACTGAAATGCCACAGACTATTTAAGGATTGTGCACTCCTTTCACTGCTATTTTCCTTTTTGTATCTTCTAATGGCCACTTCCACCATATAATACATCATGTCACAATACAAATGTTGCCTGGTTTTATTAACATTAACATTTATTACATACGATGAGTTCAGTGTTCTTCAAGGGCCTTCCACAGTCACCAACTACTAATCCAACAGAACACCTGCAGATTCTAATCATGAATGTGCAGGGGGGGGGGGAAGTATATTTGTAGGCAGGAAGGGACACCAGGGAGTTGGATGATCAGTATGCATGTGGTGTCACAGAGCATTCAGAATGATAAACATATCTGAAACATCTAAGCACCTCAAAGACAGCAACCTCTGTAGTTTTCTTAACACTACAAGTATTCTGCTGGTCTGAGCTACTTATACCTAGAAGCATCAAACCTTCATTTTAGTGCTGTACCTACTAAAAGTGCCATGTTGGTTTTTCCTACTTGTAACCTGGTTTAGCGGTCAAAACACAGTCTTTATACAAGGAAGCTGCTACTGACCTAATCAATCACTCGTTTGCATTTCAAGGTTAAATTCCAGTGCAGGACTTGGAACTTGATACTAGCTTACCTGTTTGTTTTAATGCCCAGGCTGTGTGCCACTGTTGACATACTGTGCCATAACTTGAACGAGTTGAGAGAGTTTCATGACACAGTGTCGTCTGTTTTAAATACCATCTGTTTTAAATACTAAGCAAGAGGACAATCGTAACATTTCAATGTTATTTCAATATCCATTTTTTCCACATGCACTAAAAACTTGTGCACAAAAATGACTACAAAAATTGTCACCATCAGGATACTTATGTACCTGACTGTATATATGTATGTGCGTGTGTATGTTTACATTCTTCATTTTTCAGGAGCCATTTCTGAAGAGATTTCAAAAGTAGGGAGAAAGGAAATGAAAATAAGTGATAAAAAATTGGCTTTTGGGGAGATGGGGGAACACAAAAACTACACTCACTCGAGATCTAAAATAGTTTAAATCCACAGGCGCTTCTGTCCACTCTTCCACTTTGAGAAAACATCCAACAACTCTTTTAGCTTAATCACTTTAAACAAAGTAATGTAAATATGTATGTATATAATGTGTTTTTAGGTGCTTATAATCACATAAGCTGTGCCCTACTCACTATCCCCTAAATGTGAAAACAGCCATTGCAGTGATTCTATACTGTTTTTGGACATGATTTTTTCAGAAACCATTACGCATGGACTATTGCTCCGAACTTGGAATTGGAATCTTTTTGTGTGACAGCAACGATATTTATATACATATTTTATATCACATGACCGCACAGCTGTCAAGGCATTTCAGATTTAACTGTACCAGGTATGACTATGTGTACTATGAAGACTAAAGTACTGGCCATATTGGCCCAAACGTACTTTTTGTTGTCTCATAGAAAGTCATACATTATCTGAACGATTCAAATATTTTGAATCTGAAAGATGAGGGGTAAGGGGAAATTTAGAATCTTAGATACACCTCGATGCTGTTGTTGATAATTCTGAATCGATGCACAAATGTCAAAAAAATTTTTTACACTCTTACTCTAAAAAGAAACTAACTTTTATTGCCATGGATTTACATCCGTATTCAGTCGTTGAGAGATACATGAGATACGGCGTCCTGTCTAGAAGGTATTTTAGCCCAAAAGTGACCAATTAAAGAATCTACACAGAATTAATATCGCAATGTCAAAAAGCAGACAGCACTTGTGAGGAGAGAAGAAATTTTTTATTGCAATTTTAGTGCTGTGACTACCTTCTAAAAGTGCCATGTTGGTTTTTCCTACTTGTAACCTGGTACAGCGGTCAAAACACAGTCTTTATACAAGGAAGCTGCTACTGACCTAATCAATCACTCGATTGCACTTAGGGTTAAATGCCAGTGCTGAACTTGATACTAGCTTACTGAAGTTGAGAATGAAATCAGAACACGCCAGGAAACTCTGGCCTTTCTGATGAATATAGTGAAACACTACAGCTCTACAGCAGGTTTACACATTACTGCAGTCAAACCGAAAGTGACAGACAGAGGCTGATTAGCTTGCTAGCTAGCTATAGCTAATGTAACGTTAGTCCAGAAGAGTCTTAGCTAGCTAGCTAGGCAAATGATGTATTGAACTGGACAAGAGGGAAATTTTAGGTTTGAAAAATTAGAACTGTCAGGGCATAAAGCATGCGAATCCCTTGCTCACCTTTGAGAACACGCTTCAGTCGACTCACAATCCGAGGAGGAGTTAGAGTTTGTGCAGCTCTGCACTTAATTTACATAGCTATATGATTTCCGGGCACTGAAACAGGGGAGCGTTCACACAGAAGAGCGGCTGTCAGTCGTTAATGGAGCATTTGGTTAAAGGAGGCTGTAAAGAGGCTGTAAACGCAACACAGGAACGATGTTTATCAAATAGTTAAAAGTTGATATGTAGTACATACACTCCTGATCAAAATATTAAGATCAAAAAACCTTTTTTTATTACTTAAAAATTGCTCTATTGGATCTTAAGGAGGTTCTAAGCAGACCCTTACAATGCCAAATAAAGAAATGTGAGCAAGAGACAAAAGATTTTGAGCAGGCAGTTTATTGAAAACAACAATTTACCTGTAAATTGTGGCTGTTCATCAGCTGATCTAAAGTTAAAGACCACATCTCAAAATAACCCTAAAACCCCAAAAAAATCTAAGTGTCAAAAAAGGACTCAGTAATTCATGATGATCACTTCAAACAACTGTTTTAAACATTTCCAGAAGGCTAGTGGGAACTTGAAGATGGCTTCACGAAGGGAATCCACTGTCTGAAACTGATGTCCATTTTTGTAAACTTCCTTTGCCATCCACCCACAAATGTTCAGTCAGATTTGGATCAGGGGATCAGAAGGATGGTCCAAAAGAGGGACGTTATTCTCCAGGAAGAAGTCCTTTGTCAGGCGGACATTGTGAACTGCAGCAATGTTCTGTTGAAAAACCCAGTCAATACCACACAGACCAGGGCCCTAGGTCATGAGGGATGCCCACTGCAACATCTCTGCATAGCCAACTGCTGTTTGACGCCCCTGCACAACCTGAAGCTCCATTGATCCAATGAAGGGAAAAGCACCCCAAATCATGATGGTACCCCATCACTGTGACACCTAGAAAACATCTCAGGGCTATTAAAGACAGGGTTGTGGGTTCGATACTCGAGGCTCGGCAAGCTGCCACAGTTGGGCCCTTGAGCAAGGCCCTTCACCCTCTCTGCTCCCCGGGTGCCGCAGCAATGGCTGCCCACCACCCCGGGCACGTGTGCTCACTGTCCACTGTATGTGTTTTGCTGGTGTGTATGTATGTGTTCACTGCACGGATGGGATGAAAGCGGAAGCCAAATTCCATCTGTGTCTGTCACAAATGGTCAATATGGTTGTTAAATCAGCACTGTCAAGGTAATCAGAGATTAAAACTTTCTTCCACCTTTTCAGTGTCCAATGCTTCTGGCAATGGTGCTCCCTTGCAAAGTTCAAATGGGCTGTTTTGTGGCGTTGAAGGAGACATGGCCTTTGAAGGTACTTTTTATTTCTGAAGCCCTTTCCCTGAAGATGCCGTCTGATGGTTAGTGAGCTGCAGTCAGCACCAGTAATGGCCTTAATTTGGGTCGAGGATTGTCCCGTGTCTTGATGAACAGCCAAACGGATCCTGCGGCTCAGCGCTGGTGAAATTGTTTTAGGTCTACCACTTGACTTTTTTGTTCCAAAACCCTAAGGATCTTTCAGTAAATGCAAAATGGCTGTCTTACTGCGTCCAAACTCAGCAGCAATAGCATGCTGTGAGAAGCCTTGCTTATGCAGCTCAACAATCCAATCACGTTCAAAGTCAGTGAACGTTTTTGCTTTTGCCATCAGGACAGTGTGAATACTTGACAGAAAATGTCAAGCCATCTTCAACACTTTCCCTCTAGCCTTCTGTAAACATTTGCATCAAGCATGCCTAAACGATTGTTTGAACATGAATGGTAAAACTACATATTACTGAGTCCTTTTTTGACACTTTGATTTCTTTGAGGGGGGCTTAAACTTTTAATCAACTGATAAACAGCCTATTACAGTTAAATTGTTGTTTTAATAAATGTCCTGCTCAAAAACTTTTGTTTTACACTTTTGTTTTAAACTTGTGCGCTATTTAGAGAAAAAGTAATTTAGCAAGACAATTAATGTACAGTTAAGTAAACTTGACTAAACTCAATGTAGTTTCTATTTAGATGTTGCAAAATGCGTAATAGATCTAAAATGACATGAATTTCTTTTTTTTTTGGGGGATTTGCCACTATTTCACCATCATCAAAATAGCATAATAGTCAGAAGACGTGTCTACTCAGACAGCACACATATGTAGGCGAAACGTCAGTATAACAGAGAAATGGAGACAATTCGTTGTTTTCTACTTTGAGACATAGGATATTAGTAGGGAAAACCTGAAATAATAATAAAAAATACATTACTAAAACTTGAATCAAAATCAGTGTTTTAATCACTATTAATAATAAAATATACCTATTTAGATTAATTATTATTATTATTATTGTTGTTGTTGTTGCTGTTGTTGTTGTAGAGGACACATAATTGTTGTCATATTTGAACACTTTTCTTTTAAGATCCTATTTGTAGAACCACTGAATAAATAAAACATGTACCAAGAAGAGGTAAGAAAACTACTGACTGACAGACTTCAGGACCAATTAAAACATGGTAAGGGTAACCGTCTGTATTAGCCTGACTCCGCTCTGATTGCTTAGCGTTATAGTACTCCTTCTCCAGTACTCGGAACTGCTTAAATGAACTATTACTAACATTATGAACATTTAAAGTTTGTTATGTTTATTTACTAATCAGAGCATTTTCCAACATTTCAGCGAAATATTGAGTTATTTTTTTATTACTAAAACATGAATGGTTTCGACATTAAACCTGAAGTCTTTTGCAGAAAGTGAATGTACTGGAAATTAACTGCGGATCTGCTTCACGAGACAGATTTAGCATTTAAAATGGGTGTACTGAGACACATGTAAGCCTTAAAAATAAACAATAATGTGCTACTAATTACAGACGAGAAAAGAAGCTGAAGGACACTGACAGGGTTGAAGGAGCATGTCTTATCAGTGTAGTCTGTTCATGAAAATACGTCTGTATGCAGCCTGTGTAGGAGAGAGCGTTTAAGTCTCCTTTAAATTTAAATGTAAATGTAAACTTTGTAAACTGTCATGTAAACTGTTGTTGTTACAAAGCAGCTTTCCACAATCAGTAATTAGTAAAAGACAGAAAAAAAAATCTATAACATAAAAAGACATACAAATTCTAAGACCCCCAGTGATCAAGCCAACGGCGACAGTGGCAAAGAAAAACTCCCTCAGAGCTGGAAAAAGAAACCTTGGGAGAAACCAAGACTCACAAGGGAGACCCATCCTCTTCTTGTCAGAACTATTTATAAATTATTGATAAAAGTTACCAAACCATCTATACTGTTGTACTGCTTAGGTGTTCAACATATTCATAATCATGATATAATAATCATGGTGTAGTATAACTTAATATATGGCAGTGATAGTAGGAGTAATGAGAGTAATGATGGGTAATAGTGGTAATATTAAGAGTGGCAGATAGTTAAGAGTCCATTTAGGTTTTAACATGGTCATTAGGTAGGTAGCAGTGGTAGGAGGGTGTGTTGCTGGTCTGGCATAATCTTAATGATGAGCAGGCAGATTTGTTGTGTGATAACTTCACCAAATAACAAAATGTATAGATTTTTACTAGGGACGTCACAAAACCAGAAACATAGTAGTCGGTACCAATACTACTGAAATTCTTTGATGCTTGATATTACTTTCATTACCAGGGCAATAAAGTACAAACGGTAATATCCATATATTTCAACATAAACTCTTTCATTAAATAACAAAAGAGTGTAATGTAGCCTTTGTGACTGTCTCTCCTGCTCAACATCCTCCTTATGCTAATTTCAGTATTCAGTTCAACAAATACTGCTAAACATTCTCTGTTCTCCATTAATCCATTCAGAACTAATTTTGCTATAATCTCTTTACCTTCTCAGAGCAAATGGCTGCCCACTCATCCGGCCCGACCTGTTAGAAGACTGACCTCTGGGGTCCCCATTACCTACGTCAGACCAGCTGTTACCCACCAGACTGACCATCAGGCTTCCCTGCCACTTCTCAGACCAGCTGCCCATCCTCCTGTGACTGTGGACTAATGTGGACTCTTCTAATTTGCCATTATTATTATTATTATTATTATTATTATTATTATTATTACCACCATTAACCATCATTACTTTCATTATTCTTATCATTACTACTATTATTATTATATTATGTTATACTAGAGTATGATTATTAGTCTTATGGGGTGGTATTGTGATTTTAATCAAAAAAAAAAAAGGAGGAGAGTGTAGAAAATACATTAGAGAAACAACAGACAAAGAGGGCATTTGTTGCCCGGTGATGCTCAATCAGTGGCAGTTAAAAAAAGTTCATCTGGTCGCACATGTGTCAGTCCACACCCTCCCAGTGTGTGGAGCATTACATGTAAGTGTACTAATGAGTGCACTCATTAGGGAGAAAAATTGGGTAAAAAGTTATGAAGTATATACAGTATATAAAAGGCAGGCAGCTTATTTGTGGCAGTCAGCTGGCCTTCAGTAAAGTCAAAAGTGCATCAAGATTTGGCAGAAAATCTGTCAGTATGTAGTTCAGTTCAACTGCAGTTAGAGCTTGTTTTGGGGTCTCTACTTTTAACACCAATAACTCTAGATCATTTACATTGTGTGGACCGCAAAGGATATACTTGAATATAACTTCTCACATAAGTGGCAACTCCTCCACCACTTCTGTTGGACAGATGTGTTTAGGTCACAAACAGCCATACAAATGTTACCAAAGGGTTTATCATTCTCTTTCATCTGCTGTAGTCTCCAGTTCACATATGCAGATAAAGGTGACACAATAGAGATTTCATCAATTATCATAAACTGTACATTGGAAACATGGACAGCTTGGCTGTCATCCTCCTGCCTCCCACCACCTGCACTGGGTCTAAGCACCCAATGCAGTCAGAAGCACTGTGGGTTTGGAAATATTAAAAAATAGTGGTCTTGGCATAAGTGGTTATTTCCTGTTTCTGCTGTTTCTGCTAAATAATAAAGAAACTGGTCTGGATTTTCATTAAAATCTTTTCTGATCTTGTACAATATTGGCTGCTAGTGTTTAATTCCGCCACTGATACAATTTTTCATCTCTGATGACTCATCTGTGGAGCCTCCATCACAGGCATGGCTATTCTGTTTTCAGATAAAGATGCAGTGTATTGCATCAGTGGGACCTGGGGGTTCTTACTCTATTTTGCATTCTACATTCTAAAATAGGACAGTCAGAGGAACAGGCATAAAAATATTTTCCAGTCAAGCAAATTAAAGCCACAGTCAAGCAAATTGAAGCCACAACTGTAGTTGTTTTTTTGTATGATCACAGATGGACCTGATCAGAAAACAATGCTGTGATATACCGTGAAACTGTTATGTCTCTGTTGTGTTTCTCTGGTTCTGGAGACAGTTTAGTCTAGATTTCCTCTGTATGTGTTGTGCACAGCATGTCTTCTGTAGGACCTAACCGTTGTAGCATCAATGTAAGCACTGTTCTCTGTGATTGATCTGAAATGTGATTGATCTGAAATGCAGATCAATCCGGTGTGTGCTTTTAAATGTTTGCTTCTGTCTTCTCACAAAAACTTATAATAATTAGAATAATTTCCATACCATTTTGATTTCTTTAAATTCAACTGAATCTAAAGAAACATAAAAGACAATGAAAGCATTTTCCATTTGATTGTTTCTGATGCTTTGCAGTAGTAAGTCAAGTCATGTCATGCTGTGTTTCATGTTTCATGTGCATTATAAGCTGTCTAATCTACACTGTATTAGGGCTGGACAATATTGTCTAAAAATCATATCAGTTTATATTTTGGCTGAATGGTTGGAACAAGAACCTTTGTCTTTTTAAAACATATTTAAAAACGTGGACATTTAATTTCCATTTGATCAATTTTGAGAAATTAGGAGAGTCTCTACTGTTCAGAGAAGATTTTCTGTTAGATATTGGAGCATTGTTGTGAGCATTGTTGAGTGTGTTGTTGAGTGAAGATTGTTGCTGAGGTCAGGATTCCCAACTTTACAAGTTTCCTTACAAAACTACTGGATGGAGCATCATCATCCAATAGGTTAATGTTTATTAGCTCCAGAGAGTCCTATTGTAATCCCAGTACTTCTCAACAGGGACAGGACAAGCTATCAGTGTGTGCAATGGGTGCAATGTAAAGTAGCTGAATGCATTTATTGGAAGGGGTGTCCACAAATACATATAATGTAGAGAGTTTTCAGACACGCACTTCCCAATCTTCAATTAAATTGAACAGTCGCACTAAAATATGGCTTACAGTAAACATAGTGTTATACTTTAGTGAGCCAGTTGTTAAGGGTATGTCTAACCTGAGCGGACATGTTAGGCAGTGCTTTTCATGCAAAATAATACAAAGGGTCAATTCATATAGTGAGTAAAGAATTTTAATCAATCACAAATATCTATGTACCTAACACTCAATACCTCTACTCAGAACTGAGTCATATTTATTGTATTGTATTGTATATACAATAAACATTGCACTTTCTGCAGCCCTGTCCTGTACTGTATTCTTTTTGTTCTCATTTTGTTACATGTTGCACCCTTGTTCTGAAAAAAACAACAACATAATTTAATTTCACTGTGTACTGGTACAGAGTTGAAATGACAATAAAAGCCTCATTCTTCTGTACATGCATCTTATCTTCAATTATGAGTTGTGTGTCATTCCCCTCCATGGTGTGTCAGAGAATGTGAGCAGGGGTGGGGTTTTCCCCAACATTTTATTCAACAGAATGTTATTCAAAAACTTTAAAACTCAATAGAAACAACATGGCCTCAACCTACATCCTACTCTATTTCTATTCTAATATGTTATTAAATATCGGTATCCCACTCAGCTATACGCTGTATTGTGACTAACAGCAAATATGTGATCTGCTTTTTTCAGGCTTTTCTATTGATCAATTTCTTTTATTTTAAATGCAATTGTTTGTTGCTGAGTTACAGAGGTAATTAACCCCCTCAAAGGGATTGGGTCATTTTAATTGTGGCCCAGAAAGTTTTTACAATGTAATTTTGCTATATCATAAGATATAGCACTCAGGAATGGTTACACTCAGGAATGAAGTGATTGACAGCTTTAAATAGAACATTTTACTATTTTTATTATTATATATGATTACTTATAACTTTTTTTTTTTTAGAGCCGTGTTGTTTTGTTGGTGGCTTAAAGGTAAAGGTGCACATATTTGTCACTGTACTATGTACAGCAAATGTATCCTCCGCATTTGACCCATCTGTGGTAGTGAACACACACACACACACACACACACACACACACACACACACACACACTAGTGAACTAGGGGCAGTGAGCATACACACACCCAGAGCGGTGGGCAGCCAACTTCAGCTCCTGGGGAGCAGAGAGGGTAAAGGGCCTTGCTCAAGGGCCCAGCAACTTGCCGAGCCCGGGTATTGAACCCACAACTCTCAGCCAGCACTCTTACCAAATTTATTTTCTGACCTTGGCAGAGTCCAAATACCGTTTAAAACATTCTTTTTCTTCTTTTAATTGCCACAATTGGTGAATGCCAACTCACTCACAGCAGCAGCTCAAAGGTTCGTCTCCGTGACAACAAACCTGAGATCTGGTTCTGTAATTTGATGGAAATGTGAATTGCTCCATAATAAAATGTTTGTGAACCCACAATGAGAAATAACCTCAAGTCTTAACCTAAAGGCTTCAAGTTCATTTGTGTTTTCTACAGCTGTATGTTTATCATTGTGTTTGTTTTGTTGTACAACTCTATATTATGGCATTTCTGCCATTTCATTTAGTTTTAACTCTGTAAACAAATATGTTCTGTTTCCATTATAACATAATAAGCGGGCTAGGAAATGTGCTGATATTCATTCAGTTATATCTGAAGTAAATGTCTCCATTTGAAACTATTTAAACTCTGAAGTGGTTTTGAGAAAGTGACTATATTCATCTGATTATTTTTACCATAGTATTACATTATTAAAACAGAGATCCAGTAGAGATCACGGTGAGCTTGTATTAATATTTAAAAATGTGTATATCCTGATGCTCACTATTTAAGAACAATGGCTTGCTAA
Source organism: Salminus brasiliensis (assembly GCF_030463535.1). NCBI lineage: Eukaryota > Metazoa > Chordata > Actinopteri > Characiformes > Bryconidae > Salminus > Salminus brasiliensis. Next base: position 35,376,335 of record NC_132885.1, on the reverse strand, counting down.
AGCAAGTAACAGCAATATTGAAAATAACCATTATACACTATATTGCCAAACATATTCACTCACCCATCCAAATAATTGAATTCAGGTGTTCCAATCAATTCCATGGCCATCGTGTATAAAACCAAGCACCTAGGCATGCAGACTGCTACTACAAACATTTGTGAAAGAATGTTTCACACTAAGGAGCTCAGTGAATTGCAGCATGGTACCATGATAGGATGCCACCTGTGCAACAAGATGAATTGTTATATTGATCAGTTATCTGTGAGTTTTGCATATTTCGACTTACAGTATGAACTGTGAAATGAAAATAGCACAATCAGTGACCAACAGCTGAATGTGTGGTGCTGTATTAAATCCTGTGATTGTACATGGCCATTTAGAAACCAATCATTTGGTCCTAGGATGAAACAAGATATGCATCTATGCTGCTCTGCTCTGATTGGCTGGCTTACAGTGAAGTTCCATGATTGCACACAGAAACAACATGTCTAGTCATACACCGATGAGCCATAACATTAATACCAACTTCTTGTCTCTACACTCACTTCATTTATCAGATCATTATACTATGCAGGAGCTCTTTGTAGTTCTATAATTACATAAATAATAAAATTAATAATACACACATTAAATACATTTTCCTGTTCTGTACTTCCTTGCGCACTGCTTTCAATGTCTCTTTCTGACCATTTAGTGCCATCACACAAAGCCGCAGTCACAAAGCATCTCGAGGACATGTTATTGTTTATATCCAGTACAGTCTGTCGATGATATGCATTCTCAACAGCATAACTGAAGCAGATCCTATAAAAGATTGTCTAAACAATCATATATTCTCAAAAAATTGGAAGCATAATTAGTAATAAGTCAAAACTGTCACAAAAACTTATTTTTACAGGCCTCTTATGCAAAATCTATATTTGAATCTCAATTCTATGTGCTAAACTCTCTTTATTCAACTGTGCCAAGGTAAATACAGCTTCAGTGACACCTAAAGTTAAATTTAAGGGTCCATTAAAACCCATGCACATTAAACAGGTCTTGTTTTTATGTCAATAGTGAAATAGTTTTAGTTGTTTGAAATGAAAAGCAGATTAATAAATGCCAGATCTATAAAGCATGATCGCTTAAAGACTTCTAGTTCACAAATGTCTGTAAACAGTAAATGTGAATGTAATTTAATTTGAAGAAACTGTATGCTATGGTGCTTATTTTAAATTGTAATCATAACAAGGCATATGTGGCAGCACTTTTTTTTTTTTTTTACAATAATAGCGAGATCACACTGAGAAACACTGAACCTCTATGCCTCAAACAATGAGTATTTGGAAATCCCCCCACCCCCACTACCAAAAATGTTATGCCTCTTGTGGATAACAATTGTTGGGCCTGTTCAGTTCTGAAACCCAACCTTTGAATGTCCAAAATATTTAGCATGAGCTAAGCTAATTTGAATGTAATACTGACTATTAATCCGACTCCAAGGGCACAGCTTTTCATAGAACTCAGCAGCTCTCCAGCAGCTTCAAAGACATCAAATCTTATGAAGCTGAATTTCACATCAGCCTTTTTCCTACCAGATAGAAAGAGCTCATCTGCATTTTCTGTAAAAGATAAGGTCACTTTAACAGTGTTGATCATGTTATCAAAAGAGAGAGACCAAATTTGCTACTTAGCAGAAAAATGAATCCTCCCTTGCTCAAAGCAGAGTTGCTGCAGCAAACCAGTAGGTTTGTAACCAGTGATGTTAATATGGTTAACAAGCGCTGAGTGAATTAGAATAGGGATGCACTGATGTAAGCTCATCAGTGGGACCGAAAATACTGCTTTTGAATTGGAATGAGCCCTTCGAGCTTCAAGTACGGCTCGGCTCGACCCGGCATCCCTCAAAATCCGCGGAAGACAAGCGTCCAGACTTTTTTCTGTCCTGGCACCGAAGTGGTGGAACGAGCTTCCCCTGGGTGTCCGAACGGCAGAGTCGCTCGCTGTCTTCAGACGCAGACTGAAGACCCACCTCTTCCGAGAATACTTGGGCGAATAGCAGAGTACTATGGTCACCTTATTTACTTGTGCTTAGTAATGTCTAAAGCTTAGAGGTATCTTTGAACTATTAGTCTATTCTAGCTGAGGTCTTTCTTGGGTAAACAGCAAAGCACTTTTGTGGATAAGAGCGTAAATGTAAATGTAATGATCAAATATATATATATGTATTTGCTGTAACTAAACTGAAGTTATTGATAGATTTAAAAAAAAATCCTACCTCCTGTGACTAACCTTCCCTGCATACTGACAATCATGTTAATGTTACTCACTTTTTTAAGGCAATTAGTTGTGTACGGTATTGAAAAATGTTAGGTAGACTTTCATAGCTGTTAAATGTAAGTAATATTTACTCCAAATATGGGGTGAAGTTTACATGAACAAACTGTACAAATTGTTGCCTCACTTTTTTGTACAGTGTTAGTAGCTTTTAATCACTGTAAAATTAATCTAGAATGATACGGCCAACAAAATAAATTTCTGCATTCCTGGAAACATGTTTTTAAAAGGCTTTGAACATTCTGTAGCTTTCTGCATCAGTCTTATTACATTCTTGTAATGTGTAATGACTTCTGCAATGTTGCTTGCTGAAATAAAAGAAAATGTAGAAAAAAGCAACAGTAAGTAAGTCCTCAGTACTACAAACTCAATATGTTTAACACAAGGCTAATTTATATACATATTTTTATTCACATATTTTAATCCATATCCCAAGTATGAAGTAAAGTGTAGTTTCTATAGCATGCCTCTCATTCTATATAGGGCGACAGGCTTAGTGTAACACTTCATTCAAAAGAACTACAACTCATCATCTAAAACCCACATCAATAATACAAAACTCTATAGAAGGTGACAGGTGGCAATTTACACAATCTAAAGTTTTAAAGATAAACAGACATGATATGCTTCTGTTTCACCTCAGCTACCATTCTGTGCGTGATCAAATAACATTTCTAAATTAGCTTTTTATTAAGAACAAAACAAGCTTGTAAAAATGCAGGTAGCTGATACCACGCATAATACATTTACTAAATTATGTTGAAACTTTTATTCCAATATGTGACTTTCTTTCCAACTATATGAGCAGAATGTAAAATGAATCCCAAGCACTGTATGACCCAAATAAGTGGTTAAGTTTGTTTACTTCCAATGACATGGAAAGAATATTTTCAAATGGCTTTATAGGCACAACATGGTGGACTTTACCATAATGTTTCAGTTCATTGATCGTTTACAGCTGTGTCTGAAATAGTCCCCTCGTTTACTAACTAATCACAACATAGATTGTTCTACATAGAACACTACAGGGTAGTAATAAGAAAGACATGTTTTTCATTTGTTTGGTTGCTGTATTGCTTAGCTTCAGGTTTTCAGTCCTCTGAAAACACTTTTGTTGTGTTGTTGACTTACTTTGGAGCGTTTCTATGCTTGCATTCATTTTCTCAATTACCATTGCATCTGTGAATTTGCTGCATGTTCATTTAAAAGAAGTGCATGTGTTGGAATTTTGATGTTTGATGTTGGACCTCACAAATGTGCTTCTGGAAGACATTCCTAAACCTAAAATAGTTAAAGCTATTATAGCTGCAAAGGGTGGCCCAACATCATATTAAACCCTATGGATTAAGAATGGGATGTCAATCAGGTTCATATGTGTGTGAAGTGAATACTTTTAGCATTTAGGTGTATTTACAATTGAACCAAAATTAACAAAAAAACTAAACTGCTCTACCGATATGGTCACTCTGGAAAATTTCTTGAAATTCTGCTATTGCTAAAACAACCCACTAAGGTTTCTTAGTGGTTTTTTTGCTCCCTTCTTTGCTTCTTTGTCAATTATTAAGAAGAGTAATAATGAAGTGTAGTTTCTATAGTGTACCTCCTATTCTATATAGAAAAAAGAACGCTTGTAAAGAGACAGGGAGCTGATACAAAGCATGATCAGTTGACTAAATTGTGTTGACACTTCCAATGTAAAAAGATGAGCAGAATGTAAAATAAGTATAAAAAAAAGTAGGTTTTCCTGTGCTTTTCTCTGTATGGCTATACAACGCAGAGCTTTTCAGCCCATGCGTAGTACCATTTAAAGCTGGGTGAAGACCTGTTCTGGAGGAATGTTCATGCTCATATTCACCTTCAGCATTTAATTTCCATGCTTAGTTGTTTTGTCAAGAGCATGAAACCCACCAAACTGTGCTGGACTCAATTCATCCTTTATGTGGCTGAAGTGGTCTTTCTATTGCTTTCTTTGGACTAATATGTAAGACACAGACTCCATACTGCGCTCTATAGATGTCTATAGATTTCAGACATCTCATTGGTTTTAAGAAAACGGCTGCTTCCAAAACTGCATACGAGCATACTATGAATGGACTGCCAATCCAATTCTGCAGCCATAGCAGATACATTCAGTTGTATGGATCCACACTACATTCACAAACACATTGATTGTCTAATAGATGGCTGTGCTGATTGGCCAAACCAACGTTACCTGTAAACAGTCAGCTCTATTACAACAAATCTACTCAAATGCAGCAACTTTCAGATGTCCACTTTTTAACAAGTGATATTTGAGAAAAAATACACACACAATAACACGTGTTAGAGTGACCATAACCTCTTATAACTGCTTATATTCATGTTTTTCTATTTAACTCTGGATTAAAAATGGTCTGTAATGCATTGGTGATTAACTACACAATTTTAAAACATTAAGTTATTAAATGCAATCTTGGAGAACTGAAGTAGTGCCTGGCTTGTTCACCAATGTGGCTGCAAGAAAGCATATTTTAAGAAAACATTAATGGAGAGATAAGCCAATTTAAAGATGCAAAGATTTCAAGAAGTTTAAGAGAAAGTGTGCCAGAAACAAATAGTGCTTTGTTGTTCAAAAAGCATATGGAATTGAAGAAACCGAGGCTTTATGGAGGAATTCATGAAATTTAAGACCAATTAGGATTTCGGTTTGAATTCTTGTTAAAAGCACAACAGCACCTTTTCTACTACAGATGGCTGAGAAGGTTTGGTATCTCTTCATACTCAGGAGATTCTACACCTGCACAGTGGAGAGTATTCTGACGAACTGTATCACCACCTGGTACAGGAACTGCACCACTCAAGAGCAGAAAGCTCTGCAGTGGGTGGTGCGCACAGCCCAACGCAGGGTTCAGCTGCCAGAACTTCTGGATCTATACACCAGCTGCTGTCTGAGGAATTCAAGGAGGATTATGAAGGGCTCCACCGACCCAGGCCACTGCCTGTTCTCAAATCTTCCCAGCAGCAGGAGGTACAGAAGCTTGAAGACCAGAACCAGTTGATTCAGTGACAGCTTCTATCCTTAAGCAATTAGGCTGCTGAATGAACAATGGTTTGTGGACATCATCTGTATCATCACACCTTCTTCGTCATACAAACAAACTCTGCACCCTGCACTTACTACTGGAACTCCTATGCACAGTCACACAGCACCTACAAAGACTTCTCTTCATTCACACTACACCTGAATTCACACCCATCCAGAGCCTTTTGTAAATAATGTAAACATTCAGATTGTTAAACCTGAACTGTTGTAAATAGAGAATATGTATAATGTGTATAGTGTGTATATGTATAGTATAAGTTATTGTGTAAATATTCAGTATTTCTATGTTGTGTTCTAACTTGTACTAATGTGAGGAACTGAGAGAAATTATATTTTTAAGTAGGGAGATGCAAGGCTAACAAGAGCAACAAGTACTCTTTTAGACCGGGCAGCAACAAACAACAAAAAACACTTAGTAGCTAAACTGTTGTTGTTCTAACTTGTTCTGGGATGAAGAATTGTTTTCAATTATCAGTTTTAGCCATTTAGTTCCATTCATTAAGACCTTTCTCATACATGTCCACTAGTGCTCATCTAATTTGTTCCACACCAAATTATACATCTGCATATTTGCTTGGCATTTAGTGATCCATGTAAAAAGAATCACATGGATCCAAAGAACGAAACACATTCTTGGATCCAACAATGCTACACTATTATTTTATGTACTTACTTATAGCAGCAACTAAAGGAATGATATGATCAGAGTGTCTATTAAACAGACAGAATATATGGACAGCACAGCACTAACAGAAGAAGATAAAGCTATGGTAAATTCTCTCACTTGATTCAGATAATCATAAATCTGTCATAAACAAAGTCACCTTTATTTATACAACATATTTAAAGGCAACAAATGTTACTGTGCGATAAAAACAGATAAAATGAAGTTAACCAATTAGCTAAAAGCTTAAAATTATCAGTTGATGGATGACTAGGCATTCCAGCACAATATGTGTAATGAATGAAAACCTGCAGATGTTCAATCAATAAGAAAACTGTTCAAATAAAATAAGAACACAGAAAACCACAAAAGTAAAAGACAAAGGACAAGAGCAACTAATGCCAAGACAGAACAAATGACTGAATGCATAGCCTTGAAAGGAACGCAAAGGCCAAAGAGAATGAGTAGGGTTTTAATTTTAGCATACAGGCATCTGTCGTGTGCAAGGGCATAGAATTGACAAGAACAGTAGGCACCTGTCACCAACCAAAATCTAGCGATTACTGAATTATTCCTGGCAATCATTTTGATCAAAAATTCAAATACAGAGGTCCTTCAGTCCCGCCTTAGGCCACATCGCTATTTGCTGTCAGCTAAATGTGCACATAAGCTGAGTGAGAAACGCTACCCAGCAGCTATGTGCTCAATAATCAGGTCTCATATTGATTCAGTAATGGACAGTGCATTTTATTTTTAAACAAGGAACGATTATATAGGTTATTATATGCAACTGGTGGCAACCCTAAATGTTTGTGTGTGTAAGTGTGACTTTACATCAAGGCATAGTGTTAGTCAAAGGAATAAATCTATCATATCTATAAATAAAGGCTCTAGATTACATGAAATTGCAGTCATTGCAAAAAAACCTCTTTCAGGTTCAATATGTTAAGTATATGATTTTATTTCTAAATATAATGCAAATGCTAAATAGCATCACAGCTTCCAAAAAAATTTATGAGACTGTATTCCCTTACAGCAATGCTCAAATCTAGTAGAAAGCCTTCCCTGGACAGTAGAGACAGTTACAACAAAAACAGGATAAAGTATTTGTCCCTTTATTTCTGAAGAAACAATAAAAGAGCAGGTGTCCCAATACTTTTGTCCAGTTTGTGTACATATGCAAGAATACACTGTCTGAAATCATCCTCCTCACTTTCCAGAGTGGTGATCTACACCACTTTAAGTTGTTAACACTCATCTTAATTACATAGGCAATTTCACACTGCAATATTTCTGCAGTGATACAGTAGGTGTGATCAGAAGATTATAGCAGCAGAGCTGGTCATGCATATTCATTAGAATAATTGCATACAGTCAAATGACTAACAAACCACGTCCCCCTAGCTTGCTATACTGGTATATCTATTTAAGAAATACCAGGCCAATGATTAGGAAATTATGAGGAATATTATACAATATGTCCAAAGGATTTAGGCTTCTCAATTAAATTTAAAATAAAAAAAGGGCTAGTTAAGGGCTAGCATAAGCATAATACCCCACAGAAAAAAGTTGATCAGTCAGGTTTACTTCAGCTTTACTTCTATAGCGCTTTTCACAATGAATGTCCTAAAGCAGATGCGGGTCCATTCTTCTTTTGAGTTAGCCAAAAGCGACAGTGGCAAGGAAAAACATCCTCATATTTAACCTTTATAGGAACTCAAAGTGGGAACCCATCCTCCGATAACTGGACAAAAAGAGTGAGATAATGTAGAGCAATGACTAATGTGACAGCAAATCATGAGTTAGGAGAATTCAGAGTTCAGAGTAAACAATCAAATGCACAGCTTTGCATTATCTAAAGTGGTTTCAATTTCAAATTGAGTCAGTAGACAGCAGGCTAGTGGAGAAGATGGGTCAGCAGAACCAGGAGAGAACAGTAAAAACAGTGTATCTTCATTCATAAAAAAGAGACAAAACAGAAAGGGAGGGTTTAGGCACTTATTGGCAAGTTTACACCAGGGGGTAGGCATGCAGTACCACCCAACCACGAATGCAGTCGCACCAGCATCGTGCAGACAGCAGGGGGCAGCTCAGCAGATGGGGGAGAGAGAAGAGAGGAGAAAAGTAAAAAGGGTTTATTTTTTTTTCCAATTGCACACAATGACATGCATAGAGAGCAACACCTATTTTCAAGTCTCCAAAACTCATTTTCTGCTTTACATATATATTTTACAGTTCAGAATGGCACTTTTTAAATGCACTGAACACGGTTATCTGCATAAGACACAACAATCTGACAAAGTCACATATCATATCATCATTGCCATATCAAAACACTACCACTCAAAATGACACTACATGAGCCACTAATTGGCCAATATATTGTTACCACTTCAATCAGGTAGTAAGCATTATAAAAACACCACAGGTGAGCACTTTTTTTCCCCTTCAACAACAATGGAAGACGTTGCAGAGAGAGAGAAAGAGGGAGGGTGAGAATGAGAGGGAAGGAAGAGTGAGAGGATCTATAAAAATGAACTCATGTGGGATTGCATGAGCATTCATTTCCAGTACTCCCAGAAAACAAATAACAAAAATCAGTCAATATGGTGTTATTCAGTACACTGGGAAGCAGGTTCAGCCTAGCAAAAGACCAGAAGAAGATGTTATAGATGTTATAGACTATTATAGATGTTCCTGGCCAACAAAATGTGTGCTGCCATCTCCAGTCATGCCAACCTTGAACCATACAACACAGCCCAAAATTGTAGACCTGCACCAGGCTGGGAAGACTGAATCTGCAATAGGCAAGCAGCTTGGTGTGAAGAAATCTAATGTGGGAGCAAATGGCAGACCTACAAGACCACTGCTAATCTCCCTCGATCAGGGGCTCCACGCAAGATCTCAGCCCGTGGGGTCAAAATGATCACAAGAACGGTGATCAAAAATCCCAGAACCACACCTAGTGAATGACCTGCAGAAAGCTGGGACCAACGTTACGAAGGCTACCGTCAGTAACACACTACGCCGCCAGGGACTCAGATCTTGCAGTGCCAGACGTGTTCCCCTGCCAGTACATATCCAGGCGCATCTGAAGTTTGCTGAAGTTTGCTAGCATTCTAATTTCATTTTTATACTATTATTGTTTGGGGGTGAGTTGTAGGCTAGGCAAAGGCTAGGCTACTTTTTTGCCCTGGAAACAAAGGTTAGGCAGTTTTTATTTAGGTGGTTAGTGACAATGTACAGAAATAAAAGAAAATCACACTTTTTACAATTATCATTTTGTTTATTGCCTTTGTTATGCCAATGCAGCTGTATGCCTCTTTACAGAGGATCCAATAATTGTAACCCCTCACCAACATGAAAGTGAGTCAGCGGGCAGCTAACTGATTTTATTAGGCTATTAATTGTTACTTAGGCCTAGGCTAAGCTACTTTTTAGGCCTGAAAAATGTGTTTGGGGCTGTTTTTATGTGACCTAGGTGGCTAAAATCAATGTAGGCTACAATGTAACACATAGACACACCCAATAGGATGAATGCTGCTTTAAGATTTATTACTGTGATGGAGTGGTGGAGTAAACATTTTTATAGTGTTAATAAATTACACGTTTTGGAAGTATTTAATGTGTCCATTCTTACTGATTCCCGTTAACTCATTGCATGGCTTAAGGTTGAGTTGGACAGTTGGCATAGCTGCTGAGCTAGTCGTGACCCAGCAGTGCTTGAGCCTTAGTGGAATAAAACTCTGTTGTGAAAGTGGTTGATTTCTGCTGTACTGCATGTATATGTAAAATATAATTTTTATTCACAACATGTTGTATGTTACATCAGTATATTAAATCAGAAAACAATGCTATATGGCAATGGTTCTCAGTCAAATGCAGACTGGGGTTCTCAGTCATTCTATCCACACTACACTACACTACAGAGATCCACATTTCATTGGCAAAGTGTATTGATGCAATGTACAAAGACTGGATATGTAGTACAGTGTGAAATTGATTTTTGAATAGCTTTGGAACATTTTGTACATTTGAAAAAGAGAAGTAATTCTGCTAACTACAAAAAGTATTAATCAATGTCCCTCCAGGTGGCTATGTTGTACAATGTGAAATTGATTTTTGAATAGTTCTGGAACATTTTGTCCAGTTGGAAAAGAGAGGTAATCCTGCTAACTACAAAAGGTGTTAATCAATGTCCATTCATCATATATGCCCTCAGTCATCTATGAAATCTCGAAAGGAGTCTCAAGTGCTTGTATTTTCTGCTATAAATGTGGATGGTCTATTTCACTTTTAAAATGGTGACTTTCACAGAAAGACAAATGAGTTTATTTGTATGGATATAATATGCCAACAACTAGTCTGAAACAAGCTGAGCAAAATACAAACTGTATCACAAATATAACAAAAACCATACTAAACAGCTCTGTGTCAATAATCTGGCTCAGGTAATCCACTTCATTTCTTGGTTTGTCATTTTATATCTAGCTGCTATGACTGAGGCTTGTGTTGGCCTTAATGATGCAGCCATATGTCACAGTTACTGGGAGTTACTTACTTACTGAGAGTACCAAGCAAATATATAAACATTGTATTTTGTGTATAAATGATATTTTAGAAAGCAATATAAATGTAGTAACATACTATTCATACTAGCTAAAAGGTGTGAAATAATTGGTTAGTTATTAGTTTTGGTCAGACCTGAAAAACTATGATAAATATAATATTTGATAACTACAAATGCATAAAAACACATAATGGCACTATAGGGGATGTATGTTAACTGCAACATAAAACATTTAGTAAGCAATGAGTAAATCTAGTTAAGTCTCGGAAATGTTTGTGTGCTAAGGTTGCTGTCTTTTTTTAACACTGCTCTTCTACCAGTTTACCAACATCAGTGATTATGATAAATTGGATAGATCCAGCACCTGATAGCTTGGTGTTCTTCCAACCTCTCTCTCAACACCAAGAAGACAATGAAGACTAAGATCATTGTGGACTATGGAAAAAACAAATGCTGCTCACACTCTCCTGTCCAAATCACTCTCTTGTCTTCAGCTTTAAGTTCCTGGGACTATGTGGATATTTCATGGACACTTAACACCTCCCATCTGGTTATGAAGGCACAGCAGCTTCTTTACTTCTTAAGGAGACTGAGAAGGAAGCATTTATGTTCTCAAAACTGTTACTGAGTTGAGACTTTCACGACCAGTGCTATGTGCACAAGACCAGGGACTCTCACACCAACCACACACTTTATAACCTCCTATTATCCTGAAGGAGATACAGGAGCAAATGTGCCAAAATCATTTGTTTCATGACCACCCTACTGCTTTGCTGAACTGCACTGCATCTACTTATAAATAGCCTATTCAACATGCATATATGTTTATTTGTAACTACTTAATTTGGTTAATACAAGTTTTTAAAGCTGAGAACTGCCTAACCATTTTTACTATGCAGGGAGATTTCTTGCTACATTTCTCCGTCTTTCATGTGGTATTTCACTTATGTTTCAGTTTTCTTCCACATTGTTTTGTTGCTGTTTCACATGAGATAGAATTGTAACATGTGTTTGGAGGACCCCTGTATGCAAGAAAAATGCCACCATGGTACAAGGTCCCACAAGACACCCAGAATCAGAATAAGCAAAGTCACTCCATAAATAGATAACTTGCTATTCATAGCAGTAACTGCTGGTATTTTTTAGCAAAATACATTAACTGTTTCAGATTCAAAATAAACTTATGACAGTCTTTTTTCTTTGGAAACTACTTCTGAGCTAAGGAACCAAAGTGTTTCAGGCCACCCTGAGAAGTTATCACACCAGAACAAAGACTGCCATTTTACTGCATAGCGAGATGCATAAAAAGCCCCCCATAGTTCCCCATCCTAAGCATCATTGACATCATCATCATGTTCAAAGAAGAATAGGTGAAAGTCCCCCAGCAAGAATTGAAAAATTCTTAGCCAGTACCAAAATGTTGTAAGCTGTGATACTTATCCAAGGGTTGATACTAAATACTGACAAGTCAGGATTCCAAAACCTTAGCTTCAAGCCATTCTTGTTTAGTATTGTTACAAAGAGGTATTGTGGCCAGCCGGGGGCAGGGGGGAGAAAAAAGGAGAAGGAGAAACACAGTCCAGTGTAACTAAAACAACCCCCAAGGGCTGGGAATTAGGTTAGCTCATAAATAAACAAAATATAATAGTCCAAAAATGAGCAGCACGGACAGAGCTGTACTGGGCGGTCTTGGGATAGACTGAAAGAGAGAGGGAGCAGCAGACCGGTCGGTGGGAGCAGGCAGTTTCAATCAAGGTCGCCTGCGAGTTAACAGGAGAGAGATCTCTTTAAAGCTGCTTTGTGATAACATTTGTTGTAAAAAGCGCTATAGAAATAAAATTGAATTGAATTGAATTGAAAACTCATTTAGCTCGTTTAGCTTTTTTTGGTCATTAATGTTTCCCCTTAGATAAAGGTTCAAGGGGGTTCACAGACACAGGGAATTGTAGTATACTGAGATGCTGGAACTGTCGTCTTGCTGCTTGCATGCGATCACAGGTTTGTGGAGGGTGGAGCAGATTGACGCCAGTGTTTCAGGGTGCTCCCATGTCTGTGTTACCTTCTGGCTCTCTCCTTTTAATGAGGCTGTTATAGTCAGACCTGCCAGAGTCGTCAGACTCTGATACTGCTCAACATTCTCTGCTCTCTAAAAACTGATACTGCTCAACATTCTCTGCTTTCCGTACATCTACTCAGAACTAACTCTGTCTCTTTACCTTTTTTGAGTTAATGGTTGCCCATTAATCAAGCCCAACCTGCTGGAAGACTGACCGCTGGGGTCCCCGCTACCTGCATCAGACCAGCTGCCACCCACCAGTCCAACCACCAGGCTGCCCCACTACCTATGCCAGACCAGCTGCACACTAGCCTGCCACTGTTACCTGCCTAATGACCATGTTAAAACCTAAATGGACTCTTAACTATCTGCCACTATTAATATTACCACTATTAACTATCATTACTCTCATCACTCTTACCATCACTGCTATGACTATATTATTTATATATTATATTATGATTTAGATTATGTGGCACACCGGAGTAGTAGACAGAGAAACTGTGCGATACAAAAAACAGCAGACGACTTAAGGGGACAACAACTGAGTGACAGACTTCCAGACCAATGAATTAACAGCATGGGTGGGACTTTTATCAGTCTACTGAATCAGTTTACTACAGAGTGCTGATTGGTGAGCTATGGCACAACAACTATGGCCGGCAGTCAGGGGGACCCATGTCAGATATAAAGAAATACATTCTTAGATGTGCTTTTGTTCTTAACTTTTATTATATTACAGCACCACCATGCTAATTATGCAATTGCAGTTAGAAATTACAGAAATCCACAAAGAGCAAGCTAAGTCATCCAACTGATCTGCATTCAGGCTACACTGCATAACATGACCGGATTAAAAGTGCTTAATCCTTGTGTGTGAGCACATAAAATCATAATGTTTATGACAAACCGATCAAGAATGCTGAGCAGATTATCTGCAAATTCAATTACAACCCACAAAGTTTGTATGACTGTATGACTTGGGTCAAATGTTTTGGATAGCCTTCCACAAGCTTCTCACAATAGTTGACAGGAATTTTGGCCCATTCCTCCTGACAGAACTGGTGTAACTGAGCCATGTTTGTAGGCCGCCTTGCTCACACATGCCTTTCCATCTTTGCCCATAAATTTTTTTTAATAGGATTGCGATCAGGGCTTTGTGATGGCCACTCCAAAACATTAACTTTGTTATCCCCTTAAGCCACTTGGTAACCAGTTTGACAGTATGCTTCGGGTCATTGTTCATTTGGAAGACCCATACGCACCCATGCTTTAACTTCCTGGCTGATGTCTTGAAATGTTGCTTCGTAAGTAATGCATAATGCAAATGATCATCAAGTAGATGTTGGCTGGGGCCCAAACTGCACCGACGTGAAAATCCCCAGTGACCTGCAATCTGGTAATGTGTGGACATTTTTGCTTGGTCTTTAAAGGTTCTTTAGTAAAGGCCATGGGTATTTACAAAAACATTAAAACCTCAGATAATCCTTTGAATGCTAAAATATCTTAGATGGGAAAACTGTGTACTTAAACATGCACTATATAGCACTAACAAGAGTTCTATCATTAATCAGTTTATTAGTGCTAAGTATAACTATATGGTTCTGTAAATTGTTACGGCTCAAACAATTCCTTTATACGTGCTATTCGTAAAATGGCACTAGATAGTCACAAAAAGGTTTTACTGTTATGAGTTAAAAAAAAAAAGTTATTTTAAACCTTTATTTGAAACTTAGGGCTTAGTGCCAATTTATGAATTTTACAATAGCGCTTTTGCAAACATTCCAATTCTGTTGCTCATGTTGGTACAAATCAGCTATGCTTCAGAAGGCAATGTGTGATAATGAGCTACAGTGGGGAAAAAAGTATTTAGTCACCAATTGTGCAAGTTCTCCCACTTAAAAAAAATGAGAGAGGCCTGTAATTGACATCATAGGTAGACCTCAACTATGAGAGACAAAATGAGAAAAAAAAATCACATTGTCTGAGTTTTAAAGAATTTATTTGCAAATAATGGTGGAAAATAAGTATTTGGTCACCTACAGACAAGCAAGAAGATTTATGGCTGTCACAGACCTGTAACTTCTTCAAGAGGCTATTCTGTCCTCCACTCATTACCTGTATTGATGGCACCTGTTTGAACTTGTTAACAGTATAAAAGACACCTGCCTCAAACACAACCTCACAACCTCAAACTGTCACACTCCAAACTCCAGTATGGTGAAGAGCTGTCGAAAAACACCAGTAACAAAATTGTAGACCTGCACCAGGCTGGGAAGACTGAATCTGCAATAGGCAAGCAGCTTGGTGTGAAGAAATCTACTGTGGGAGCAATAATTAGAAAATGGAAGACCTACAAGACCACTGCTAATCTCCCTTGATCAGGGGCTCCATGCAAGATCTCAGCCCATGGGATCAAAATGATCACAAGAACGGTGATCAAAAATCCCCGAACTACACGGGGGGACCTAGTGAATGACCTGCAGAAAGCTGGGACCAACGTTACATAGGCTACCGTCAGTAACACACTACGCTGCCAGGGACTCAGATCTTGCAGTGCCAGACGTGTTCCCCTGCCAGTACATATCCGGGCGCGTCTGAAGATTGCTAGAAAGCATTTGGATGTTCCGGAAGAGTATTGGGAGAATGTCTTATGGTCAGATGAAACCAAAGTAGAACTGTTTGGTACAAACACAACATCATGCTTTGGGGCTGTTTCTCTGCAAAGAGACTAGGTCGACTGGTCCGTGTACATGAAAGAATGAATGAGGCCATGTATTGTGAGATTTTGAGTGCAAACCTCCTTCCATCAGCAAGGGCATTGAAGATGAAACGTGGCTGGGTCTTTCAACATGACAATGATTCCAAACACACTGCCATGGCAACAAAGGAGTGGCTTCGTAAGAAGCATTTCAAGGTCCTGGAATGCCCTAGCCAGTCTCCAGATCTCAACCCCATAGAAAACCTTTGGAGGGAGTTGAAAGTCTGTGTTGACCGCCGACAGCTCCAAAACATTACTGCTCTAGAAGAGGTCTGCATGGAGGAATGGGCAAACATACCAGCAACGGTGTGTGCCAACCTTGTGAAGACTTATAGAAAACATTTGACCTCTGTCATTGCCAACAAAGGATATATAACAAAGTATTGAGATGAACTTTTGTTATTGACCGAATACTTATTTTCCACCATTATTTGCAAATAAATTCTTTAAAAATCAGACAATGTGATTTTCTGATTTTTTTTTCTCATTTTGTCTCTCATAGTTGAGGTCTACCTACGATGTCAATTACAGGCCTCTCTTTTTAAGTGGGAGAACTTGCACAATTGGAGACTGACTAAATACTTTTTCCCCACTGTATCTGCTTCTACAACGGTCATCTGTTGAGCAAAAATATATAAATACTTACTGCCATAGAAAACACATCAGGGGCTCATTGGCAGACAATGTCACACATCAGAAAGTGTGAGGCATATACACACGTGGACAAATTTGTCGGTACCCCTCAGTTACAGTGGTAACACAATGGTCACAGAAATAACTTGAATCTGACAAACGTAATAATAAAAAAAAATTCTATGAAAAGGATTAAATGAAAATCCGACATTGCTTTTGAACCATGCTTCGACAGAATTATTTTAAAAAGTAAAATCATTAAACAGACCTGGAAAAAATTATGCTACCCCTGAAAATAATGTGACCAAAGGGACATGTTAAATCAAGGTGTGTCCACTAATTAGCATCACAGGTGTCTACAATCTTGTAATCGGTCAGTGGGCCTATATATAAGGCTACAGGTAGTCACTGTGCTGTTTGGTGACATGGTGTGTACCACACTCAACATGGACCAGAGGAAGCGAAGAAAAGAGTTGTCTCCGGAGATTAGAAAGAAAATTATAGACAAGCATGTTAAAGTTAAAAGTTATAAGACCATCTCCAAGCAGCTTGATGTTCCTGTAACTACAGTTGCACATATTATTCAGAAATTTAAGATTCATGGGACTGTAGCCAATCTTCCTGGGCGTGGCCGCAATCAAAGAAATCAAAGAGACGGATAATACAAATGGTGACAAAAGTGCCCAGAAAAACTTCTAAAGAGATTAAAAGTGAACTTCAAGATCAAGGAATATCAGTGTCAGATCGCACCATCCGTTGTTGTTTGAGCCAAAGTGGACCTCATGGGAGACGACCAAGGAGGACACCATTGTTGAAAACAAATCATAAAAAAGCCAGACTGGATTTTGCCAAACTACATGTTAACAAGACCAAAAGCTAAAAACACCCAAGAATGGCTAAGAGGACAATTCTGAAGTGGCCTTCTATGAGCCCTGACCTAAATCCTATTAAGCATCTTTGGAAGGAGCTGAAACATGCTGTCTGGAAAAGGCACCCTTCAAACCTGAGACAACTGGAGTGGGCCAAAATACCTGCTGAGAGGTGCAGAAGTCTCATTGACAGTTACAGGAATTGTTTAATTGCAGTGATTGCCTCAAAAGGTTGTGCAACAAAATATTAAGTTATGGGTACAATCATTCATCTGTACCATCATTCATCTGCTCTGTTTCTGTTCAGACCTGTTTCATACGTTTATTTTTTAAAATAATTCTGTTGAAGCGTGGTTGAAAAGCAATGTCTGGCTTTCATTGGTTAATTTTCATAGCATTTTTATTTATTATTACTTTTGTCAGATTCGAGTTATTTCTGTGACCATTGTGGGTTTTTCTTTCATTAACCGAGTGGTACCAACAATTTTGTCCACTTGTGTATATTAACAACGTAACTTACCGATGTCTTTGGTAAAGTGTCGTGTTACTGACAGTATAAAAGCAATGTATTGTTTTATTGTAAACAGTTACAGGCTATTCTAACAGATATTCAGGTGTTCTGTCGGAATTTGCTTGTGTTGTTACGAAAACGACCCCACCCCTTACTCAAAATACATGCTCGCGCGCTGTGGTGCACCACATGCCTCTTTTTCGAGAGAGCTCCTTCAGCCGCGCGCCGCCTTTGCTTGAGACTGTGCGTGGCGCGCGATGTTAACGCGTTCGTTTCAGAGAGAATGAACGTGGACAGAGTCTGGATTGCTCGATTTGAAAGCATTCGTGTATGGGACCTGTTATTTGGGGGCGTCGCGCGCGGTCGTGTTGTTCATGAGATAGAGACGCCTGATATCGAGACGCTGGTACGGAGCCTGGCTATTTAATTCATTCTGTCTGCACAGGGGGAGACAGACGGGGAACGGAAGGAATAATAATGTAAACACTAAAAACGTAAGCGGTCGTGTTGCTTTGGTACGTACGGGTTAGCATTCTCATTTATCGTTTGCGCGCGTTCAACTGAATTTACAGACGCGCTGATCGCCTCATTGCGTTTTTAACAGACCAGCCTATTGTTTTCCTTTAGACCGATCATTTTCTGAGGGAGGATGCCTCATCCGCGTCTTCTGCTGAAGCTCTGCTGTTCCTTTCTGCTCTCTATCTTGTGTGTCACCATTACTCAAGGTAAGCAAGTCTCAGTGTATGTGACTGAGGTGCCCAGTCGAACCACCCTTACAAAAACTAAGTTTAAAGAACCCCAACATCGTGTAAGCTCTAGATCAATTAAAGGCTTTTTATCTAAAACCATACACCCAAAACATCAAAGCAAGCATTTATTTTGAAGCCATGTAAACGTTCATGTACACCTAGCTAGTACAAACAGTGCTAAAAGGGTTATTTAAAGAAAATTAGATGTAAATGAAAGTGTGACGTTTAAAGAACGTCCACACACTGTGAATGTTCTTAATCAATGAAGACTAAAAAGCTTTTTCTATAGAAATTGAAGTAACTAGTTACTTTTATCAAGCCCTTAATACATTTGTAATCTACCAGTTTCCTGAGGCATATGTTATTGTATCTCCATATACCAAAAGTACAAAGCATCTCATACAATATCAAACCTACTTACTTTGACTTTGATATAACAATTTGGCATGAACTTTGGTAAAAAAGAGAAAAAAGCAAGAGGCAGAAAAAGCTAAAAAAAGGGTGCCTCCAGGCTGGAATAGAGCCTAGGCATTCAGTACTTGGTGTAGTTAGTTGATAGAACAGAAAAGCTGTCATCTCTGGCTACCTTTACCCCAGGAGAATCTGTCTCAAATGTACAATGTTAGTAATAATGAGCTGAAAACTCATTTTAAGCTACATTTTAGACTCATTTGCTCACTGGGGGTCGTAGGTTTTTATGTTTTGTTGATTTCTTGTCCTATGACTGATTCCTGTAAAGCTGCTTGTGGCAACGCCAATTAGTGTTCAATTACTTCAGTCCATTGGGACAGCATTGGAATCTTTGCAGAACCTCAGCAGCTTTCAAAACAGAGTTGAAAACCTTCGTTCCTCCATCAGCATGCACTTTTAAAACTGTAAACTTCAGTAAGAACACTGAAGGGTGAGTGGTGTGCTAGCTTGCATTCTTCTCGCTTTCAATGTTTTTGCAGAAATCTACAAGGAGATCTTTCCATACTTCCAAAGTTCAGTCTTACAAGTTGGAGCATCACTATCCAAGTCATCCAAATAACTTTTCAGAAAAGCACCAGCTCTTGCTGTTCTTCTTCTTGGTCTGTTTCCTTTTCTCAGGAAAAGTGTCTTGATCGTATCCTTTCAGGCCCACAGAATTGAATGTTTTTCCCCCCGCTTCAGCTGTTCTGTAATTTAAAAAGAGGCATTAACAACATATTGTCAGCCCAGCAGTGCCGCGCCCCCCCGGGGGCGATTTCGGGCCACGGTCCACAGGCTCCTTGGGACTTTTAAGTTGATGTTTGGTTAATTTCAATGTTCATGGACTTTCTGTTCCTCCCGTTTGTTTTCTCACCAAGGACTTTTATGTTGACAGCGGTCGATGTAAGACGCCATGTTTTCTGTTCAGTTCTGATTTGTTTCACCTGAGTGCTGGAGTACAAAAGGAGCAAACTCAGATACCTCGCCGCCGAGAATAACTCTTGCGATGCCAAGCTGTAAGGTTGGCTTCACGTTCATGAGACTTCTAGGAGAGTCTACGGGTTTCGGTAGTGTATGCCCTATCGGAGCTGTTTCACATTCATGAGTTCGCTGTCTGGGTCACCGGTTGGTCGCCAGTGAGATTTGGCTTCTGATTCCTTTGCACTCTAGTCACCTAAGTTTACTAGCGCCTGACGAGCGCGTTTTTGGGGTGAGGTTTTGTTTTGCTAGTTTCTCTGGTTTATTTAAGTTCTAGCCTTCCTCCCTCTGTTCGATTTGCCCCTTCTCGCTTTGCTCCCGGGCTACGTTCCAGCCTCAGGTAGTTTTCCCAGGTTAAGCCCCATTTCTGTTGTCACCCATTCGTTTTCTGTTTCTGGTTTATTGGATCCTGTACTTTGCTGCCTCGTTTTGTTTTGTTTGTTTGGTCCTGTTATTAAAGACTAGAATCTTGCATTGCTCTGTCCCTGCAAGTGTTCCTTTGTCTCGCCTAGCCAGCATAACACATATTGACAAGTCTGTGAAATACTGGGAGAATATAGCCTGTCAGATGAGACCAAAATTTAACTCCTTGGATGCCATAATACACACGATATTTGGAGGCCAAAATGCACTGCATATCACCCCAAAAGCACCATACCAATAGTAAAGTTTGGAGGTAGGAACATCATGGTAGGTTACTGTTTTTCAGCATACAGCACTTATATGCTTCATATAATTGAAGTAAGGATGAATGGACAAATGAACAGAAACCTCCTGCTTAAAAATCTGCTTCCATCTACCAGGATCATGAAAATGAAACAAGAGTGGACGTTTCAGCAAGACAATGATCCCAAACACACATATATAGAATGTCCCAGTCCCAATCACCTAACCTAATTCTGGATCTAAAGCTCAGAGTTCATAGAAGGAGCCCACTGAACCTTCAGAATTTGAAGAGTGTTTGTGTGGAAGAATGGGCCAAAATCACGCCTGAGCAATGCATGCCACTAGTTTCTTAATACAGGAGGTATCTTAAAGCTGCCATCACCAACCAAGGCTTTTGTACAAAGTATTAAGAAAATTTCAGTAAGTGTGTTCAATACTTTTTCCCTGTGTCATTTCTCATTTTTACACATAACATATGGATCTAGGGTTTGAGTGAATCATGTGTGGATTGAATGGGATGTTATCAGCATCTAGTGAGAATTTTAGGTCAGTGGCATCTTTAGAAATATATTTACATTGGTGACATGTTCAATACTTACTTCACCCACTGTATGTATTTTATCACGTAAAAGCAAAAAAAAAAACACATTTTCCATTGTATCATTAATATTAACTTCTAATTCGTATGTGTAATTATACTGACATCTTGTCACCCTCTGACAACAGTTTCAGATTTCAGACATCAGAACAGTTTGCAAACACAAAAATCATGTTGCAGCTTTAGTACTTGGTAGAACAAGCGACATGGCCGCTTTAAACAGGTTAACTAAGCAGGCTGGTGAGCTAGTTTAGTGTTTGTTTCCAAAAATATGTCTGGGATGGACCTACATTTCTGCCAAAAAAAAAATTCCAGTACTGCCCTGATACACTCATAGTGAGAGTGCTTACAACATACAAAATGAGTTTGCGCTGAATTTGAGAAAAGTGTGTAAACATATGATCTGGATATGAAACACATTATTGCACTGCTTAATATCTTAGTGATTTGTTAGGGCATTTATTTGGAGATTATTTGTGAGTTCTGTACCCCAATGGCCAGTATCGCCATAATGATTAACATATGGTGCAGACCTAGATGAATCACTCCTTGCAGCTCAGCAGCATCTTGCATCTGTTTTTTTTGCACTTTCATCAAGAGCTCTCCATTCATCTCTTCACCAGCCTCTCCATGCAGACCATGCATCTTAAGCTTGAGATCAAGGGATAGACATTTCACCGGTTTAACAAGCACTTTCTCTAGCCAGCCAAGTCATGTGCTACACCTGACATAGTACACATGTCCTGACAGATGTCATACCATTTTCTCTTGACAGCCTTTGACATATACTCAGTTTTGCTAATTGCCCTCAAATGAGCATATACTGTATTATATAACAGATTTCATGTCATCTTCTTTTATGAAACCTTTTACAGCCTTTCATACATGCAAACTTGTCTCCTTTCTGCGAAATTAGCCATTTTAAATGATACACCGACCAGCCCTAATGTTTGAACCAGTAGCTAATATTGAGTAGGTCCCCCTTGTGTCACCACAACAGGCCTGATCATTCGAGGCATGGACTCTTCTAGACTGGTATCTGGCATGGGTTGTTTGTAGCAGATCCTTTAAGTCCAGAAAGTTGTGAGGTGGGGCCTTCATGGATTGCATCAATGAGCCTTATGTGGCGATGACCCTGTTTACCAGTTGACCTTTCTTGAACAACTTTTGATAGGTACTAACCACTGCATACAACAAAAAACACCAGTTTTGGAGATGCTCTAACCCTGTCGTCTAGCCATCACAATTTGACCCTTATCAAAGTGGCATAGAAGGCTGGATATTCCACAGGATGCCACTAGTAGCATTTATTTAGCATAACTGAAAGGGAAAATGACAATCAAGGTGTCTACTCATATGGAAAACATTAACTTCAGTGAATATCATATAGCTATGCTGTGGAGATGACCACAGGAAGAAAGCTCTGGGGTCTAACTAAAGTGTTGTTAGTAAACAATAAAAAACGCTCTAAGATGGAGAGGAGAGAGACTCCAGTAATTTCCGTATCTGTCCTCACTATCTGGAGTAGGGTCTTGTGGTTAGACAGGTGCAATTTCCGACAGTGATGCAGCTATTTAGGATGCTCTCTATTTTCATTCTGTAAATCATAGTAAGGATGGCAGTGGAAAGTTTTTCTCAGTCTCCGTAGGAAGTAGAGATGCTACAGGGCTTTTTAACACTCCTTCAACACTTTTGGAGCTAGTGTTGAAGGACCACGTGAAGTCCTCGGCAAATCAAATCAAATTACTTTTATTGTCACATCACATTTCACAGGTGTAAAGGTGAGTGAAAAACTTCGTCGTCCCTCACAGCAGAACAAAAAAGAATACAAATTTACAAATAGAAATACTGAATATTTACACATGTGAACACCAAGGAACTTTGTGCTTTTAACAATCTCCAACGCAGTGCCATTCAGCCAGGGATTAATACCCTGGTCTCTCCAGAAGTCAACAACCATCTCTTTCATGTTTTTTTTTTTTTTTTACATTTAAGAACAGGTTGTTGATTCTACAGTCTACAGTCTGTTAGTTACTGCACCTTCTTTCTGCTGACTTATTGCACCTGCTGATGGGACCTCCATATTGTTAACCTGATGACATGATTCAAGATGTTGAACTGAGCATGAAGTCAGTAAACTGTAAATTGTTTACCTAACTGAGATTTAAAACAAAATAAAAATGAGTTCATGTTAACACAAAGTTTTCTGTATTTAAATATTTTATAGTATAGAGCAGGATTATGATTTTTATCATTCAGTGCCATGCAACTGCTGCAAAGTCCATGTAAAAATATCCAGCTCTTTCTGGCTGCTGCTGGCTAAGATGCACTGTATGTCCAAATGTTTGTGGACACCTCTTCTAATAAATGCCTTCAGCTACACTATATCGTTGAAAGAATTGTTCATTCATTGTTTCTTCCCAAATCAATGGGAATTTAAATAACTAGATTCTAGATTTGGAGCATTGCTGTGAGGATTTGATTGCATTGATGTTTTGTTATCGGGGTCAAGATGTTGGCTGATCACCACTCTACCTTATTCCGAACTCTCGAACTCATTCAAAAAGCATTGGATGAAGAACCATAATTCCAGAGAACAAAGTTTTATTGCTCCACAGCTGAATGCTGGGAGGCGCTATACTTCTTTTGCCCATGCCTAGCATCAGGCATTAGGAATTAGACCGTAATTAGACTGTTAGACTGTAAATATTGTGCTACCAATCATGGATTCATCTATGTAGCTGGCTGAGGAAATGAAAATTAAGCTAACTAATGCAAGCACTTTTATCTCTCAGATAAAACTGCTGATTACATTGTTTTTAAACTAACTAAAACACCTGGATTAGCAGTTATGCAAGTTAGATGCCATAATGTTATTAACCACAGACAATAGTTTCAAGTTGTTTACCTTTTTATTTTACACACTATATTTAAAGACTAGCTGAAGCTGTAGTTAGCAGTTGTTTACTTGTGTGCAAAACAGTTTGAATGAATGAGGACATGTCAAACTGGTCCTTAGATGTTCTTACAATTAGATAAATACTACCTCAGATGAACAACACATGACAAATTCCACAATGCCATTATTTATTTAATAAACTACTAGGCAAAAAGGGAAGCAGTGTGTGAAACATTAAGCACACCCTTATTGTTTCCACCATGAAGAGGGTAAGTAGCATCCAGGTCAAATGTCTGATTGGTCATCAGTGTGATGACCGTTATAAGAGCAGATGTTTTGGCAGTTTGCTGGTCTGGAGCGTGTGTTAACACTAAGCCAAGGACAAAAGAAATCAGCTATAATCTTTGCGAAGCAATTGCTGCTGCCCATAATTCTGGGAGGGGCTAGGAGGCCATTTCCAAACAATTTAAAGTTAATTATGCTACAGTGAGAAAGATTAAGCACAGGTTGCAAAGTTGCATCTGAACGAACACAGGACTTGGAACAATGTCTTTTGGAAAGGTTAGACCAAAGTGAAAATTTACAACAGTACGGCTGAAAAAGAAAAGTGAAATCAAGATGTTGCAATGGCCCAGTCAAAGTCCAGACCTCAACCCAATTGAAATCCTGTGGCAGGACCTTGAGAGGTGTACATAAACAGATACACACAAACCCCAATTAACTGAAGCTGTAAAGAAGAGTAGACCAAAATTCCTCCAATACAATGTACAAGACTGATAAAGTTTTACAGAAAATTACTGTTAATGCTGCTAAAGGTGGTTGATTCATATTGCTTCAAGCTACTTACTTAGTACTTAGTATTCCGCACATCATGTCCTGATAAAAATGCAGAATATGTTTTTCACATGACCGTATTAATGCATATTTGGCCCAACCCACAATATGGCATTAAAAATAAGATCCCATTCTGAGGTAAATGGTGTGAAATGTAGCACCTCTTTTTGCTTCACTTTACCATACACTCCACTCTTTAACACCTCTTCTTCACCTTTTTTCAACCCTCCTCCTGTTCTCAGGGCACACCACAGGCAGGCCGGAGGCTGTATCTGCTGCTAATGGTGCTGTGGAGGGGGTGTTGTCTGGTGGAGGTCTGCAGTCAGTGCTAAAGGATTCGGTCTCACCAGCCTTCAGTGCCACTGTAATCATCATCGTCACAGTCATCGCATCTGGCAGCGCCTACCTCTGTTTTCTGAAGTATGTGTGCGCTGGGTGCTGCAAGCCTACACAAGTGGCCCCCGTCATTCATTTAAACCCCAACAAAAGTGAGGAGCAAGTATAAGGAGTAAAGGAAAGGGACTGTTTTTAGAGATGATGTACACATGTATACCAGATTATTACCCCCTGTCTTATATGGAGTGCCTCATTGATGGGGTGAAGATGTAAGGTGAGGTTTGAGTTTCAAGTTATTTTGTAATCTAGGATGACATTTCAGGTCCATGTGATATATCTTTCAGTAAATGTTCTTCTATATATACTTTTAATTCTTATCATTTAACTGCATGATTATTCAATGCAAAATTACATGAAATAACATGATTACCTCTTCAAAACAGTGGCTACTGCTGATCACTGTGCATTTCAATGTAGCAGCCACACACGACTGTAATTCACTTAAATGAAATTCTGATTCGGAAATGCAATTACCGTTATCTTTCAAATAATTAAATATTTAGTTTTTTTATTGCAACAGATGGATTTATACATTCATCATCTCTTTTTGCAAATATATGTATAACTAGATAATTGCTTACAGGGAAAGTACAGTTGCGGTTGGATGTTAACATAAACTCAACTGTTTTTGAATTGTTCCTTTTACAGGGCAGAATGAGTGTACAACATATATCTGGGATCAAAGATATACATACAGGGTCAAATGTTTACATGCAGCTAACCTAATGTGTTGTTAAAATGTCGCTTAGCAAGCTAATCAGATACTTTTGGTAGCCATCAACAAGCTTTTGGCAGGATATTTGACCACTCTTTTTCACAAAATTAGTAAAGTGATGATCCTCTCAGCTGTCCTCACAATGCGTTGGGAGGGTCTTGCGGTCAGAGGCTGTGCAGGTCCCAAACCAGGCAGTGATGCAGCTGCTTAGGATGCTCTCTATGGTCCCCCTATAGAAGAGGCTGAGGATGGGTCGAGGGAGACGGGCCTTTCTTAGCTTCCGGAGGAAGTAGAGACGCTGCTGGGCTTTCTTGGCTGTAGAGCTGGTGTTCAGGGACCAGGTGAGGTTCTAGGTGGACACCAAAGAACTTGGTGCTCTTAACAATCTCCACAGAGGAGCCGTTGATGTTGAGCGGAGAGTGGTCTTGTCTTATTTTCCTGAAGTCAACAACCATATCCTTGGTCTTCTCTACATTCCAGTGAAGGTTGTTGACTGTACACCAGTCTGTCAGCTGCTAGCTGATAGTTTGAGGCCATGATGAAATATTATTTATTTATTATTAGGTATTATTAATGCTCCCACTTTGTGCTATGTACAAAACTAATTTTAATTAGCAGGTATCAACACTGCCCTCCACAAGGCCAACAAAATTTAGGTTGAACCTTGGTTGGGTAAACATATAGTGTTACACCAATAAGAGATTTTGGTCCTAATGTTACGTTAACCTACCTCTGTAGAAAGATTTAAAAGCAAGTTGCTCTGGGTAAGAACAAAAGTCATGTGCCATATTTTTTTATTCTGTGCCAGAGATTTTTGTTTTATGTGGCTTTATTAAAATTAATAAAAATATGTTAAAAATGAAATGAAATATGAAAATGCATAAAAAGATATATCTCACAGGCTCAAAATGTAGAACACATTGACTATTGGTATGTCATATATATGGCACAGCAAATATGTCCTTCTAATTATACAGTTAAAAGAGTAATCTTGTTACATGTGCATTTGCACATGTCTTTTGTTATGTTTTCCCTTCATGTATACAACTGTTCAAAAATTTGAAATCACTTTTTATATTAATATTTATTGCTATTTTATATGACAAACACTAGGAAGGTATAAATACAATGAACCACACAGTATATTGACAACAATAAGAAGCCATTTAATAAATCTTTAGTTACATTATATAGGGTTTTTGTACAGCTTCTTACTTATTATTTGTAATAATGTGTTGGGGAGTGTAATATGAAAAAAACAGTACCTGTAATTACCTTGCATTTTATGTGACATGACCTAACAGAAAAAAAAACACCACCGATTTGCATTTTGAAGGTTTGTCTTTTTATCATTATACCACAAATCCCTCCATGACATACCTTAAATATTATATCATGTAGCACATAGTCATAAAGTAATGCTATTGCCTCTTATTGTCAGTCATTACATTAGTAATATTTTTTTTCCTTAAAAATCAGCATAATAAGCACTAAAACTGTGACAACTGTGACACTACAATTCTGAATGCTATGATCTCTGTTGTGCTGTGTGCAGCTGTTCAATAAAACATCACATTAAAGTAACTATACATTATAGGATATATTATGTCTAAAAGGTCACAAATCATAAGGTCGCTTTCCACAGACCTCTGCTAACAGTGGCCATTTTGCTAACAGAATAGAAATCTGCTAGTTGATTTATTATTATTATGTTTTTTTTACAAATATGCCATCAAATAATGAACAGAAAAATGACCAGTATGTTGTGTTGGCTCCCTCTGCTGCAAGAGATTTTTATGTTCCACTGAGATTCCAAAAATAGAGAAAATTACTTTTTATCAGAGTAAGTGTAATCTTTTTTCTTTATCAAGATTGATAGGGTTTTATGGGTCATGTATCTGAAAATTCTAAAGTTAGAAGAAAATGCCATAGTGACATTAAACATTTGGGAAGTTGCTATAGTAACATTAACATGCAGTAAGCAGTTAGATTTGTTATAACAGTTTAGGTTTCTGTTGCTATAAAAACAACAAAACTGAGGACTTGTATGGTAACCATTAAATTAAATTCAATCAGACTTTAGTCATGCTGACAGGAGGGGAATAGTCAAGATTACAGGCAGGCAGAAAAGTGTGACAACTCAACTTTATCCATAAAATTATTCTCTGCTGACTACAAACTCCATTTGCTCATCCTTAATTGAACATTTTACCTAAGTTATAATTTGTGTACATTGTACAAGTTGCTAAGTTGTGTTACTAACATGTCGCATTCTGAAATCAGCATTATGTTAGGAACTTGCTTTCGTTACAACTGCTTTTCTAAACTTGCTTTTGTCATGACAGAAAATAAAAGAGTTTTTCACAAATTCCCTCCGTGCACTATGGTAAACAAAAATGTTTGAAACTTGATCTGTTTAGTTCTGTGTACATTTTTTCTCCTGAATGTAACTGGATCCTCCTAATGTTGAGGTTGTTAATGAGTCAAAATACAAGTAGATACATCCATGCTATAAGCAGGTGAACAGTGAAATGATGTCATACAAAGTAAGTTTATAACCTTTAGCACTAATATCACAACAGGTACTTACAATGCACTTTACAACTGCCAAAGAAACTTTACTAACCTAATTTGACAAAGTGAGCAGGTTTGTTCAAGATATTTTTTTGAGGTCGTCAGTCTTATAATTAAGTTTGAAACACTTTTACATTTACCACAGTAATAGAAGCACTTTTTAAAAACACCATTCATTTTCGCCATGCAGAAATACAACTTGGACCCATAGTTCTAATTATGTGCATGACGCTATCTACAGAATGATAGATAGACAGAATGTTACTGTTTTTAGAACTAAAATGATGCTCATTTTCGGTGCTCAGAAATAAGAAACCTTTTTTTCAAATAAAAACTGAAAAAGTAATTTTTCATTTCATTTCAATTTCAGTTTTATTTCCTACTACTTGTTAAAGCACAAAAACTCTTTACTGTGTCACGCCTGCCCTTGTTTTGCACATGGCTTTGTTTTGTATCTTGTCAGTTCTGGTCCCTCCAGTGCTCCAGTGTTCACACCTGTACCCCGTTCTTTGCCATGACCTCTCATTCCCTACAGGTGTCTCTTTACTTTCTTGTGTAGACCTTCCCCTGTGTTTCACGCTTGCCTTTGTCTGTCCTTGCACATGGTGCACGTTTTCCCTATCCTCGATGTGTGCCTGTCAGTCAGCGGTTTGTCAATTCAGTGTCCAAAGGTTACCTTGCTTAATTCATATTCCAATTTGTATCTAGTCTCCTTGTTATCTTGCTCAGTTTATGTCTGTGTTTCTAGTCAGTGTCTCCTTGTTACCTTGCTCAGTTTGTTTGTGTTTCTAGTCAGTGTCTTTGTTACCTCGCTTTGCTTTCCTTAGATTTTCTTGTCTTAGTCAGGTCCGTTCCTCGTTAGATTTATGTTCTTGGGTTTGTCTGGTTAGTGTGTATAAGTCCCCTTATTCTTGTTTCTTTGTATCCTGTTTTGCCTTGGTTTCACATATCTGCCTGCATGTATGTCCGTTTCTGCTTCCTGCTTAAAAAAGTCGCATTACAACTGTGCAAGGCCTCCTGATTTTGTCATTGCTATTGCAGACGTATCACTCACTGCAATTAAAAAAAATAGTTGCAGTGAACAAAAAAAAAAAGGTACCCAGGGTGAAATGAATTCAATTTAACATGGACTTTGCTAAATTACACACTTTCCAAATGCACTTAGCATGGAATTCTGTTTAGCTCAAACTACCAGACAAAAACAAGCACAATGGCAGGGTAAACTGTGCAGCTAAGATGCACAGATGAAATGGAGCAGCATAGCAAGTTATTACAGCAATTAATAGAGATGAAAGTGGCAACGTTTTTATTATACGTGGCAGTACACATGTGTTTAGTTAGAACTTCAGGCCTGAGGGGTTATGTAAAAGAAGGAGGAGGCAGAGTTCCATTACGATTTGACTGGAATCATCAGAAAGAAATTGAAAGAATTGTCAGACACCACATAAGGGGACCAGTTTTACATTGTTTTGGGCTCTTAACTTTCGTGAATGACTCACCAGCAAGTACAAGCTACCATGCCTGAAAAATGTAATGTGTTGACTGTATTGCCCGGAGGTCTATATATTGATCAGATCAGGAAATAATTTGGAGCTCAAACTTCACCAGGTTGCTGCTACCAGAAGATGGAGTGACAGTAGATGGTAGCTTTCAGACTAAACTGCAGGAGTACCACACCTGGGATGCCATTGTTCCACTTTCTGTCACAGGCTCAGTCAACTTTGGGACATCTTTTAAATTAAAATTTTTTAACCTGCTTGTCCTAGGTATTTAAAATTTTTTTCTGTTGTATTGAAGGTCAAAGATTTTTTTCAAGTGACAGACTTTCCTGCAGTGGTATGTCCAATGAATACTAATATATATTATATATTATTATATATATGAATATTTTCTCATTAACATTTAACCAAAGTATCTGATTTTTTAAAGTGATTTAAACTTTTATTTAAAATAATATAGTGAACAAATTACAAAAAGGGTTTAGGTAGTTTTTAGGTTTAGATGCGTAATGAAATCTGCTTGTTGTGACACAGGACCAATGCTCTAATCCAAAGCTGTAAGGTAGACTACTCCTGTGTTTCTTTTATCAATCGTGGCTGCTTGTATTGTATGTGCTTTTCTTTTTGTAGTCGGGTGTGAAGTCAAATTCTCAATAGGCAGTTGACCGGCATTCTGGGACATGATTAACTCATCATTGAGAAGAGGTGATTTTGGACTGGTCCCAATGACCAGTTTACTTGTAAAGACGTAATACTGGTAAAAAACGTGATCTGACCTTGATCCGACCCAGCTACCAGGTGTACTCTGCAAGTCTGAATGACGTATTACATAGGACAGAGATATTCACTTAGACAGTCTTTACTGTATTTACTTTTTTTTTCGTCCCAGACAGGTCTGACCAAAAAGTATGTTGTCATGTAGTTTATTGTGACGCATTTGTGTGCTTGAATGTTTCTCTGTATGAAACCCATTCAAGTTTACAGGTTCTGACCAGAACAAACTAACTATGGATGAGAAATATAAACATCAGTCTCCCGCAACCTCAGTCTGGGTTTCCTCTGTCAAAATGAATGGTAAAAAATCTGGGTCAGTTGATTTCTGGAAGCAGTTTTGTTCCTTTTATTTTGTGTACTAGGAAGGCTGTAGGGATAACTGGGCACTTCTTAAAAGCTTCATGTTGAACAGGAGAGGGGACACATATTAATCTTTAAAATCAAGTGTGTAACAAAGAAGGGGAAAATTGGGACATTGCTATCAGTATTAGCCATCAATATCCTCAGCTCCTCTATAATTTACAGAAAAGCAGCTACAGTAACCAACTCTGTGTATGTGCACCCACAAATCCTTTTAGGTAGTCAAACAGTATGTATGTTGTTATTACATCATTCATGTTGTAGTATGTTGAGTGTATGTGCCTTTAAACATTCACATTTTCGTTGTATTTTCAACTGTTCCCCAAATAATACATTGCAAAGGTGATGTACTCCATGACTGCGATTAGGGTTCCTTATGCCAATGTTTTTCCAAGTGAAATTATCAGCTCTCCAGTCTTGCTCCTCATGTTGCTGTTGATAAATGTAAATGTCATTTTCATTCTTTTCCCTTTCACTTTTAAAAAGAAGATCTCCATTAAATGCGTTTTACATCAGGGAGGGCAAGAACACTTTCCTCCACTGGGGGGCACTGTTACAATTAACTAACTCCTTCCTTGTGTTCCCTTTTTTGGCTGTAATGTAATCCTTTCTTGTAATCACTCATGTATGCATTAGCATGTACCAGAAATACAAATAGTAGCATTGTGCAACAAATGAACATTTCCCACATCAAGATTCCTTATGAACACATCTTCACAGGATTTGAATTAGCTTGCATTAAGGCATGGTTAACATTAAGCGTTTCCTGGGAATAACATATTTGCCTTTATTTATAGGAAAGTACCTTTTCGGAATCCTAATCAACATTTCTATTTGTAAATAGCAATACAAGCAAAAGAGGACCTTATTTCCAAAACTCACACAATTAAAAAAAGATTCATGTCTTACAGTAAGGCACTGATTCAAAAGTTTGGTCACCCTGCATGGCAAGCACTTACTAATCTCACCATTGGCAAGTATCACAGTTTGTAAATGTTTTTTGTAGTCAGCAGAATCTTTTAATTCTTGGTTTGGGTATTCTTCCTTGCAAAAATGCAAAAGATTTTAGATCTGCATAAACTGCTAGCCTGAAGCCTATCAATAGATTTTTGATGTGGTTTAGGGGGACTGGGGACTGTTATAAACATGTCAAAACGTCCAACTTTTACCTTGAGGTAGTGAAGTGTTTAGGATCATTATCCTGCTGTAGAAGTTATCTTTTCATTTTTAGTTTTTTTTATAGATAGTCAAATGTTTGCTTCCAGGATTTGCTGGTATTTAATAGAATCCATTCCTCTCTCTGCCAATGAAACATTTCCCATTCAATTGATTAACAAGCTCAAAGCATGATCAATCCACCCCTTTCCATAAGAATGTAAAATTCTATTTAAATTTAAATTTATCAGCCCACAGGACATTTTTTTATAGATGTTGTCAGATGTCAAGTCAAGTCAAATTTATTTGTATAGCGCTTTTTACAACTGTTGTCATCACAAAGCAGCTTTACATAATTAGTAAAAACAGAGACAAAAAAAGAAATAACATAAGACATGAAGGATCAAAGACCCACAGTGAGCAAGCCAACGGCGACAGTGGCAAGGAAAAACTCCCTCAGAGCTGGAGGAAGAAACCTTGGGAGGAACCAAGACTCACAAGGGGGGCCCATCATCTTCTGGTCAGAGCTTTATATGTTAATAGAAGAATTTTGTAGTCAATACGGAATTTAACTGGGAGCCAATTAAGTGCTGATAGAACTGGACTGATATGGTCAGATTCCTGCTGGAACAACCTGGCAAAAGTGCATTACAGTAATCTAGCCTTGAGGTAATAAAAGCGTGTAATTGTAAAAGCGTGATTTTGTTTAGAGAAAGCTTTTCTTCTGATGACTCTACTGTAAAGATGAATTTGTGAAGAGTCTTCCATGAATTTTGTATGAGTGTTGCTGCACAGTAGAACAGTGCACCACTCTAGAGTCTGCTAAATCACCCAAAGGTCTTTTGCAATCACATGGGAAAATCAAATGGGCTCCGCAAAGCAGATGTATAGGATTATTTGCCCACAATGCCCACTACAAGCACTTAGGGTGCTAGAAATAACTTGAGTACATCAAAAATGTGAATCTAAGATTTTTGTTACTGTTAATTGTAACTATACTCACAAAACCCCTCTGAGGTTCTAGATCTTAGGAATGTACCAATGTTTCTGTGTTTGTGCAATCACTTTGAATTGCCACTTTTTATGAAAGGTGCTATACAAATAAACTTCCCTTGCATATTAGATTGCTAGATAAGAAAATCAGAGATATTGGAAAAAAAATATTTGAGATCCATGTTACATAGCATCACTTAATTCTTGAATTATTCTGTGAAACTCCTGTTTCATTGCATCCCAAAAGTGTTGACTTTAGATAACTGGATTTACATATCAGTCTTTGTCTGTCCAGATTTGGTGGGTTTGTGCCCACTGCAGCCTCAGTTTTATGTTCTTGACTGACAGAAGTGAAACCAAACATGGGCTGTAGTCCATAATATGTAGCTCATCCATGTTTTTTCTGCTCACCACTATTGTACTGTGGTTATCTAATTTATCATGGCCTTTCTATTAGCTTGAACCAGTCTGGCCATTGTCAGTTCACCTCTCTCAATAACAAGCATTTCTGTATACAGAACTGACCAACTCTGTTTTTAGTCTAGGGTGATTTGGAATTAATAATGTGGCATTTGTGGGTTGGGCTAGTGAAGATGGAAAAGTCACATATAACTGCTGTGTTAGCTAGTACCACATTAGGAGAATCAAACTGTCAACACCAAAGAAAAGAAAAGAAACACTTTCTCACTTTGTCAATTTTAAAGACTTTTAGAGGAATATTAGAAATGCTCTTCTCTGCAGCTGGTGCAGTTTACTGCACTACAACTCCTTGTCATTTTTGCTTTCTACTGTGGAGTGCTGCTGTATACCCCTGGTTGTGCACCATATCTGTGATGAAACCTGTCTTTGTCACTATATGTTTCATGAAGAATGGCAGGTGTAAACAAAGGAGAAAAATACACAGACAAAAGATGAGAAAGCAAAGACAGGCAAAATACTGGTGAAAATGAGTATTTAGATGACTGCTAAAAGTAAGAAACCGACTAAATACTCTAGCACTGCAACATAATTTTTTTTTTTACATTTTGTAGATTTTAATATACAGTTTAAACCATTTGCCACAAAATTAATTCCATGTAATTTCATACAATAAAAAGTAAGAAAAATGTCCTGTTTTGCAATCAAAAAAGTTACTGAAAAAGTTACTTAGTAGTAAGTAGTAATAAAAAGTAATAAAATAGTAAGGACAACATAGGTCTGTGCTTTCAACTTAATACATCTCAGACATCTTATACACATTTGTTAAATTCCTCCATCAGCACAACTGCACAACATTGTTCTGTATAGAACCATTGCCTGTATGAAAAATGAATACTGAAAAAGCCCTTATTTTAGGAGTGTACTTGAAGTATAATTTTACATGAGGTTTTTGTTGACTAAAATGTTGCTGAATCAGGTATTGGAAAGTCACTAAAGGTACTACTCATATTTATACTAATATAAAGTTTTCCAAGCAAGCTCAGAAAAGTAATTAGTAATTAGTAAATATAACTTGTCACATGTAATCTTTGTTACTAAAGGCACAGTAGCATATTTAGAAGCTGTTACAGATACAGAATCAAAACCTAGCATGTTCTGTTTTCAAGCACAATACTCTATGTACAGTGTTGCTTGGAAGTGTGTGATTTCTTTAATTTTCTTTTTTTGTTGTTGTTGCAAAAATGTGACCTAAAACCTTGCCAACTTTCACAAAAGTCCAGAATGTAGATAAGAAAAAATAAATCTAACAAATGAGGACAATATTGCTTTCAACTAATGGGATGACAAACAGGTGTGAGTGGGCACCCTGTTTTATTTAAAGAACAGAAATCTCCATAACACGTTTGTGGAAGTACATCATGGCACAAACAAAGAAGATTTCTGAGGACCTTAAAAAAAGGGTTGCTGATGCTCATCAGGCTGGAGAAGGTTACAAAAAAGTGTTTGAAATCCACCAACACACAGTTAGACAGATTGTATAAAAATGGAGGAAATGCAAGACCATTATTACCCTGTGGTCAAACAACAAATCACACCAAGAATAGGGTGTGTAATAGTCAGCGAGGTCATGAATAAACCTAAGCAACTAAAGGCCTTTCTTAAATTGGCTAATGTTAATGTTCATGAATCATGAATAGGAGTTGAACACTGAATGACAACGATGTGCACGGCAGGGGTTGCAAAGAAAAGGCCAATGCTCTCCAAAAAAAAAACATTGCTACTCGTAGGCAGTTTGCTAAAGATCACATGGAAAAGCAAAAAGGCTATTGGCTTTTGTTTCTGGTGGTAGTCCCATGGTTTGGGTCTGTTGTGCTGCGTCTGGGCCAGGACCACTTGCTACCACTGGCAAAACAATGGATTCTGAACTATACAAGCAAACTAGTTAAGACTAGTTAGGAAAATGTAAGGACATTTGTCTGTGAGCTAATTCTCAAGAGAATGTGGGTCATGCACCACAACCAAAATATGTAAAAATAATAAAATTGTAAAAAAGTATAAAGTTATTATTTTGGAATGTCCAAGATGAGGTTCTGTTAATCCAATAGAAATGTTGCAGATTTGTTCTTAATTAGTTTGAAGCAAGTTCTCCAAATCCTACTCAAATCTACTTTTATACTTTTTGAACTTTATATGTGTTTTAGGTCCAGGTTATGCAGAAATATAGAAAATTCAAAACTTTTAAGCACCACTATAATTTTTTAAATGTATGCTAAGAGTTAGTGCCAAGGTGTTTTATTTTATTTGGCAAGCCAGGTATATCCAATAAAGGTTTAGATAATATTGTTTTGTAGAATGATGGAGACTCTTCATGGTCACAAAAAAGTTTTATATGATACTAAGCTTTCTCAGTGACCCTGTCCCATGCCTGACCCCTGCCAACAGAAAGAAAACAATTATTTAGGTTTTAAATTAATAAATGTGCAAACAAAGTTATTTTGCTGTCAATGGATTTTTAAACTTGCTATTTGAAATGCAATATGCAAAATGTATAATGCCTAGAAATACTGGATGTATGTATTTCATGTTTGCAGACTGCAGGGCCCATGTGGATAAGTAAATGTCATGTTTACATTTTAGAACTTTTTGTATAAATAGCATAAATAGCATAAATTGCTATTTAAATTTAAAATTATTTTATCTTCGTGACCAGAAGACAATGTGTTGTGAAGTTGTAAATGTAGGAACTTAGTGCTACAAAAGGCAAAATAAACTTTGTTCTTACTAAAAGGAAAGTCATTAGACATTCTTCTATCTGAGGCAAGTGGTGCCTGTAAAAAAAAGAGAAGTGATTAAAACAATACTTAACATACTTCAATCTGTTTTGAATGTGACATAGCTAACATTGTTTTAACTTTAAATTCAAACTTCTATGAATCATAATTTTAGCAACATTAAACAAAGCTAATAATTGTAAGTGTTAAGTACTACATTGGCCCTAAACGTCCATCCCATGTAATAATAAGACTAAACAAAAACTATTTACAAAGGATTTTAGACTTCATATTAGCACCCAGGGACTCAAATCTCACTCAGATTTTCACAGTGATTGAACCATTGAACCACTCACCTTCTTACAGGTTTTGTCCTCCGTTATTCCTGTTGCACCCAAGGCAGCAATCCTGTTTTGAATGTCTGTGACCTGAAAATAGATATTATTCACCTTTAAAGTTTATGAGAGGCACTGTAACATAAATGAGAACATTTTAACAAGCGCAATTTAGACAAATTTCAAGCAGAAGTCTTACCCCGCTCTTAGTGCTCTGGACGCTGGCAACTGTCAGGGCTACTTTGCTCTCTAGCTGAAACAGCTCACAGGAATTCAGGTTCTTCTAAATGTTAAAGAGTTTATTGTTAACATTTAACTTTGGGATAAATAAGCATGTCAAATATTCATATAATATAGTCATACATTGTATATATGATTATAAGTAGTGCTTACTACTGATGTAATCACATATTAAACTGATCCTGATACACTTAAGAGTCTTTGACCTTGGAATTAGTAATTACTGCCCAATTGGATACATTATAAACAGTTGTAAGAACAAAACATGCTCTCTAGTGTTCAAGTGTAAGATTTTTTTAAATAAATTTAAATTAACAAGCTTTTCTTTCTGACCTAGCAATAAGTGAGACATTCCAGATCATACATAATGATGCTAAACAAAGATGCTATATACTACTCTATGTAATCACAGAATAAACTGTATTTTTTTTTTTTTGGTTTTTAAGCTACTGAAGTATTTGATTTTTAAATATTTGCTTGTATATACAGTATGAGGAAAGGTCTATTCACTGGAATTACTGGCACCCTATGATACAAATGAAGTAAAAAGTGTTAATAGTAAAAAATATGTATACATACTCAAAAGAGAATGATTTTGATTCACATATACTGTACAACCTAGTAGTCATCATTTTGAAAACAGTCCACAATCACAGTCCATACAAAAAAGCAAATTATCAGCTAGCAAAGATGCAAAAAAACAACAAGACACTGAAGCACAGGTTATAGACAGTTGCTAGTTTAATAGTGAAGTTTCCTCATTGTTTTAACAAATAATACTCAGTCCATTGCCAGACACATAGGGTAGTGAGACGGCTTGCTTACATTCAGAGAAACTAATCAGAGAAACAACTGCACCGTTGGTGTAGAAAAAGCTAAACCAGACTACTTTCTCAGCCTGATCACTAGCTCTACCATTGTATACATAGTTTGCTATTAAATAAAAATATCAACTGTACTGTTACCCAGAGCCATGATCTCTTTACACTCCAGCCCGCCTGTCAATACATAGTAGGCAATGCTTCTGCTACAATAAATGTACAATAACTAGGGCTATATTTCCTGCCCTTATTACCCACTCATTTTAGAACACATTACATTTTTTTATCATGCAGAATTCCTAGGATCTGGACATTAGTTAATGTAATATAATTTACAGTTTTACAGCAAAGTACATCTGTTTGCAGATAACGTGATTCTACAGATGACATGAACTATTCAGTTAATTCTTTTTATTCTGCAATAACAAAACCACATTGCCCATTTAATGCCATACATGTTACTTTGTTTAGGCACAAACTAGTTTTAAATGCCTGTCTTTTTAAGTGCATGCTTTTTTCCAGCATACAAATATTAATTTTAATATTTGAGGTAAATATCACTAACATGGCAGTTACCATCTCAGTAAAACTACTATGATACTTCACACAGTGTTTTATTTATGTATGTTAGTAGCCGTGCAAGTGAACAGTACAAAAAGGAACTACTGCTGGTATGTGCACAGTGACAGCGTGAGCAGTCTGTCAATTGTTTTCGTGAGGGACAAAGTGTGAGTGCGTTTGTGACCTGTTATGGTTTCCGTGTCCAATTCAGCTGCTGTGAAGCAGCCAAAAAATGTTCTTTTTCTCTGCTCATGGCGCCAAGAATATGGCCATGGGGCGGGGAAGTAGTGCGTTTTTTTTCTTTTCCTACTCTCTGCACAGTTTTTTCCCCATCTGAGTGACTTCACTAAATGTTCCTAGTTGTTACAGCTCATTTTGTGGTAATGTAACTGTGCAGACCTTTCTGTTGCTCTTTTTCTAGCTGCAAGGAACTTTGATATCTCTTTCCAACAACGTAACTGAACTCACATTTACTGCCAAATTTTTAACATGAGCTGAACTAATATTTTCAACTTTAACTCAACTCAACAACTGACACTGAAAAACGAAAAAGAAAACTAACTGTTCCAGCTTAAATAATTGCATGTTTCATGTTGTCTGTTCTGTACAACAAATAATCATATTAATACATTGCTTGATTTATCAGGACTGTTAAACAGCAAGCTAATCTACTTATTTGATGAATTTGATATTCATTAAGGTTTAAACTAAAGTGTGTTTTGGCAATTTGCATGCTTTTCATTATTTTGAATGTCCCTCACCCCCAGTCAAACAATGTTAGACTGTAACCACTCAGCGTGGTTGCTAAAATAGAACAATCAGTTTTAAGAGACATATCCTAAGGTTATGAAAACCACCCCTACCATCCCTAGGACCATGTGTCAACATTCTGACTTTCCTACAGGGACTTGAATATTAATACACAAAATATTAAATATGCCAAAACAAAAGAAATAAAGACATTGTGGTATCCTTATAAAACATAATTTGTCCTTAACGGGAAGATAAAAACAAAGAAAATCAAACATTTGGTCTTATTATAAAGGAGTATGCATTCTTTGACTACTTACTACTTTAGCTATGGAATCTGATAAAACTAAAGGAAACCTAATTCAAATATTGAAAGTCTGTCCTACATCCAAGAACCTAATATATACCTTGATTTAAGATCTAGACAAATAGCAAGAGAGACCTCTGGAGATTTTATATGGGGGAAAATATTATTGAAAGCAGAGACAAATCATATTAAGAGTTCAGATTTAACACCAGTCTTTAGCTACCAGACTTTTCAGATTCCATATGGTGTCTCATGAATGAATGTCCCCCATACATTTTTACTTTCATGCACCAAGTGCAAACAATATGATTTTCCATGGAAATGAAATACAG
Source organism: Salminus brasiliensis (assembly GCF_030463535.1). Classification (NCBI taxonomy): domain Eukaryota; kingdom Metazoa; phylum Chordata; class Actinopteri; order Characiformes; family Bryconidae; genus Salminus; species Salminus brasiliensis. The sequence goes on along the minus strand of NC_132885.1, from coordinate 35,336,690 downwards.
TTCATATATCCGTAAAGCTGGAATGTTCTTTAGTTCTCTAGATGGCTTCTAAGAATGTCTTTAAAGCATAAGGTTTAATGGAGGGTTGTCATATGCTACAAATTCATTGTCATGGGTAAAAAATTAAGTAGTAAAGTCTGTGTCCTGGTTTCTTGAGACATTTTAACAATTGTGAAAAGTAAGTAAGTAAGTATTATTTTGTGTGATGAGCTTTTCTCTATTTACTGAGAAACATGAGCTTTTACACTAACCTTCATTAGGGGTGGAGGGTGGTTGTGTGTGGTTTGTTCTGTGAGATACTGTAATATTTCCCCTTTGGGACCATGCTTCATTTTGAGTTCAAAACAATGCATACACTGGTGTTTTGTTGGCTGTTTTAAAATTTACTTTGACCAATTATTTGTTTCATATTTATTACCTTTTCTTGTTTTGTGATGGAACCAGGCATTTTCACATGGACATATGCAAAGTACAAGTGAGGCATTCAACTCCAAGAACACTGTAGCAACATGATTGCAGTGTTTCTACAGGGAAATTCTACAAACACACTGTGGCTGTGAAATAGAGAAAGCTGTGTGTTGTCAGGTTAATGCCAGAAAAACAACACATTTTATTCAACTGTACCAGTGAAGGTGCACCTTGGTAAGGGATATTTAACCAAATATTAGGTGTTCTGCATGTATAGTTTTTATGTATGAAAAATATTTCAGTACTTAAGGGCCAGCAATTCTCAAATCCATATGTTCATATATTATTTTGATATATATTCCATATATGGCCATACTGGGACACCTGCTTATTCATTGTTTATTCCAAAATCAAGGGTATTCAAATATTTTTCCAGCTTTTGTCAGAGTAACTGTCTAATTTCCAGTGAAGGCTTTCTACTAGATTTTTTGACGTACTGCTGTGAGGATTTGATTGCATTCAGCGACAAGAGCGTTAATGAGGTCAAGATGTTGGATGATGTGATGATCTGTGTCAGCAATGGGTAACTTCAAGTAGCTGAATGCATTTATTAGATGGGGTGTCTACAAACATTTGAACATATAGGGTGTATTTCATGTTACTGACTCCTCTTTTCTCATATTTGTACTGCTGTAGTATTAAATCAGGATTTTTGTGCACACTCAGAAACACCCACACCCAAATATATGTTTAAATTCTTACCAATGGTAAAAGGTATTGTGGGGGAAATTTGCAGGAATTTTAGTATTGTATATATAGACTATTTTCATTTGATTTGTTTTAGTTTTACGCCATGTGAAACTGTCTGGGGAATAGGAACAGAAAAAGGGTGACTTCGTAATCTTCAAACAATAGGGGTCTATCAACTTCACACCAACTTCACCAGGGGGCTCAGAAAACCAGTGTTATCAGCATATAGACATCAAAGGCGATGGAAACCAGCGTGCTTCGGCAAATGGACATCAAAGACCAGCTAATTCAAAGAGTGAATGTCACGTAATGCACGGTCATTGTGTGTTTGTGGGGAATAAAAAGTGTAACTGACACAGTATGGCAAGGTTTTTGTCAGATGCAGTTCTGAAGCCTTCGTTTACTGCAGGGGTAAAGTGTATTTTTCCACATTCCTAAGGCTGACTGATTGAGTTGATTCTTTAAGTGTGAAAAAGCAAAAATGACCACAGTATTTAAAAACATCTCCATGGGTAAATTAGCATTAAAAAATCTTACCTTTTGCACATCACACGAAAAGCTGTGTTTATCTACTGGTGTAGTTTCTCTTCTTGTAATTAAGGAACATTCATGACTGCTTCCTCCTAAAGGCTTTATGTCATCTTTTAACTTATTTGTTTCCTCTTCATCTGAAGAAAGGCCTTTGTCACTGATATTTTCAGTAAGCTCCTCCAGCTTTTTCTTAAGCTCCAATTCCTCTTGGTCTACCGGAGACAACTCTCCATGTACAGGTTCAGCCTAAGAAAAAAAGAGAATGTTCTATTTTATTCAAATGCAAGGCATTACCTTTTCAGCTTAAAACTTAAATGCAAACTTGAAGCAATAGTATAACAATGTAGGGGCACTAGCATTACAGGTTACAGATTCTGCAAAAAAGCATCACAAATAGTCTGCTAAACACTGACAAACCATTAAACCAAGACACAAATCTATGTTGCCAGGCAAGTCTTACCTAAGGGTTCATACTTCTCTAGAGTATGACCTGCTAAGAATCACACAGAGCATTTCTCTGTGATTTTAATAGTTTTATGGCTGTTTAAAAGTTTTCTTTAAATAGACAATTACAAACCTGTGATCAATCACCCAGTTCTATAAACATTAAGCCCCACACTACCCCATATGTAGCTTTGTAATAGTCACTGTATAATTTATGGCAGATTTAGATTCCCTCAACAATGCTTATTTACCTGCTCCGGGAGGGACAATGGTTGATTTGGTACAGTAATTTTCTCTTCTAGACGGCCAAGGAGGGTCTCAATAGCTGACATACGCTTGTTGAGCTCAGTTATCTGAAGCAGAGAAAGAGAAAACAAGACTATTAATATTATTGGGAAGACTAGTAAGGTGTTGCTTACTATCCAGTTACTAATCTTATATGTGAGGGCAGTAGTCCAACCTGATGGCATGAATTTAACTGAACTTCTGTAGGGTCTGTTTACAGATCTGTTTTATACACACACGCACACTCACACATCATGTAATATTGTTTTTTATTCAATTCTTTGAACGGTTCTTGTTTTTGGGTATAATGAGTGTAAACCATACATCTTTATTAGAAAAAAAATGGTGTACAAGTTTAAATTGTTTTTTTCCTGAAATCATCCCAGTCAAAATTTATACAAATGTATTCAGTTCTACAATATACACACAGCACACCTAATATTTATAATAATAAACTCAATAAGTTTAGAAGTATAATAGAATCATTTTTAAGTCAAGGTTAAAGCTAAACCCGCCAATTCATAAGTGAGTTGAATATAGGTTGAAATAACAATGAGGGAGGAGACATTGGAGGAAAAATAGAAACCAGTATACAAATATGTGATATACAAATGTAATGTAATTTTTAAATGTAAAAACATTTAAAAATATTTTAATTATTGATATACCTGTGGTGGAACCTCATCTGGTGAGTATTGCCAATTCAGCGGTATAGAGTGCATGAAGTTTTGAGAACTGTCCATATCATCTTCCTCAGAGTCCTCTACACTGTATGGTAACTCGCGGAATGCAACAGCACTGCCAGCTGAGGAATGGCTCATCTTGGAGAGGGAGCAAGCCCGTACCATCTTATTGTCAGTATAAGTGTAGTCATCTGTGCAATGGTGCAAAAACAATTTGCAATTCACATTCACTTTTCTGAAATAATTTAGATAACAGATCACTTATGATTCAGCATGTTATCTCTGAACGTGCTGTCACTATAATAAACTGTGTAAAATATTACTACTATTAGCACTTTGTACGTTGTATACACAAGGTAGCAAGTGCTGTCATATTAAATGCTTATAAAGAAATTGTATGCAGTGCAGTATCCCACCAAATTGAAAAGGTTTATCAAGACTTCGGCTACTGTGATGGATCCCCTTCTTTCTCTCTTCTATTACAGATCTTCTATGCTCTAGGATCTGCTTGAAGACTGTAGCCCAATCCTCCTCTGGATCAGGCCTCTCATTCTGTGTTAAAATTACAAAATGTATTTAGTCTGTTTTGTTAATGAGTACAAGATTTAGGCTACAGTTGGGTCAAATAAAAAAAAAAACACAAACAATCATGACAAAAAAAAAACTTATTTGTTGCAGTTATAAATAATATATATATATTATATTTGTAAACAATATAATATATTTGTTTTTGTTTGCATTGGAATAACACAAAACCAGAGAAAAAGGTGAACATTATTACTGGCACCTTTTCAAAATTACAAGCAATAATAACTATATTTCATGCTTTGTATTTATGACAAGTAACAAGTGCCTGGCAACCAAGCTAGGTGAAAAGAATGAAGAGGAAAGATTTGTTTGAGGATGTGACAACCAAAGGCTACAAGTCAATCTCTAGAGATCATTAGGTTACTTGCATAACCCCTGTTCTCTCAATCCTCATGCTGAGCCCTTTCCACCGGCACCCAAGTGCTATACTGGTAGATCAGGAGGATCAAACTTCAGACCTTACAGTCGGTAAAGAGGAAGCAGGGCCCCGCCTTTGCGCACCTGTGCTAGGGAAAAAGATCAGTGGCAGTTTATGCCATTGAATTCCACACATTATCATCGGAAGGTGAGTGGATGGCCAGCAACTACCACCATGGCATTAGCGGTGAGCTCAAGGACGAGCTTATTGTGACTCCATACTCTCTCTAGATAAACTAGTAGAGCTAGTGCAAAGGAGGGACAACCTTCTACAGGAGACATGCAGAGTGCAGGGTACCAGACCAGCCTGAAACTCTCATGGCCCATATTTTATTTTGGGCCCCCTTGGGTGTTAAAGCATTCTGACCCTGGTGTCCATGGAGTTGGGGCACAGCGCCTACCGCAGCAGGAACGTGAAACCCGCATGCATGAGGGTAGGTGCCTCTACTGCAGGTCTTCTGGACACTTCTGTTCTGCTTGACCCAAGCTCTTGGGAAAACATCCAATGTCTGTCAGAAGAGGAAAGGCCGCTGATGGATCCATTAGCTCTCCCTCAGGCCCAGAGGTGTGCCTTCAAACTTTCTTGGACTCTGAAGCAGCAGGGAACTTCCTGGACACCAGCTTGGCCTAGAAGCTATCCCTGCTGCTGGTCCCTTTGAGTGACCACATGCCCTTTGCAGCTATAGACGGCAGGTCACTGTCAAAGTCAAAGTCAAATTTATTTGTATAGCACTTTTTACAACTGTTGTTGTCACAAAGCAGCTGTACATAATTAGTAGAAGACAGCAAACAGCAACCTCAGTTATCCCCCACAGAACCTACGATATTGCTATTAACCTCCTCACTGGCACCAGTCCCCCACGGCCAGCCATCTTCCAGCGGTACATAAACAAGGTCCTTAGAGAGCCTTTGGACAGGCATGAGAACGTTTACTTGGACGATATACTCATCTACAGCAGATGCATAGACAAACACGTTGTCCATGTCTGGAAGGTTTTTCAGCTATTCCAGGAGAACCACCTGTTCATTGAGCTGAAGAAGCCCCTGTTCCATGTGGTGATACTCTTTTTCGGCTTTATTGTATCCATAATATGGATCCCACCAAGACTGTGGAAAGCTGGCCCCGTCCCACCTTTATATATGGTCATTATATTATATTCTACAGAAAATTAAGAAAGTTCACTGTTTCATTGCAGGTTATGAGTTGGTTTTCTGGTAAGTATCTGTAAAATTGGTCTTCGTAGAATTGTAAAACATTTTGCAAACCTTTCTGGCATGTGACCCAAAACCATATATACAACACAATTACCAGGTACAAACAGTACCTAGCATTTGCATAGTATGTATGGTGCACTGTTATGATAATAGGACCATAAAGGTTATTGTTGTACATAGCAGTTAATCAGGAGGTAAATATTCTTTTGTCTTTGCAGCATGTAACCAAACACCATACATAAAGCACAATTACTAGGTATCTACACAAGTACATATTGTGTACTACAGTAATAGTAATAGAAATAGTAAAATAAAGTGTGTATATACACTACTTACAAAAAGTTATATATACTTGGCTTATGGGTGAAATTTATGGAAAATGTAAAAAGTTTATGGTACAGTAATATATCAGTACATGCACATGAAAGTAGGGCATTTAAGTAGAAACATTTGTACAATTGTGATTTCCTTATCTCAAACAATTTATTAAAGCAAAAGCTAACAGCAGTGGTGGGTATACCCCAAAAATGTTTCAAAACTTGTCATTTGCCCTTGAGCATCAATTACATCTCGTTGTCTCATGCTGTTCAGAAGTTGACTTTGTGAACAGCATGACTCTTCTTGTAGAGTGGCCCTCAGATATTGAGGTCCTAAGGTACGGAGTTACAAACCTCTACGTGGCAACTCTGCAGATCCCAAAGGTTTTCTATGGGATTCAGGTCTGGAGAAAGTGCAGGCCACTCCATTTGAGGTAACCCAGTCTCCAGCAGCCATTGCCTAATGATGCGATCTCGATGAGCCTGAGCATTGCTGTCCATGAAGATAAAATTAGGCCTGTGTTGTTCATGCAGAGGCACAATGACTGGATTATTGATATTAAGTAGTATGGGCTTGTCACTGTACCATTCACAAAGTGTAGGGATGTTCTGTATTGACTAGACACACCTGCCCACACTGTAACACCATCATCCCAAAAGGCTCGTCTGGTGACAACAGTGGCTAATAAACAGATCGCTCATTGACACCTCCAGCATGTTGGTTGCCATCATTTCTGCTTAGCGTGAATCAACTTTTGTCTGTGAACAGCATTGAGGACCACTGGTCACTCGTCCAGTGTAAATGCTTTCTGGTCCATGCAAGACGATGATGCCTATGCCTGGTGGTGTGGTCAGGTACCCTTTCAGGTCATCTAGCACACAGACCAAACTGTTTCAAATGGTCTGAGGAGACGCTTTAGTGCCTCTCACCTCCCTTAAATGTGCCTGGACTGGTGTGGCATTCATCATCTGGTTCCACAAGGCACTGTTCACAATGAAGCATTCATCAGTACGGGATGTGGTCTCTCTGTATCTCTACTGCAACCTGCTGATGACACGGACACTCTAAACTCAGTGGCCACTCTGAGAACATGCTGTTTGAACTTGCAACTGACTTTTTGTGAGTAGTGTATATGTAGCTATCAGGGTTTAGCAGTATGAACAGAGTCACTAATGCTACACTTTGAATTCTAAATAGTTATTCTGTTTTTACAAATTGTGCTGCACAAACCAGGTGTTTAAGATACTATGTACTTGCATGTATGCACAGGCAATTATTTATTATTTAATGTGTGCACAGCCATTTGACATTGTTGCAGGTTAAAGGCAGGATTTATGTGCAAGCAGTCTGAGCAGGGGCTGGCTCAGTGGAGAAGCACACAAAAGAAAGACAGACATAGGACAGTACAGGAGACAACAGATAATGGATAACAGAACAAGAGATGAGACAGGGCAAACAGAAGATAGGAAAGGACCAAAGGAGGAAGACAAGAACACTATCTGGACAATGGGCTGGACACAGGACAGGATGAGAGAGAAAATGGGAGATAATACAAGAGGCAGGACAGAAGGCCTGACGGGAGACTGACCAGGAAACTGAACACTGACAGGGGAACAGGAATAGGGGACAGAGATGTACACAGACTTTAACCCAAAAATATTCTAATTATAATATCAGAATATTATATTACACTACTAAGCATTCAAATCTGTCAGCAACACACATCAAATAAAACAGCCAGTAAAGTCCTACAGTAACAGTGGAATTTCAATACTGTTAAATTGACTGTTATTAGTCCTGGATAGTGTTTACCTACACCTGTGCATGGAAGCAATTACTTTGTCAACCACTACTCTTCTGTCAAATACCACAGACACAGTATATGCAGATGCACTACCTGCATTAGTATAAACCTCTTAGTAATAATTACCTTTTCAACACCAAACAGTAGCCCAAAAACTGCCCTCTACAGGAGGCCTATAAAAATTCCTATTTCCTACTACCCCCCCCCCCCCCCCCGCACATTGTGTCATAATGTCTATGCAAGATTTTATGTTTTTTGCTTTCAGTCACATTTAAGCACACATAACATACAGCGTGTAACACACATTGAGACAGGCTGCATGTGTAGAGGGCTAAAGTAATACTCATCCTCAGGACTGGCAGAAGTCAGAAAACAGGCAGGCAGGTTCAACACAGAAAAATCCATAATCCAGATAATAAGAGAACAAGGCAGATGGCCATAACCAGAATAAACACACCACAAACACCACAAACACACCAGGAGTTGATAGTGAAACTTCACATCTTAACTAAGAGCACCCAAAACTGGGGTTCTTAAGACGTGTCCTAATTAGTCCAAACATGAACAGCACCTGTGTGCTGAAGATGAGCCACAGATGAAGGGCGGAGTTCAGCCCTAGCACACTGGAGAATTTGACCTATGCATAAGTTTCCCACTGAGGCCAGCAGAACGAGACATAACACAGTGTGGTGTGGCAGTGTAGGACCTAATCTGACCCAGAGCGGCAAAACTGTAAAAAAAAAGTTGGAGTCAGATTTAATACTTTAGATTATCATTATCAGCAGGTGTGGTTAGAGGCACTGAATTAACAGCCAATTAGGTTAATTTCTCTCATTCTCTTTAAGAGCAGAAAGCACAATGCAACATTCATTTTTGTTAATGGAAGATGATTGCAGACTTATAGCAAAAAATACTATTTTATGGATAGTGAAACAAAATACAAATTTCGAATTTTTTACAAATCAGTCATTTAGCTCAGTAATTCCAACTTTGGGTCGGGACACTGCTGCTTCACTATTTAACTTTGGTGGTGCAGACACAAGGCTGCTTGTGAGAACTGCAGGATGCTGCACAACCCCAGACATATTTGTGTAAAATCTATGTAAAAACTTTGTCAGGACTTTTCTCGCTTCAGATACCAGTTCTGTATCTCTCAGCTTGTGAAATGCATATGATGCAAATGCATATAAGCCAAGGACTGAAGCTTTAAGTACTGCAGTGGTGTGAAAGGGAATTACAATTCCTCTGTCAAGGGACCCCATGAGCAATATAAAAAAATCTTATGATGCTGCATTAAGAAAGTTTACTGTCTATGACAGAATCTAATGTAAGGAGCCCTAATAGAATTCAATATATCAGTTAAATGTATCAGTACCTTGAAAGAATGACGATAAAAGTGGATGGAGTAATCGGTCCCAAGTTTAAAATCCTGAGGATCAACTAGGAGCAGTCGTTTCCCTGTCTTCGTCTTAAGGCATACATGTAAAAAATATTTTGTTGGAGAAAAAAAAAAAAAAGAAAAATCAGAACAGCATCATTATAATTCATGTATCAACCCTGTTACACAAACACTATATTTCTTCTTTTCACTTTTTGACATAACTACAAGTTACATTGTGTCAAAATGTCTTGATGAATGGACCAAACATATATTCCAAAACAAAACAAAACTGTGTTTGTGTTTGTGTGTGCATGTGCGTGTACATAAAAAGTCATATCAGATTATTATGGCCACCTCAGCTTTGGCATCAGCCCCACTTGCTATATAGAAGCACTTTGTAGTTCTATAATTAATCATCTCTGCATACTTTGTTAGCCTTTTTTCACCCTGTTCTTCAATGGTCAGCACTTTGGTTTGGTTGATGGGTCATTCTCAGCACTGCAGTGACACATACATGGTGGTGGTGTTACTGTGTGTTGCCGTCATTTAAACTCTGCATATCACTAGCAATGTCCCCAACACTAGAAGAGTGAAGACTAGCACGTCTCCTCTGACACATGTGAAGCCAGCCACCACCTCTTGTCGAACTGCTGTCCAAGATCACACTTGGAATGATGTGGAGAAGTGCCGTCAACCCACCCCTGAGAGAACAAGACTGATGGCAAGCAGTATGACCCAGGATTCAAACCAGTGGTCCTTAGATCATGAGATGTTTTTTGAACACTGTGTTCACCCCTACCTAGTTAGTCCATCTTGTAGATGTAAAGTCAGGGACAGATGTTCATCTGTTGCTAGACAGTTTGTATTGGTCATCCTTAAGCCCTTTATCAGTGGTCACAAGATGCTACGCATAGGACGCTGTTGGCTGGATATTTCTGGTTGGAGGACTATTGGTTAATGGCATCAGGCAAAGACGCTAATATGTTTTAAAACTCTAGCAGCACTGCTGTGTTTGATCCACTCATTCCTGCACAACACACACGCTAGTGTCACTGCAGTTTTGAGAATGACCCACCAACCAATCTGTGGTGGTCCTGTGAGGTCCTGACCATTGACAAACAGGATGGAAAGAGGTTAACAAAGTGTGCAGAGAAACAGATGGACTACAATCTGTAATTATAGAACTACAAAGTGCTCCTGTATGGTAAGCGGATCATTCCTTGGTCATATACACTATATTGCCAAAAGTGTTCACTCACCCATCCAAATCATTGAAAGTGTTCCAATCAATTCCATGGCCACATGTGTAAAAAATGAAGCACCTAGGCATGCTGGGGAAGATGCCTAGGAAGACTGCTCCCATAAACATTTGTGGAAGAATAGGTCACTCTCAAGAGCTCAGTGAATTCCAGCATGGTATCGTGATAGGATGCTACCTGTGCAACAAGTCTAGTCCGGCTTCAGCATACCAAGAGATTTTGGTCAATTTCATGCTCCCAACTTTGCGGGAACAGTTGAGGAAGGGGATGGGCCCTTCCTGTTCCAACATGACTGCATATTAGTGAACAAAGCAAGGTCCATAAAGACATGGATAAGCGAGTTTGCTGTAAAAGAACTTGACTGGCCTGCACAGAGTCCTGACCTCAACCCGATAGAGCACCTTTGGAATGAATTAGAGCGGAGACTGCAAGCCAGGCCTTCTTATCTAACATCAGTGTCAAAAATTCCCAGAAATTGGCCCCACATCATGTTAAACCCTGGATTAAGAATGGGAAGCCACTCAATGCATATGCGTGCGAAGGCCGGGGAGCGAATACTTTTGGCAATGTAGTGTATATGTATATATGTGTATATATATATATATATATATATATATATATATATATATTCACACACACAAGCATTCATTCCCTTGGATGTTGTCCTTATTTGTAGCTTTTTTAATGGAATTAGAAATCATTGTGGTCAATATAATTTGGCTCTTTTTTCAAGATTTTTTGTGATTTTAATCAGGCTTGAATATCTGCATTCCTTGCTGCAAAACTACTCTGTCTCTGTCAGGCTGCACGGGGATCCGCTGTAAACAGTCCTTTTTAAAGTCCAGCTCCACATTCTCTATTGAGAATTTACCTAATTCTATAACCATTTTACCTAAACAAGCCTGTTGCTGAGAAACATCCCCACAGCATGATGTTGCCACCACCATGCTTCACTGAACGTCTTCCAGTTGAACTTGGAGTCTCCCACATGTCTTGGGCAAACTATGGTCAAGATTTAATTCTCTTTGCCACTCTTTCTTGACTGGTGAAGAATCCAACCAACAGTTATCTCAGCTCCTAAAAGTTTTTAACTCTTTCAGAGTAGTCATAGGTGTCTCAGTGGCCTCCCTCACAAGTCTCCTTTGTGCACATTAACACATGTCCCATATAATTTGTAGCCATTAATACTGACTAACCAGTGACTTCCAAGTGCATTTATACTATAATCACTTCATACATATTCACTGCACTCAGGTGATCTCCATTTCACAAATTGTGATACTATTAGTATCACTTATTTTACATAACATATTTTTATGTAGTTGACATTACTTTGAACACATATGTTTTTGCTTGACACAATTATTTTATTATATATTAATTATATATATTATTCTATTAACCATGACCCTTACTTATAAAAGCAATAAAAGGAAAACAGGGAGTGAATACTTTTTATAGACATTATGTAGACAGTGGAGGAAATAAGTATTTGAACCCCCACTGATTTTGAAAGTTTGTACTCTGACAAATAATTAAACAGTCTATGATTTGTATGGCAGCTTCATTTTAACAGTGAGAGATGGAATGTCAAAAATCTAGAAAATAAAATAATATTTAAATAAAAAATAATTTGCATTTCATTGAGGGAACTAAGTATTTGATCCCCTAAAAAACATGACTAATGTTGGCTCCCACAGATCACTGATATGCCCTAATCTCAGTGAAGTCATTACCTGCATGAGAGACACCTGTCCCAAATTGTCACCTGTGTAAAAGGCCACCTGCCAAGAGACTCCATCTCCACCATGGGCAAGACTAAAGAGCTGTCTAAAGATGTCAGGGACAGAATTGTTGACCTGCACAAGGCTGGAATGGACTACAAAGCCATAAGTAAGAAGCTGGATGAGAAGGTGACAACTGTTGGTGCAATTTTTCGGAAGTGGAAGAAGTACAACATTATTGTTAAACGACCTAGGCCTGAAGCTCCATACAAGATATCACCTTGTGGAGTCTCACTGATCATGAGAAAGGTTAAAAATCAGCCAAGAACTCCACGAGAGGAGCTGGTTATTGATCTCAAGGCAGCTGGGACCACAGTCTCCAAAAAAAAAACATTGGTAATACACTGAGACGTAATGGTTTAAAATCCTGCAGTGCACCCAAGGTTCCTCTGCTCAAGAAGACTCATGTCATAGCCCGCCTCAAGTTCGCCAATGAACATATTAATGACTCTGAGAGAGACTGGGAGAAGGTGCTGTGGTCAGATGAGACCAAAATTGAGCTCTTTGGCCTGTGTTTAGAGGAAGAAAAATACACCATCTAAAGCATGAAAAAAACACCATCCAAGCATGGTGGTGGAAGTTTTATGTTTTGAGTTTTAAGTTTATGTTTTTCTTTTAAGGGCACAGGCCAACTTCACCTCATTGACGGGAAGATGAACGGGGCCATGCATTGCAAAATCCTAAGGGGACAACCTCCTTGCCTCTGCCAGGGCACTGAAAATGGGTCATGGATGGGTCTTATAGCATGACAACGACCCAAAACATACAACCAAGGAAACAAAGGAGTGGCTCCATAAGAAGCATGTCAAGGTCATGGAATGGCCTAGCCAGTCTTAGGACCTGAGTCCCATAGAAAATCTATGGAGAGAGCTGAAGCTTTACGTTTCCAAATGAACGCCTAAAAACCATAAGGATTTGGAGATGATCTGCAGAGAGGAGTGGGCCAAAATGAACTCCTGAAGTGTGTGCAAACCTTATAAAAAACTACAAGAAACTTCTGACTGCTGTGCATGCTAACAAGGGTTTTGCCACCAAGTATTAAATGATGTTTTACTAGGGGGTCAAATACTTATTTCCTTCAATGAAATTCAAGTTCATTTTAATTTTTCATTTCATGTAATTTTCTCAGTTTTTCTTTTGATATTCTATGTGTCACTGTTAAAATAAAGCAGGCATAAAAGATGTTTCAAGAGATGTTTCATTTAGTTTTTTGTATTAAAACTTAAAACTAAAACTAAAAAGTCAATGGGGGGTCAAATACTTATTTCCTCCACTGTACACACACACACACACACACACACACACACACATATATATATATATATATATATATATATATATATATAGAGCTAAATAACAAAAAATTCAGGAGGATGTAAATCATTACATCAATTTATAAAACATCAAATCATTAATACTCTCCATGTAATTTCCCTGTACATTTTTTTTATTTCAGGTTGACTATATTTATAACACAAACACTGCTTAGATATAACTTATATGCCTGTCATACACAGTTTATTCATACATAAATAGTTATATAATATATAAATAGTACATAATAGTTATATAATGAAAATTATATGTATGTAATCATTTAGATATATTTGTGTCTGAATAGGTCAACATTAATATAATAACATGTCTGATCACTGGCAACATGTCTGGCATAAACACCTATAGCCACCCATACACACTACACAAATCTATCTATATATACACAAACACAAACTTGTTTTTAATACTATAATGTTGGTCAGCTAGAACTACACCAGACCAGCATAAATCAGTATTTGGTTTTGAACACTGATATGCTGGTCAAACAGAACTACACCTGCACCAAACCATCCTAAGTTAGTTTAGATCAGCATAATTCATCATGAACTAAGTTGTTTTTTAGTAAAGACTGAATAGTCAATGAGGAAAATTGATTTCAATTGTTACTGTATACCTATGTCTGTGACAATCTTTTGTACTGCCACACAAATGCATAGTCATTTTTGTACCAATATCAATACCAATTTTAAAAGTCTCACATTTAAGAAATAAGATAATAGCCCAAGCAGAGACTTCGAAATAATGCATTCCATAAATGTAAATAGATGTAAGTGTAGTACCAGTCTGTAGTGTTCCCTCCCCAAGTTTTCTGAGTGTTCATCCTCTTGACTGCAGAGCGAATTACCTGTATGAAGGAAATAATGCTAAGTCATGTATTACACTGCATATGCACAATGCTTCAGTATTCATATTGCTGTAAAAGCCGAGAGTTGCTTGCAGCTAATTATTTTCCCAATGACTGTTGGTGCTACTCAGAACTCTCAGATGGTTTCCTATTTCTAACAAAGCGCTTTTGCCAGCATCCAGGCTGCTTTGCCAGCATCTAATTTTGTCGTAGGATTTGTCCTCAGTGTTGATAAATTTGGGCTAAATTTGGGTGTGTTCAAGTCCAACCCAAATCTTATACTCTTTATTTAGCCAATAAATTATTTCTGAGGCAGTAATCAATTGGAGCATGTGGGGTGGATATGGCTTTAAGCTGCAGGAAGGTATCTTTGCAAGAGCATTTGCTTTGGTTCATGGTTAATTTTGTCTGAATCTTCATATGTCAGTCTTCCTGTTTTTTAGTTATGTAAACACCTTGAATGTTTTTTTTCTTTTATGCAAGTTAAACAGCAAGTGTTTTAACTATTTAAGCTAAATGGCTAATTATGTGTAATGGATAACAAAAGTCACAGTTTGTTTGGAGCATGGTTTGGACCTCCTGGTTCAGTATGATTTCGGCACAATGAGAAAATTATGGAATTAGAATTTAATAATCAATATGGAATATAACTGGATATCAGTGCAGTGCTGATATAACTAAGCTGATATGATAATTTTTCATGATAGCCTAGCAATGAAGTCACAAAGGCAAGTACAACTTTTTCTGCATCATGTAGGGATAAGTATTTCATAGCAATGTTACAAATATGTAGAAACGCTGCCCTGGTAATATTACCAATGTATTGATCAAATGAAAGATCTGAATCTATTATGCCAACCAGATTTTTAGCTGCTGAACATGACAACAAGATATTAGCTGCTGAACCAGGTATAACAGATGGAGGGAGAACCTCTGTTTTTTCACTGTTTAGAAAGAGGAAGTTACACAACAATCAGCATTTCACATTTTACACAGTCTTCAATTGTCTTTAGTCAAGGTTTATTATCAGGATTGGCTGATAGTGATGTTATGAAAAATAAATTTGGGTAAGTAACATGTAACATGCCCTTCCTTCCTAACTTTCTATAAATAACATCTGTACCTTGTGCATGTGTCTATGACAAAGTTTTTGCAATTGCTGGAAGACGCCTGTGAGACGTGAGCGCCTGTTCACTGTATTGCCTACCTCTGCCTGTCTTGTGTGCAAGCTTTCTTAAACTTTAGCAGGCTGCTTCTCTGAGGATTTGTTCTCCCTGGCTTCCAACCCAACATTCCAACTCTCTTTTCAGGTTCTGCCCTGCTCGTATCTGCCTTCTTGCCTGCCATCCCCTGCCTTCTCTCCACGTGGACGTTTGCTTTCCCCTAGGTTGGGCCTTCGAAAGTTTGTTTCCCCAGTCGAGGCATAAGTTATTCATGCCTGCCTGATCTTCAACTCCGCCAGCTCTAACAACTCTAAACACAAAGACAGCCAGCATTACCTGCTTAAATGACTGTCGCCGAGTTGCTCTAACCCCTATTATAAGGAAGTGCATTGAGAGGCTGGTTAGAGGCCTCATCTGTTTCTCAATACCTGCCACACTGGACACACTTTTCACTCGTGGATGTTGCATAATTTCCTTCTCCTAAACAACGACAAAACAGAGGGGTCTCCTTTTGGGTCTAAAAGACACAATAAATAAATTCTTTTTCTTTGTCATACCTGGTTCAGCCGCTAAAAATCCTCGAATCAGATCTATGATTTGAACACGTATGTAATATTTCTAAAACATTGCACACATTGCTCACATTGCCAAGCTACATTATTCCATGGTGCAGAAAAAATAGTACATGCCTTTATTACTTCCAGTTCATCTTCGTATTGATTATAAAATCCTTGTATTGGCATATAAAGCCCCACACAGATTCGCTCCTGATTACAAGATCTTGTTTCCTATTACGAAGAATCACAATTACTTAGATCACAAGGTGCTGGCTTCTGCAAAGTGGTTTTGTTCCAAAGAGCACTAATTTTTTAAAGTGCAAGTGTATCAAATCCACTTTTCATGTCAAGTGTCATAACAACAGATAACAACATAAATACACTTGTGATTGATGTAATATACTAATACTATTTATTAACATAAAATGATTATGTGCTAAATAAATAAAATAATTATATTTCAAACAATAAACCGTACAATAAATCTGCACTTCAATTTTTTTCTGCCCCAATTTAAATTGTGAGCCAGTAAGAAAGCCCTGAACTGCTTAAGGTTTATCTTGTTATTGTGACTTTAGATCTAATTTCTAAGTAACTCATCTCATTATTTCAAATTATCTTGCCATCTCACCTTAATACAGGAATTCAGGGAGATGCTCATAAATAAGACTGAATCAAGACTGAACGAAGCCTCATATAAATATAGTATAGTATAGGTGCTCAGAGCTGGTGCAACGGTGCATCAGGATTATAAGGTATAGTATGGAATAAAATATGGAATATGATATATATGAATATTTATTATATTTTATACATAATCAATGACAATATAAAAGCAAAAACAATCAGGGCAAGATTATTTTTTAATAAAGTATTTATTGTATTGTATGTGGTTTTATTGTAAAGGTATTTGTTTTAAAGGCTCTGAAAATAAAATATTTATTGGTTGTTGGTATATTCTACATTATTCTATCTATCAGCAAAGATATTTACAAAAATATTTGATTTAAATCTTTTGCAGTGTAGTGTGTTTTTCAAATATGTCCAATTTATTGACAGTTATGTTTAATTACTTTTTTTTTACATAGTATTGTCAGTATTCTGTATTATACTGAGACCAGCTGCACACCCTTCTCCCACTGATACCAGCCCAATGACCATGGTAAAATCTTACCATCATAACTGATATTATATTGTAGTATGCTGTAAGTTATTATTGTGATTATCATATTATTTTGCACACCTGAGCAGTAGAACAGTCTATGTGGTTCTGTGACTTTTATTAATAATTTATAAATTCTTCAGACCAGGAGGATGATGGGTCCCCTGTAAGTCTTGTTTCCTCCCAAGGTTTCTGCCTCCACCTCTGTGGGAGTTTTTCCTTGACACCATCACCTTTGGTTTCACCAGTTGTAAAAAGCGTTATACAAATAAATTAGATTGGATATTATGTGCATTATTTTCTACACAGTGGGTCAGTTTGGGTGTACTTTGTGGTTGGTTTTGATGGAAATTCAACCTCAGTAACTCTGACCTTACATGAATGCGCATAACATCAGTATAGGAAATTCCACTGATAATAGTCTGCTCTGATAAAAATAAATCATTATATGAATATTCTGTCAGCTGGTAATGTAAAATACAAACTATTTTAATCTAAATTAATTGTTTATCAAAATGACAATCCTGTCTGATCATTGTTCTTGATTTAATGATCATATGTCTCTGAGACTGTAAAATGTGCTAGATTGTTACTTAAAGTCTTGTTTGCAGTCACTATACTGTCCTAAGATGCAGTTCAGAAAATGTGGAATTAAAAATTAGTTTATTTACATACATTTAAACATACAGAATGTACATTATTATACAACTTACTGTGAACATCAGGCATGCAATAAGTGTCATCCTCTGGAGATATACAGACAAATAACAGTTAATAAAAAAAACAGTTACCATCATAATATATCCATATGTGTACTGGAGTTTACTTTTCGTATGTGTAATGGTTTTTAAAAATAACTGGAATCCCCTTAAGGCTGACCTCCTCTTTCAGGCCAGTTCTTCAAGCTTGAAAACTGAATAAAGAAGGTACACTTGGTTCCAAGCACACACAGACAGAGAGGCATGTGACTGCGAGAATCACATGGATAACTAGACAGAGCCAAGTTGCTGCTTTTCAGAATCTTTTACCAAATCCCTTGAAGTGAGGAGGATTTGACATACGCTATATTTGCTATATGAAACTTCCTTTAATGAATTGAAAATGGTCAATAGGTTTATGTGCAATAGATACAAATAAATATAACACAAAATAGAACACAAACAAGGCTAAAAGTACATTCAATGAGGAATGGAGAAAAATCCTCTATAATTCCTTTGCTCTGTAGTTTAATTGTTCTAAATTGGCTAGTCACATGAATTCTCTTACACACAATTAAATAGATTTCCTGGTATCAGCAGACATAGCGTGTTTTAGTTAACCTTTCCATATCATGTGAGAAATCTCAGTGTTACATCATATGCAGTACATCTTTACAAACTGTTATTATAACTGTCTTATTTTCAGATTGAGCCCTACCTGAGATGCACTTGAGACGTACCTCTCAAATCAGTTTGGAAACAGGTTTGCTCTTCGTTCAGTCTCTTGTAGAGTGACTTCAACACTTTTGCGCTGCCAAAACGTTTAAAGCGAGAACGCACATTTTCATGGAACCATTCCAATGTACCAATTTTCAAGAGTCTACAAAGGAAGAGTTAACATAAGTTCCTGGTATACATTAAGGATTCTATATGACTGCATACAACACATTTTGGGAATATAGTCATGGCCAAAATTTTGGCACCCCTTTTAAAATGTATTTTTTGTGTTGTAATTTTTGGAACAACACAAACAAAGCTTGATAAAAGCTGATATCCTTCTATAAAGAATGGAGAAGTTGACTTATTCTTTGCATCTGTGTACTGCACTTAACATGGAGAGAAGAAAGCAGAGCATGTATGGACACTCACAACTACCTCTAAGTCCATCTCAAGAGATCTTAACATTCCTGTGTCAAACGTCATTAAGAAGTTTATATTCCATGACATTGCTAGCTGACTTCTCTGGACATGGATGGAAGAGAAAAACTAATGGAGGATTGCATCAAACGATTTTTGGATACGTGTTAGCTACCTAAACCTCTATCAGCTTCCAAACAAATTCAAATCTGTTTCCTAATCTTCCCTCCATGTCCCTCTATGTTTTCCAAAAAAACTGCTAAAATCTGAGATATCAAGAGTGAAGCCTGCTTTCAAATACTGAATGATGGTCTGCACTGTATGTTAACTTAAATTGATTTAATTATCTTTTTTAAAAAGTGTTTACATAAGCAAGTCTCAATTGGCAAATGCACTCAATTGATTAACCAATATGTTTAAAAGGCTAATTAAGATCTGTTTGGAATAAGCATTAGGACAAATATCACACCAGCAATTATGATTAACTAACTTTCTGGAAAAGGATTATAAACAACATAACTTGGTTCAACCTAACAGAATAAAAAACAAATGAGAGGAGAAATATGATTCTGCTGCTCTGTTATGAGTTAAAGGAGTTAAAATGTAACCTTGATGTTTGTGTCAAGCACTGAAACTGCCTGTGAATGTTGATATAGTTTGTTTGCAAAATATTTATTCTATTGTTCGTTTGACTTACAAAACAGTACAACTGCTTCTTTATTTACAAACCATAGTTCTTATTCAGATATTTTGATGGGTTGTTAATAAGATCAATGTAAAACCCCCCTCATAACACATCTGCCTAATTTAATGAAAGGCTTGATTATGTTAAGTGATAAAAATTGCTTGCTACCCAGGTTTTGGCAAAACATTCAACACATTCGCTGAGAGTGTTTGTTCTTTGCCCCACAAAAACTAAAACAAGAGACTAAGGATGAGATTAAGAGAATATGAGATCTGGCTTTTAACTTACCTGGCCTTTTGGCATGGTTCACAGACCCAGCCATGCTCTTTTTTGTTGAATCGGCTGCAGACCTTGCACACAAAGAGTTTGCAGTCCAAGCATTGGTGTTTAGTATTGAGTAGGAACTTGAAAGGCTGCAGGCAATGTATGCAGAGTGAGTCGCTGAGGTTGGACTGGTAGCCCAGCAGCTCTCTTTTTGTGTCTTCTTTCACTATTTTTGACTTCAGGTCTCTGCAGGGAAAGAAGGAATTAAGAGACAAAGGTATATTGGGAACACTATGTGGTACCATTACAGTATATTAGTATATACCCAAAATTCTTGAAGGTTTTAAAGGAAATAATGAAGAAAATAATGATTGGACATTACTCACCTGAAGTAAAATAATTAATCCCTAAAATCCCTAAAATCACAGCTTCAAAAATTTTAATGTTCCACTGACTGGAGAACAGCATCTATATGATGGCCACTCTGGGCTTGGCATGCGCTGCATGTCATGTTTGTGTAACATTTGTTATAGTACTGTATCACCTCACATTCGCTTCTTTCACTTTCTGTGATGGTTCTGCTATAACTCTCATTTTGTCCAGAAATGCATGTGTAAAGCCTGTCCTGGTTATATTACATGATAAAAATGCTTTATTTAGTGATTTTAATGTGCTTGATGTAAAGTAAAAAACATTTTAATTATACTGTAGTAATGCAACAGAAAGATTTATTAAACACTTATTAGGTGTTCAGTATATCTCATGTAAAGTGAAAACTAAAAATGGCAATTATTAAACATTATTACAGTTTTCCTTAGTAATTGTAATACACCTGACCAAATCAATGATTGAACAGAACAATTTTGCAATTTGCTCTTAACTATAATGAACATACTTTTAGATAAAAGAAAGGTAATATAAAAAAATGTAAAAGTTTTATTTTTTATCTATATTTTGTCCAATCAGCTAATAAGCTCTTACAGAAATGACACATAAATAAATCCAACTCCTAAGTCAAGAAAGGCAGAATACAAACTTTATTTTTCTATAAAGTTCTCAAAGGATATAAAGACTAAGGCACTATGCAGTATAATGTGTTAGCCTGAGACAGCCAGCATCTCCCCAAAGCAGTCTGAATGCATCTGATTCTGTCTAATATACTAATATACCTAATATACTGTCCTTATCTCCTTCATCTTGATGCTGTAACCCCTATGCATATTTCTTTATCATAAAATTTACTTGCTCGGACCCGCTTATCTCTAAGGCAAGGGTCTTTTTCGAGAAAACCAGGTACCTTCCAGTTTCGCTTATGTCCAGATCAAATGCATGTCCCTTTTAAAAAAGAGTGCTGACACCTGCAGAACTGAAGATAGCAAATGTGCTGACACTCACAGAACTGAGGATAGCAGTATCCTGCCAAAACTCTCCTTCACCCTATATTACAACCCCTCCTCATGCAGATTTGAGTGCATGTCTCATGCTAAGGCCTATTAGTGTGATATTGACTTTTTTTATATACTTAAATGCATAATAAACCATCATTTGTAATAATCATTGTTTTTTTTTTCATCTAAATATACTATTTTCTTTTGACAATATACTTAAAAGCAAACAAAGGCAGCTAACCAACTAGTGTGCAAGAAGTATGTTTCAGCCAGATATGAACATCAATGCAGTAAGCACTGTCCTAATAGGTAATAACTCAAACAATCACCGAACATAGCTAACTAACAATACAGAATGTGGGCCAGTAGTAGTACATTATTACTCACATGAAATGAATAAATAAAAGTCTTACTAACTTACAAGCAAGTTTATGTTTATTTGTCAGCCATGTCTTTAATTTGTTCATTCAATGCTTATTATTCATGTAAGTTTTATTAAGTTTATCAATATCATTAAAGCATTATACATGCATTGTCTTTTGACACATTTTGATGTATTGTTGCCATTAGTTATGAACAACTTTCATACAAATCTGTAAATGTTTGTTTATTGTAGTATGATAGTATGTCAAACATACACACTTGGACAAAATTATTGGTACCCCTTGGTTAGTGAAAGAAAAACCCACGATGGTCACAGAAATAACTGACAAAAGTAATAATAAATAAAAATGCTATGAAAATTAACCAATGAAAGTCAGACATTGTTTTTCAACCATGCGTCAACAGAATTATTTAAAAAAATAAACCCATGAAACAGGCCTGGACAGAAATGATGGTTAGCTGTTTAGCTGGTTTAGCTGTTTTTTTATATTTTTTCTTTCATCTAATGAAATGAAAGATAAAATATACCTTAGGAGTTAACCCACATAACCCACTTGCAAAACAAACTACATATAGGCTGACAGTGCAGAAATCTAGAGCACTTCATGCTTCAATCTGCTGACAAGGTTTATGGCCATGCTGATTTCCTTTTCCAGCAGGACTTAACACTGCCCACAGTGCCAAAACTATGGTGCTGGACAATGCTGGCCAATCAAGCACAGTAATATTATGGTGCTTGATTGGTCAGCATTGTCAAGAGGAAGTTGTGAAAAACACAATCTAGCAATGAGGATGGGCTTAAGGCCACTATCAAATCAACCTGGGCTTAATCACATCTCAGCAGTGCCACAAGCTGATTGCCTCCATTTCACATTTATGTAGTAATTTGTGGTATAGGAGTCCCAACCAGGTATTGAGTGAATAAATTAACATTCCGGTCTGTTTTATCTCATTGAAATATTCAAATAATTTAATTCAAAAACCAAGGCTTGAAATATGTCACGTGTAATTAATATAAAATATGAGTTTATCTTTTTAAAGTAAATTATGAAAAAACAAACCCTTATCATTAAGTTCTAATTTTATGAGATGCACTAGTATAAGTCTATTTGTTTTTTTCCAAGCTACTGTAGAACTCTAGTTGTGGGAGCATCTGGTGTTGACTGCTAAATGAATTATGACTGAACTTCCTCCTGTACTCCTTTTACAGCAACAGAGAAAGAGCTTTATAACACTGGAATGTCTATCCAAATGGACAGCAAAGTCTGGCTAATCGCTGGCCAAATTCTGTGATCAGTTATGTAAGCACTGTGAGCACATATTTCCCCATCTTAACAGAAATGTTGGCATTTGAAGAAAAAAAAACATCTCCAAAAGTGCTCATCAATTTAAACACACGTAAAAACACATAAAAACACGTAAAATATTTGCTTTTCAAAAAGATGGAGCTTCACAGCAAATTACTTCATGTGTGCATGCTTTTGAGACATGAGAACATCAGCATTTTTCCAGCTGAGACACAGCCTCCAAAATATCCTTTGCCATCAGTGTTCTCATGTGTCTCCTCATGAGTGTTTTTATTGTAATGAAGTATTTGACTGTTAAATTGATGTTTGAGGTTTAAATGAATGCAGTATTTCAGGGAAGAAATCAACAAAACAATATTTGAACTTGTTAAAGCTAAATTATTTTTCCTTAAAATAACAATAATAGAGAGAATAGCCAGTAGTTGGTGTTGCACAACAGATAAGACCACTGTTCACCTGCCAGTGAACTGCCACACCACGTGGGAGACTGGGGTTATAAGAGTCCTTGGGCAAGAATCCTAACACTACATTGGCCCACCTCTGTAATAATGAGTACCCTTGTAAGTCGCTCTGGATAAGAACATCAGCTAAATGCTCTAATTGTAAATGTTCCCAAAATCCACTCAAAAAACAATTTGGTTAATTCAAAATATTTTAATATATTTTATTATTTTAATATAATTTATTTTGTTTATGATCTTAAAGCCTAAGTAAGTCTTTCTCAATTTAAAATCAGGAGTTGAGGATGGTTTTCAGTACTAAATAGTACTAAAATAGAAACTTGTGTGTGGAATTTAGCAAAATGCTTTCCTTTTTAACTGATAAAAGTTCATGTCATGTCAACAACCCTAAAAACAGAGAGATCTTTCCACTACAATAGATGGAGATAATTACACTTATTTAATCCTCAACACCTTGCATAGTTAATTTGGTTCACTAAAAACTAGCGGTACTAGTGGTTAATCAAAAAACTTAATCTTGATTCATGTGAGCTACCTTATAGACCTGCACATACAAATGTAAAATACTGCATGTCACAACGTCCTGTTTAGGGACCTCTACTATATGAAACTCCCTGCATGTGCCATTAGCCACATGAGCCAGAAAACCTCACCAGCCTGCTCAATTCATCTCCTTAATAACATTGATTACTGCATAGATTCTCAAGCCATTACTGCTAACATAAACTAATTGTCATAAGGTCTTCGCATATTCATGTTAAAATGTAAAGGTGCACATATTTGTCATTGTAATGTGTCCACATTTAACCCGTCTGTGGTAGTGAACACACACAAACACAGAGCAGAGAGGGTAAAGGGCGTTGCTCAAGGGCCCAACAGTGGCAGCTTGCCGAGCCCGGGAATCGAACCCACAATCCTGTTATCAACAGCCCGGCACTCCGCTGGGCCACCACTGCCCTCTTTCTCCCATTATAAGACTTATAACAAACATTGGTAAATTCTCATCACACTTCTGTGTGAGAACTTCTGTTAATTTTTCATTACTGTATATCAAATACCAATTTATTTATTTCTTCATGCTTTTGTTGTGTTGTTTATTTTGCTATCTGGTGTCAACCAGAGGAGGTGTCAACCAAAATGTCTTCCCCTCTCTTGTGTTTTTCCTTGCCACTGTCACTG
Organism: Salminus brasiliensis; assembly: GCF_030463535.1. Lineage (NCBI taxonomy): Eukaryota > Metazoa > Chordata > Actinopteri > Characiformes > Bryconidae > Salminus > Salminus brasiliensis. The sequence continues at coordinate 35,312,256 of NC_132885.1, read as the reverse complement.
CTAGCACTCCCAAGTTTTATAAATTTGGCTGTGTAGTTATAGCGAACTGTGATTCTTTGTTGGAGAAAAACTGCATTAAAATGAAGTTTCCACTGATCTATTTTTAGCTTTTCTTTGCTTTGGAATGCACTTTGAAAAAAATGAGGCTAAAACTTTGTCATGTGATGTTGCTCAGCATGTTAAGGGGCACAAATCCTATTATCTTCTCAAAAATGAGTGGAATGTAGATACACAGGCTCACTTACATAGAACTTTAAAAGCTAGGGAAGACTACATTTTTAAGACGGAGCAGTGCAGGAAAAAGAGTTTTGGCTAATTTTGTAGCCAATAATCTTTATTTCATTTATTTCCTTTTTGTGAAATAGCCATTTTTGCTGACATGGTTTATGGTAAATAATAATAGACTTGGACACTGTTGGAGGTATGCCATTCATTTAATGCTAGCAAGTAGGACACATTGAAAACCAGCAAAATTAGATTTCAGGTTGTCTGAAATCAAACATACCATTTTTTCATATGTTTTTGAGGCTACAGTTTGTAGTGTTTAAAAATTCAATTTCAGTGTCTGATTTGATTTTTGATCATTCATCCACATAACTCCTAATATAGTGTGCCTATATTTGTTTTAATTTTTCTTGACATATAATATTTTTTTCTGATACACCAGTAATCTGGAAATGGACTTGGTTGGAAATGGAAATGGTTCACATCTGACTTTACTGAGAACATACCTGGCCTCAGAAATGGCCCACTTCCAATTTAATAAAGTCACATGAACAAACCATGTGTGTCATGGACATCTAAACAAGGTGGAATCCAAAATGGCTCCCTCCTCCCCCCTGTTAGTGCACCAAAGAACAGCTTGGACAGTGGAACAAGTACATGAATTAAGATAGATTCCATTCAGATGTTCCATTCACAGGGAAACAAAAGCAATGATTTTGTGCAATAAAGTATTGAAAAAAAAATAGCCATTTTAAGCATTTGTGAACTATTGCTTGTTTGAACACTAGGACGTTTGTTGTCACCTGGTCTCCAGACATGCCTATGGTCTCAGAGTCTCCGGCCCTGGCTCCTGGATTCCTGTTCTCAAGTCAGTCCCCATTACTGTTCCAGGTCATATGCAGGATCTGTTCAATTCCTGTTCCTGCTTTTAAGGGCTCAGTTCCTTAAAAGATCCAGTTCCAGTCCCTGTTACCATAGCTCCACTCCTGGCCATTTCAGTTACTACATAGGACTTCTAGATTTGTGCCCAGAGTTCATGTGATATTTATGGTATCTTAATACTATAATGTTGATTTATTTGTTATGTTTTTTATGAAAATGCTATATGTTTTTGTTTGGATACTGACATTATAGTTATAGTTAAAATATCATAGGCCTATGTGTGTTAGCCTAGTCAGGCTAGTGTGAGTACGAACTAGTGTTTTTTTAGTTTGTACTCAGCCTAGGTCCCATGTATATGAAGATGTATTTGACCTTAGGTTGTTTGTGATTTAATTGCTTTTTTGATGCCAATAAAATGTCAGTGTTACCCTGTGTTGTTAAGCCAGTATCACTTTGATTATGTAAGCCAAGGTGACTTTTAACAATAATACCAGGAAATAAAGCCACAAGCAGCATTTCCCAGGGTCCAAGCACTTATTTGCCCAGAGAGGCCCAATTTGTCAATATGGGAGCATTCCTGAGACAGAAGCCACATTATGTGTAGTTTGTGTACATGCAGCATGTAAAACCTAGGTCCTGGTATTCCTAAGCAGTCAGTGTGAAGTTGGAAGGTGGGGGGAGGTGGCTGCTGATTAGAGCTGCAGGAATGTTGGGGGATGGGTGAAACTAAAGATGATGACCCAGAAGTCAAGGGCAGATAATCATGAACCTACTGGCACCATGCCTAATGCCAGGTGTAGGGTGTAAATCCCCCAGCACTGAGCTGTGGAGCTGTAAACCTGTGTTCTCTCATTTGAGAGAAGATGGTGTAACATCCCAACTATATCCATACAGTGTGTGTATGTGCGTGTGAGTGTACGATGAAAAGGACTAAACAGTTTGTGTGTATGTTTACGTACATGTGTGCATTCCTGCTTAATCCTGATATATGAAATGTGATGAAATATAATTATGCTTGTATGCATGTTTGTGTGTTAGATGTCAACATGGTGAGCTCGAGCACCTTAGCCTTTCTGTGTGTCTGTGCGTGTGTATATTAGACATCAACATGTTATTTAAGCACCTGGGCTTTCATGTGTTTGTGTATGTGTTTACGCTCCTGTGTGTGTAAACTCTTAAATAGAGACTAATTCTGATCCAGGACGGCATATAGTAGCATCATATGGATTTCCGTGACAATAGGACAACCTTTGGTTGTGTAACAGTTTTTTGCTTATTATAGCAGCACCTAGCATTGCAGTTCCACCTAGCAATGCAGTTCCAACAAACTGACAATCATCTATGACCCCCCTAGGTTACATGCTGTTGAAGTTGTAGAACAATCAGTCAAAGCATGTTTGAGTTGTATTCGAATGATTTTTGCAATATAAGCTCCACCCATGTTTCTGGGCGGGGCCTGGATGCTACACACTGTTGAAATTCCGTAGTTTTTTGAATAACTATTAAAGGTAAGGTGCAATTTGCACATTATGTAAATTTGCTCAAAATCTTTGTGGGTGGAGCTATATAGTTTTTGATGCTTTTTTGTAGAACATGAAAGAAAAAGGAAGAAAACCGCTAACAAAAGCACCTTCTGTGCTTGGACCCCTAATAATCATGATCAGCTTTTGTACAGCATATTTCATACATAAATGCAGGTCAAAGTAAAGATAATGTGAACACAGTCACAATTTTCACAAAATCACATTTTTCATGTCCAGCCAAGTGAAGAGCCTGTTGAACCGTGTCAGACCTTTAGAATTGGATGATGATTATTCACTAGTATGAGTTAGGACATGAGTACTTTACATGAGTGACATTATATTCACTAACATTTATTCCCTAAAGCCAAAGTGGGGAGAGGCGGGGCTGCCATCAAAGGTGAGCCAGTAGTCTTTAAAAATCTTAAGGAATTCTCAATTCAAAGTACGCCATGTTCGTACTATTGTAGTGTAGTTTGAGTACAAACTGCTGAGGACAGAAGATTGCTAGCTGAGGTTATATATAAATAGCAAAGCACTTTTGTAAGTCGCTCTGGATAAGAGCGTCTGCTAAATGCCCTAAATGTAAATGTAAAGGTAAGAATGTTGTATGATAATGTCGTACCATATTTCTTATTAGGTAAGAAAATATTACTACAGTGAGATGGGTCCTGGTCAGTGAGATTAAACCTAATTTGAGAGCAATAAACATGGAAGCAGTGTGCTGCTGCTGCTGCTGCAAAAAACAGCTAACAACCTAAGAGGAAATCAACTGAGACTTTTGGACCAATTAAAAAAAAACACATTTCCAAGGTAATGCCAATGGAACAAGTCCTGCGCTGAGCAGTGTGTTCTTAGCAGTGGAGGTTAGTCCTGAGAGTTAAAACAGAGGAGACAGACGCTTCAACATATATCTGAATAGAAAACTAGTATATAGCTTACCTGTCCACAAAATCTTATGTTGATTACTAATGTATTGACATGAACGTGGCGTGATTAAGGTGATTGTATTATGTTCTTCATCTCACAGTGCCTTTTACTGTTTCTTTTATTTAACTGAAAAACCTCTGTGCTGAAATGTGCAATTGATGTGATCAAGGAGATGGTCAAGACTGAACAGTTGTCACTGGAATGTAATATAAGATTTTCTAAAAATAGTACTTAATAATAGTTCAACAATAATTCATTAGAACAAGCCACCAAAAAGTAGTTTGGCTTCCTTTTTGTACCTAAATATGTATTGTCTCAAGAATTGCAGCTTCAAATGACCTGCCTTTGATGAAGTGTCTGGATTTGATCCCTTGCTAAGCTGCCACTGGCAATGTAGGACTTCCATGCAAAAGCTGTCTAATATATATGATCTAAGAATTGGCATGCTGCCACGGCCCCGTTTTGGCTTACCTTGAAAATGTCAGGCCTCTGAAGTATACAGGTTTTATCCCTGTCTGAGCTATCATGCCAAAGTGGGAAATATATGTAACCAATGTGCAGTGGATTACATGAACAGTCAAGTTAGGACACCCAGTAAAAAACCTTAAAAGTCTTTTTTATATATTTGAACATATAGACGTTTGATTTTCACTTGAAAAATATTAAGAGATGGAGATAGTATAATTAAACTCATACAGCTGAAGAAATGTCTTTTAAACACCTCCTTATTGTTTACTTCTTCAAATGTTGTTTGTTGTTGTGTAGCTGTTGATGATTAGAACAGTATTAGAGGCAATTTTGATGGAGCCTGTTTTATTTAACCTCAGACATTTAGTTTGAATTGCTCTTGATTGGTAAAATGAGTGTTATTATCAAGATGAGATCCAAAGAGCTAAGAGTAAGACTAAAGTTTTCCAGAGAACACTGTGCTTTGGACAAATGAATTAAAAGATTAAACATTTAGATACAGTAACAGAGGACATGTTTGGCATAAACCAGACACATAATTTGAGCACAAGACCCCTTATATCAACTATGAAGCATGGAGGTGGAAATGTCATGGTTTCAGGTTGCTCAGGCTGCTGCAGTAGGGCCTGGACAGCTCCCCAGCATAGAACCCAGTAGGAATTTGTTATTGTATAAGAGGGCACTTAAGGTAAATGTGACACCACGCTTTTTGGGTAAAACTGGTTACAGCTCTACATGTGAACAAATTGCCATATGAATTTATTTAAAAGTAAATATTAATTATAGTATTCTTTGCCAGGGTTTCCCAGTGTGATTTAAGGCACTGCTTATGGGTGGCAAAAGCACCATACGCAGGTCATGTGGTACTTTCATAACATAATCATCAGTGTGGCCTGTACAAAGACTTGCCCACCCTAAACGTTGCCAATCCTTTTACAAGGTCTCAGGCCTGAGGCATGTCACTAATTAGGAGTGTCAGCTGAATCAAATTTCCAATAGTTTTTTTTTTCATTCTCTTATAACATTGTATTGTACTAACACTCATCAAACAAGGGTTTCTCTTAAGCAAATGTCTAACATTCAAAAGAAAATCAAGCATTTCCGGCTTGCAGTTTCTACAGTACAGAATGTTATTTATAAAAGGTAGGTGGGGAACCCTTTTCATTTTTCTACTTCTAATGGTAGGAAGGCGTCAATCAGCTTTGTTTGTCACAATGTTGTATTGTTTTTACACAACGTGGTGACACACATATCCGACACGAACGAAACATTACCATTATCATCATTGTGTTTTTCCCTGAGTGAATTTCCCTGAGAATTTCCATTCATGTGAGGTCTGTTCCAAAACTAGTCTATGAAATGTTTAGCTTTGTTTGATCACATATTTACAAATCAAGTCCCACATGACTGTTACATGACATTTACAGTTATGTGCAGTTTGTATTTTGTTTATTTTGGTTACATAAGTATACCTATATTTTATATTAATGTAAGTCTTACCCCAGTCTCTCCTCTTCTTTTTTACGGAGGTTGAAATCCCTCTGGATCACCTGCCATACATGCCTGGCCTCTTCATCTGTGAGTCTGGAGAGGTCCAGTTTTGTCCCATCACTCATAGTGGGCATCATCATAATCTTCTACCAGCTATAAAGAGACCTAAAAAGACATTGACACAACTTTCCATATTGCTAATTTTTCTAGTACAGACCTAGTTACACTATGTGCAGTGCCACAGAGCTGAATGAAGTCATATTGATGTGTGTGCAAGTGACTGTTGTGTCTCATTCAAAAGGGTATTTATTTCTAAAGTCAAACTGAGTTTTTTTTTTGAAAATAAGAATGACAAAAATAATAAGAACTTTTTCATTTATTAAATAGAATTAAATAGAAAACAAAAAAAAGTTGTGCAAACTAGCTACCTATGTATTCTATTTATTTATTTTTAGCTTTACGCATGTGTAAGCAAATTAATACAATTAAAGAAACTTGCTTAACAGTTGGCGGACATTTCTATGGTACACTCTGACTCCACAAACCAGTGAATAGAGGAAACAATGGATTTAAATAAATACCAGCAAATTCTAAAAGCAAAGATCTCTTACACTGTGAAAAAAAACAGAGGAAGACCCCAAGAGACACAAGCAAAGGTTTGCCATTTACTTCACAGCCCCCCAACCTAAACATCACTGAAAATCAGACCACAAAAGAGCAGTGCATAACAGCGGCCCAAGAATCTCAAAGAACTAGAAGGAAGAGAGGGTCAAAATTCCTCAACCAGTAGCTGAAAGACTTAACTATCTACAAAATGCTGTTGAAATACATAAATAGTATAAAGGGTTTTTTAGTTTTTATTTGTAAAACACGTAATTAGCTTGAAAAACAAAACAATTTGTACTGTACAAAAACAGTCTAACAGAATAATGTAATTTCCTCATTACAAACTACAAATAGAATTCTTGCAGTGAAAGGCTGAACATGAACAGAGCGAGTAAGGATTCTTTCAGGGAAATGGTTATATATAGAACCATTTGGATATTTGAACAGTTCTTTGTTCCTGTTCTTTTAACAGTTGTTCTTTTAACAGTTCCTGGTTAAAGCATTGTTCAGATTGGTGAAACCTATTGCAGATGATTCTACATATAAGCTTTTTAAAAAGCACCAAAAAGGGAGTGACTATAGATTTTAATCAAAGAACCCAGCCCTCTAGATGTGGTAAAACTAAACTATATTTCATGTAGGTCTTCCTCAAATAAATGAAAATAAATAAATAAAACAAAAACTGCAATATGTGATGATTTTATTGTGATGCTCTACTGACTTAGTAATTGGGTGAGTGGCATCACTGTCATTGTTATTCCGGGATCAGCATGCTGGCAACTGCAGTATGTAACTTCGGAGAGGTGGATAGGATAACGCTTGCAAGAACTTTGTAACACTATGCACCCCCAGTCATATTTATGTAAAATCTGGTAATCTTACTATACCACGTCAGTCCACATGATTTTTTTACTTTCTGTGGCAGTTCTTTATCTCTGAGCTCATCCAGAAAAATGTGTCCTTTAGGGGTGTCTTAAATTGCATTACTTGAACAAGTAAGTGCATTACACGAACAAGTAATGCCATTTTTTATAGTGTTGCTTAGACTTTGTATATCAAAGCAGGTTTGTGAATGTTTAACTGTGCCTTTGATTCTGCTTTCTCTGCATGACAGAGACAATACAAAGTATAATATAGTCTTCCTAATAAATTGTTGCTGTAAAGAACAGTGTATATTTAAAAATATATTTTAAATAAGTTAACATATGAAAGACAAAGACCACAAAAAGATGTCAATTTGCACAACTTGTTCTTAAAGAATATGTGTGTTACATCTCAAAAGAAAGCACAAAATGTGATATTTACCTTGACTTGGCATGAGCTGTCTGTGAAGTAATCCCATGTGAACGGACAGCCAGACAGCACGAAAGTCAAACAGCACTGCTTCTCACATGTCTAATTAACAGTGGAAGGAGGAGCACACGTATAAACTTTGCAGCCTCAACCAATGTTTTTCTTAAATTATATCTAAACAATCTTAAAAAGTACCAGTAAAACATTACTTCGTCCACTTTATTGGAAAATTGGCAAACTGCATGGTCTGCTTGTCAAAATACTGTAAGAAACTACTGTGCTTTACTGTGAAACGTACTGAAACACACACTGGTGGACTGAGAGCTACTACAACTCATACTATGTGTTTTGCATCTATATTTCGGGTCAGTACATACATTCTTTGGATATTGCACATTAGCTTAGGGGCAGTTTAGTCCCTTAGTTTTTAATTTCAGTGATTTAATTACATATTTAATCTTATTTTACAAAATATATTGAACTAAATAAAACTTTTAAACTTTATTGTTTAACTCAAAACTGTTGCAATTAATATTAGGAACAATACAAAGTGGAGTCTAATATCCCAACATGGATAACAGCTTCTCATCGTTTACTGCCACTTTACATAATGTAAATATATGTATATAACAACATAAAAATAAAGGGATGGAGGCTCTCTGCTGAGTGCAAGACTTTCAGGGGTGGCATGTGGGGAGTTGAGGTAAACTATTTTTTGATACACATAATAACTATAGCTCTTTCAATATGCGGTTGGCTGAATTATGATTGTATTTAGTTCTTAGTTTCTATGAACAGCATTTCTGAGCCTTGTTCCTGTATGCTGTTTTATTTGTGTATGTCATGCCATCGTCTCAGAGCTTAACTTTTACTCAGGACTATTTGTTATTGTTGATACATTTAATTCATAAAAACAGTGAAACATGTTTTCATATATGCAGCAAAAAACCTTTTCAGAGATATGTTGACATGGGTTATGTTTGGTGTTTCAGTAATTAAAGGTCTAGTATTAGAAACTCGCATCGCTTTAGAATGCTCAAAAAATTGCATACTGATGACATCTGCTGGTCAAATATGTGTGGCAGAATGGTAAAATGTGTACCAGTAAAATGTCTCCATGCCACTGGCTGCACAAATCCAAACATGATCTATCCACCCCCATGCTTAACAGTTGGAGAAGTGTTCTTGTGAATTTCTGCATTTCCTGCTCCTCAAACATACCTTAGCAGGAAGAAAGCTCTCTTTTAAAACACTTACATTATTGTCTTGTTTAGATGTTGTTTAAAAAAAAATCTGATGCTGAATTTTGTAGTGAGGATGCAGGAAAAGTCTTTGGATGACATTTCCATTAAGGTCATATTTGTGTATATTTGTGCAGAATGGTGCTCTTTTGCATGCAATGTTTTTCAAAATGTAAACAATGTGATATTCAACAGTGTTCAAACTATTGTTTAGTGTTTTAAGTTTATTTACCTGGTTCTTCTGTACTTGGGGCATCAGCCGTGATGGTATCTCCTTCCTTTCACTTATTAAACCATATAGGGACGGTCTGTACCATTGTTTTTTAATGTTAATGTTAATGTGAATTAAACATTTGGAAAATAAATGTGTACTTCACAAGTCAAGTCATCAAAGTTAACATATTCATATTTTTGGTGACTTTTGTAATCAGCAAATGGAATAAAGTCTTATTTCTTCTACCAAGATGTTAGCAAAAATAAACACAAGCCAACCTTCAAAGACTTTATGGCAGCAACCCCAAAACAGTTAAATGAATCTAGAGAGCATACTCTGTGAAAGACTGTAGGACTAAAGAATGAAAGTTGTTAGAACTCAGAAAGTGATTATGGCCTAACTCTTCTGTTGGTTCTAAAACCTTTAATCAAATCTTTCTCTAAGAAGGTTCCAAAATAGAAGAAATTGGTTTACTTAGAGATGGCTAACAGCTGTGTGCAGCATGTGCAAAACACATTTTTGTTGTCCAGTCCTTTCTCTAAATCTCCCTTCTGCTTATTCAGCTGAGTTTGATTTAAGCCTTTCTTCTTTTACTTGGAATAAAACCTTGCCTTCAAAATCTCCCTTGGTAACCTTTTGAGGACATACTAGAATTTTGTTATTTTAAAGAACATATGCAATGTTAAGGGTTTTAGGATGAAACATGTATAAATTATGATGTGAAGTGTTATTATACTGATATAATCATCATTTGGTCACTTTGGTCATCACTTTTTCCTTATTGTACACAATCTAAAGAAAAATCAAAAGAGAACAAGCTTCAGGGAAGAAGTTATTTAGCAGCCCTTGGAAAATAGTCTTCCCTTGCATCATATCCCCCATTCCCAATGCCAACAGAAGCTACAGTTAATGCACAGAAAAACCCCTTAATGATTCATTCAGTGATTCACCAATGTGAATCAACAATGTATTCCATTGATGGGGTGTTTCTAACTGACAGATGATATTTTTAACATTGCATTTGGTAACCATGACTTCCATGCCATTGCAACTGAGATTTCATCATAACTATTAATGACTGGAACACTATGAAACTAAGAGAAGGAAAAAAACCCCAGCATGAAATATGTGTTGTAGTTGTAATAGTGAAATAGGAATATAAATAGCACTATTAGAAACAGCTTTTGAAAATTACTTGGTCTCTCTCGACTCTTTTTTGTATCCTGGTTATGTAAGGGTGTCACTGCTAATTTGCAAATTAATAGAAAAATAATGTTTCTGGGTATATAACCAGGACTGGCAGAGTAGTCAAGTCAAGTCAAGTCAAATTTATTTGTACAGCGCTTTTTACAACTGTTGTCGTCACAAAGCAGCTTTACATAATTAGTACTTAATAAAGGACAGAGACAGAGAAGAAAGAAGAAATAACATGAAGGACCCCCCGTGAGCAAGCCAAACGGCGACAGTGGCAAGGAAAAACTCCCTCAAAGCTGGAGGAAGAAACCTTGGGAGGAACCAAGACTCACAAGGGGGACCCAAAGTTAATAGTGGTGATAATAATAGTGGCAGACAGCCACGAGTCCATCTAGGTTTCAACACGGCCACCAAACAGGCAGCAGCGGCAGGCGGGAGAGCCGCCGGTCCACCATGGGTGGTGGCGGGTGGGGGGACCCGCTGGCCGGACTGGTAGGTGGCAGCTGGTTTGACGCAGGTAGAGGGGACCTCAGCGGGCAGTCTTCCAGCAGGTCGGGCTGGGTGGCCATTTACTCGGAGAAGGTAAAAAGAGAAAGAGAAAGTTAGTTCTGAGAGGAATTTTATGGAGGTCGGAGAATGTTGAGCATCAGCATCATAGTATGTCTGACGACTCCGGCAGGTCTGATTATAACAGCCTAATTAAAAGGAGAGAGCCAGAAGGTAACACAGACATGGGTGCACCCTGAAAACACCAGCATCTATCTGCTCCACCGTCAACAAACCTGAGTGATCGCGTGTAGGCAGCGAGACGACAGCTCCAGCATCTCAGTGTACTACAATTCCCTGGGTCCGCGAACCCCTGGACCTTCAACCTTTATCTAAGAAACATTAATTACCAAAAGCTAAACTAAGCATATGAGTTTTCAGCTTAGATTTAAAGATTGAGATGGTGTCTGAGTCCCGAACATTATCTGGAAGGTTATTCCAGAGTTGGGGGGCTTTATAAGAAAAGGCTCTTCCCCCTGCTGAGGTTTTCTGAATTTTGGGCATGAGTAAGAGGCCAGCATCCTGAGATCTAAGTAGTCTTGATGGTTCGTAGTATACAATAAGATCCCGCAGGTACTCAGGAGCGAGGCCATGAAGGGCCTTATATGTTAATAGAAGAATTTTGTATTCGATGCGGAATTTAACTGGGAGCCAATGAAGTGCTGATAGAACTGGACTGATATGGTCAAATTTTCTAGTTTTAGTAAGGACCCTGGCTGCAGCATTTTGCACCAGCTGAAGTTTATTGAGGTTCCTGCTGGAACAACCTGACAGTAGTGCATTACAGTAATCTAGCCTTGAGGTAATAAAGGCGTGTACTAGCTTTTCTGCGTCTTGTAGTGATAAGGAGTTTCTTAGTTTGGAGATGTTCCTAAGCTGCATAAAGGCTGTTCTACTAATATTAGCTATATGTTGCTCAAATGATAAATCTGAATCAAATGTGACACCAAGATTTTTAGCTGCTAAACTAGGAATGATGGAAGCATCGGCCAAGTCTAACATTAAGTCGGATAGTTTATTTCTAGTGTCTTTTGGACGTAAAAGGAAAACCTCAGTTTTGTCACTGTTAAGAAGAAGGAAGTTATGTGACATCCAGAGTTTTATATCCTTTACACAGTCCTCCAGTCCAAATTTATCATCAGGTTTGTCTGAAATATAGAGCTGTGTGTCATCTGCATAAAAATGGAAATTAACGCCATGTCTGCTTATAACTGAGCCCAGTGGTAACATGTATAATGTAAATAATAGCGGTCCTAAAATTGAGCCTTGCGGAACTTCATATCTTACTTCTGTGTAATTTGAAGATAAATCTTTTATCTTTACGAATTGATAGCGTCCCGTTAGATAAGACTGGAACCATGATAGGGCTGTCCCTGTGATTCCAACCATTTTCTCTAATCTTTCTAGTAATATAGTATGATCTATTGTATCAAAGGCTGCACTAAGGTCTAGTAGGACTAATAAAGATACATTGCCTTGATCAGAGGCAAGAAGATCATTTGTAATCTTCACTAGGGCTGTCTCTGTGCTGTGATTTGGTCTAAATCCAGATTGGAATTTCTCATACATGTAATTTTTACTCAGGTATAAGCAGCTTTTTCTAATATCTTAGATACGAATGTTAAGTTGGAGGTGGGTCTATAATTAGATAATACGCTAGGATCAAGATTTGGTTTCTTGATTAAAGGTTTTATAACTGCTATTTTAAGGGTTTGGGGTACATGCCCAAGGCAAAGGGATGAATTTACAATTGTTAAAAGAGGTCTGATTATAATTGGGAGTATTTCTTTTTGCAATTTAGAGGGAATTGGGTTGAGTGTACAGGTTGTACAATTAGCTGAGGAAATTTTTTTTTTCTAGTTCAGGCTGTGGAAGTGGGTAGAAGGCTTCCAGCCTTTGTTCTACAACTAAGTTATGTTCTAAAGCTGCTACATCAGGTGATGACCATGTTTGATTTAATAAGCAGGGTTGGATTTGTTGTCTAATATTTTCTATTTTATTATTAAAATATTCCATAAAAACATGACTGGTTAAAGATGTTGGAATTTGGGGTTGAGTATCTGCCTGGCTTTTAGTAAGTTTAGAGATCTCATTAAAAAGAACTCTGGGATTGTTTTTGTTTTTCTCGATCAGCGAGGCCAAATACACTGAGCGAGCTTTAATGAGTGCCTTTCTATATTTATTAAGGCTGTCCTTCTACGCAGAGTGGAACACCTCTAGTTTGGTCGTCCGCCATTTACGCTCTAGTTTCCGCACTGTTTGTTTTAAGGTACGAGTATGATCACTGTACCACGGTGCGAGCCTTTTTTGCCCCAACATTTTATTTTTAAACGGTGCTACTTTGTCTAAGGTTGATCGAAGGGTATTTTCTAGACCGTTTGTTAATTTAACTAGCTCTGTTTGGTCTGACGGAGTGTAAGCTAAGGTGGATAGGGGTGGGAGGTTTTTAGTAAACTGTACAGCGGTCATTGGTGTTATTGTGCGCTTTAGACAGTGTTTGGGGGACGAATTTACATTTTGCCTAAGATGTAGCTCAAAGGAGATTAGATAATGATCTGATATTACTGAGCTCTGAGATAGAATATTTAGCTGATCAATGCTAACACCCAGGGTCAGGACTAAATCTAGGGTATGATTACAGTAATGTGTGGGTCCAGTTATGTTTTGTGTAATGCCAACAGAATCTAAAATTGATACAAACGCCTTTGTTAATGGATCGTCTGCTTTTTCAAAGTGAATATTAAAGTCTCCTACTATTATAACTTTGTCGCTGCACACTGCCAAGTCTGCAGCAAAATTACTAAATTCTTTTAAAAATTCAGAATAGGGCCCTGGAGGCATATAAATATTAATCAATGTGAAAGTATTTTTATTTGTGGCTGGATTTGATATATTAATGTAGAGAATCTCAAAAGAAGTGACGGTGTTACAGTATTTTTGAATAATCTCTAGTGTATTCTGGTAGATTATGCATACTCCATCTCCTCTGCCTGATGATCTAGGACTATGTACATATTTATATCCTGTGGGGGTGGCTTCATTTAGTGCTATATATTGATCAGGTCTAATCCAGGTTTCAGTGAGGCAGAAAACGTCTAGTTTCTGATCACATATAATTTCATTTACGATCACTGCTTTCGAGGTTAGTGATCTAATGTTAAGTAGACCGAGCTTTCGGTCTGAGGTGCTGCTGTTATCGTTTGATTGCGAGGATTTAACACTGATTAAATTATTAACACGAGCTGATTTAGATGTTCTATGTTTAGGTTTAATTCGGGGCACAGACACAGTCTCAATACGGTAAAACTTGGGTGACGCCTCGAAGCAGCAGATTTTCATTTGGGCCCCCCCGTACATCCACCTCAGCACCAGATGCTAACATTCCATAGGGTAAGAGATACTGTGCAATATGTTGAAGTGCCCTGGCCTCTACCGACCACCAAAGAGGCGCATATCTGCATTTGCGCAACAGTGGCAACAGCTAACAGCAGAAATTGATTAACCTAATATAGGTTTGCCAAATATGAATAAACATTTATATAAAAATCGCCTTAACCTGTGTAATAACATTTCGTCTTATTATTAAATGTTATTTTTAAAATAAAAGATGTTATCATGATACCTTGGGGGGGTCCTCTGGTGACATTGGGGCCCTAAGTAGCCACGTAATTCGACAATGCCTTGGGCCAGCTCTGCATGTGTCCCAGATAGTTGGGTTTGCAGTTCTTTTCCCTTTTCTTACTTTTAATAAACCAAACATTACACTTTTCAAAGATGTGGTCTTTTATGAAAACTTAAATACTGTGTTTAAATATGATTACCTAATATTTTTTGTTGTTGATTGTGATAAGAAATCCCCTGGGTGTTCGAATGGCAGAGTCGTTTGCCTCAACCTCTTCAAAAGTCGGCTGATGACTCATCTTATCCAAGAGTGCTTGGGTGAAGTGTAGTGCAGAGGATTGTGGTATCCACACTCACTTTTGTACTTAGTAGCGTCTAAGCTTCTATTTGCTAAAGTGCATGGTAACACCAATGCACGTTTTACCACCGCCACCCTGCTATAGTGGATAAATCAACCACAAAGCAGTCCACAGCGTTGCCTGATGCCGGATGCCGGTGGAATTAGCATTGCAAGCAGTGCGAGAGAGGCTAGCCCTAGCCCTAGGCTTAATGCCAACATTTCAGACAGTGTCAGAGTCAACTCACAGAAAAGCTGCAGGATCAGACAACATCCAGCTGATGGATCTGAAGACAAACATCTTCGTCATCTCCCTGAGCAGCTCCACCGTCCCATGCCTTAAGACCACCACCATCATCCCGGTGCACCAAGTCCACAGTGTCTTGTATCAATTACTACCATCCCGTTGCACTCACTCCCATGATCATAAAGTGCTTTGAAATGCTAGTAATGAGGAACTTCAAGACCCAACCGCTCCATGGACGATGACATCACCACTACCCTTCATCTTCCTCTCTCTCCCACCCGAAGAAGAAGGACACTTACGCCAGAATGCTGTTTATAGACTTAATAGCTCCCCCCCCAGGGAGAGTTCTGAGTCGCCTGCTGGTTACCCATGCTGACTCATGACTGTGCTGCAAACCACAGCTCAAACCACATCATAAAGTTTGACAATGATACAACAGTATCAGCAAAGGGCTGCAGACTGGTGTCAACATGTAAAGTCAACAATCTTTGTTGGCTTACAGACTGGTGTAAACTCAACAACCTTTACTTGAATGTAGACAAGACCAAGGAAATGGTTGTTGAATTCAGGAGAGCATGACACAACCACTCTCCGCTCAACATCGATGGGTCCCCTGTGGAGATTGTTAAGTTCCTTGGTATCCACTTAAAGGAGACCTCACCTGGAACCAAGAAAGGCCCGTCCCGTCTCCCTCCACCCATCCTCACCATCTTCTATAGAGGCACCATAGAGAGCATCCTGAGCAACTGCATCACTGCCCACATCACTGCCACCGTCTCTGACAGCAAGACCCTCCAACAAATAGTGAGGACAGCTAAAAGGATCATTAGAGCCTCTCTCCCATCCATCACACACACTGTTCTCCCTCCTACCATCGGAAAGAAGGTATTACAGAATCTGGTTTAACACGACAAGACTCTGACACAGCTTTTTCCCACAAACAATTCGACTTCTCAACTCCAGTGACTGAATAAATAGACTCCTCCACACACACACACACACACACACACACATTCACCCAAGATGCGAATCCCAGACAATGTGAAAGCATTTTGCACTAAATACTACCTCACTGCATCGTTTGGCACATATTTGTACATAGTTGCACATTGCATTTTTGCACAAATACTTATTTTACATTTATAAATACATGATCCTCCACAATGACATAGAATGCACATTCTTTTGCACTACAATCTCAATCAAAGCTCAATCTGTCTGATTTTTGTATTGTATCCTGCATTGTCTTGTACTGTCTGTATGCACTTGTTCTGTGTTGCACTTGTGTTTCTGTCTGCACTATGTTGTGTTGCACCATGGTCCTGGAGGAACATTGTTTCATTTCAGGGATAATGCTTAACCAAAATACAAACGTGACAAAGCAAACTAGGCGAAACATGAAAGCCACCTGAGGCTGCTTGGTAGCCAGGGAGCCAGGCGAGAAAGGGAAGATAAACAGAGAGATAGGCTAGAACCAAAAACTACTGGCAGTGCCAGTAAAAGAAAACAAACGGAATATCACGCTCGTCAGGCGCAACTAAACTTACTTGACTTGAGCAGGAACTAAGGGATTAGTTGCCAAATCCCCAAGGCAACCAAGTAGCAACCAGAGCAGCGAAATACACCTGAACTTGAATGGACTCTCATAGACGTCCTCGTGAACAACACAACTATAGACCACGGGTCTCCTGAACGAGAAGCCAACCCTCCAGGTGGGCTTAGCAAGTGTAATTCTCGGCGATGGGGAGATCGCGTTTGCTCCCTATATACCCTCAGGTATATTCAAATATATACTATATACTATATACTCTCAGGTGAACCAAATCAAAACACACAAGGAACCAAACAGAAAACATAGCGTTGTGCATGAAGGGTTGTCAACAAAAGTCCTTGACCTTGAAGCCTGTGGTACGTGACTCGCGACAGCTACTGATATTTAGTGTTTGGACACTTCTTGGACACAAAACAGTATTTGACCGTGTCTACCTGCATGTGTTCCTGCCTCCTCTTCCTCCTCCTCCCTGCTCTGCTCTTGAGTAAACAGAGCAGGCTGCTAAAGGCAATGTATGCAGATGTTATCATTTTTCCGAGCTGGATTACTCGCCGAGAGTTGATGACAGGTTGGTGGCACACTGGCTAGATAGGTAAGTCTTACTGTTTGCTATGATATGTGTATTATGCCTGTGGGTTACTCTGACCCTGAGTTAATTAGCCTAAAATATTAGTGGTGCGAGAATCGGATTCAGTGAATGGATCGTCACGTGGATCGGCCTAATTATCCAATACCCGATCCAACTAATTTTGATAGTACCGGGACTTATATCCAATCCTAGTATCAGATAGATGCATCCCTAATAATAAATATGTGGACTGTGGTCTGTGACAGAAAACTAACAAATGTAATTATACTCTACCAATTGCCATGAAAAGTGGTCAGATATCCAACCAGAATTCTGTCAGAAGCTTGTTAATGGCTACCAAAAGTGTATGGTAAAGGTGCAACTTGCTGAGGAATATTTAACCAAATGTTAGGTGTGGTGTATTATGTGTGTTAGGTGTGCTGTATTTGTTTTTGACTCTGTATTGCCCAATACTGTCACAACAAAAATATGATACGCAGTTTAGCATGTGTGATTATGCCACTGCCTGATCAAGTTTTGAGTGTTTGTGGTTCATACAGGCTCAGACAAAAATGTACTCTGAGTATTTAAGAAAAACTTTCCCCACATAATTTTACACCACAATATCACAACAAAAGGGAAACAAGAAATCATATAGCAAAGTCAATGTTCTGTAATACTGTTTAATGTTTAACTATTATATTTTAGATAGAATAAACTTGTCATTGGTAGTAAGTTTCAATGTTCAGCGTACCTACAAATTATTGTTACATAGGGATACAGGGTGAGTATATACAATAGGTGGCCATCTATGGTTTGATTTATTCCATGTTTCCATGTGCGTTTTTTTTACTTAGAAAATTGTTGACATGTTCAGTATTTATTTTACCCGCTGTGTATATACCATACTGTCAGGACTACCACATTAGAGCTTTGGCCCTTTCTTATGCTCCAGATGGTACAAAGCTGGAAAATGTATCTCTGGATTTGAACAAGCTTACTGTGGGAAATGACCAGCTTATTCTTCCGTACCTGATTTGATTTTTAATTCAAC
Source organism: Salminus brasiliensis (assembly GCF_030463535.1). NCBI lineage: Eukaryota > Metazoa > Chordata > Actinopteri > Characiformes > Bryconidae > Salminus > Salminus brasiliensis. The sequence continues at coordinate 35,294,267 of NC_132885.1, read as the reverse complement.
TAAAAAATATCTGCCTTTTAAATAACTTTTTTGTTTGTCTAGCATTTTCAATGCAGTAGTGTATATTTAACCTAGCATTCATATTAGTAGTACCTTTAAACATGAAAAAATTAGAACCTAACATCAGGACCTGACCTCACTAAATAAAAATGTGGCTGAATACAATCAAACTCTTACAGCAGTATTCCAACATCTTCTGTAAACTCGTAATTTAGGTAAAACTGTATAATAAATCTTTCAGAAACACAAGAAACCAACATGAATGCAAAAATTACATTATTGTTACTATGGCACATTATTGAGACTGAGGTTGTTGTGGTAGCACCACTCTGACAGGGCTACCACAACAACCTCAGTCTCAACATCAGCAAAACTAAGGAGATGATCGTGGACTGCAGGAAGCTGCAGAGGGGTGGTCACTCTCCCTTATACATCAATGGAGCTGAAGTGGAGAGGGTCAGCAGTGTTGGATTCTCAGTCATACCCAGTAGCACTGTAAAAAACCTAGGAGTTGTTTTTGACCTTTCGTTTGATGCACACATCTGTTACATAGTTAAAACTGCCTACTTTCACCTACATAATATTGTCAAACTGAGCAATGTACTGTCCTTACATGAAGCAGAGAAACTGGTGCATGAATTCATAACTTCAAGAATGGATTACTGTAATGCCCATCTGGCTGGTTCTGCTGATACATGCCCATTTATTGGATCCTATAACACTATATTATTATTACATTGTGTTAGTTTGCAAAATATTCAGTATGGGTTCAGTTCCTACCAGACAAATACACAACATTGTTACAAAGTTGTCAAAGTTGCACTGTTTATGTTTTCACAACATTATCACAATCCCATTAAGTCATCATTAAGTAACACTGCCCCTTGGTCATAAGACATAAGTCTTTTGACAACTTTCCAAAATTCCAATGTTCCAATGTTCCATTATCCATTTTTGACAATAGAACACATCATGTAATTTAGAACATGTGTACTTCATGATTGTGATAACGTTGTGGGTACCAAAACAATAGGTTCTTACAGTGCTGTCACAATGTAACCGTGTTTGCTGGGTAGTCAATATCTGACAGGAGAAAGTTACTACTCTGTTATCTGAAATTTTATTTGCACTAATCACTGAATTAATGAGAGTATATGTTGTAAAGTTCATTACATGCCATTAACGTCACACAGCATTAGTATCACAGATTTGCTACCATATCCATCCGTGCTACCATCTTTTTCCCCCCATGTTCCCTTAGGGCCTCTGTAAATGTTCCGGGACCTAATTCTACACAAAAGTAAGCTTTTCACCCTAAAATGCATCATTAAATGTATTTGGTTACAGTTAGTGCAGCTTTTTTGAAATACATTTGGTTTCAGTGAGTGCAGTGGGGTTTTTTTTTTATGTATTTGGTGTCAGTTTCTGCATTTCTGGTTTTGGTGCATTTCTGGTGATATTTTTGCATTCTCCTTTAATGCTGTTGTGTTCTCAGCTTTTGTTTGCTTTACAAATGTTGTTGTAATATGACTTAGCAGGCCACCAGACAACTGCCTCAGCTTCTTACACTGTAAGGTTATTCAGTTTATAGCATTTAGAATACTTGAAAAGAAAAAAAATGGTTATTATTTTTCAAGTTCTACTGTAATTCTTTAAACAAATGTACTTGTTTTCATTTTCATTTTTCAGTCACCTCTAGATTCAGAGAAAATGTAAAATATTAATACAAATATTGTCATTATTAAATTATTAAACCTGATTTCCTAAAGGCACAACCTGAAATGGCTTATTGCTTTTATACAATGGTGATATAAAATAAATTAAAATAAGCAAGCCTAATTATAAATGTATTGATTCATAAATAAAGTTTTGTGTGAATTGAAGTTTGTTCAATTAGGTTTACAAAGCTTTAGACCTCAGCTTCTAAATTATTTTGCTAGCTTTTCCATTGCTTTACTGAGTATTTCCTCTTCATTCTAAAAGAGAAAATGTGGAGTCTTAAAAGAGATTCCATTGAGACAAAAAAGTCATATCATGTCTTACTTTTGTACCATGCTATTTCTTCTTATTTCCAGATTCATATTCAGTTTTCCAGTGTAAATGTATTAAGATATATAGACATTTGATGTAGGCAAACACAAACCAACAGTATTTTGCAAAGTTTTACAAAACAATATTATAGTATCATCGCATCTTATAAGTGCTGGTGGTAAGTTTATAATGGAAAATTTATTAATATCTGTGAAACTTTCCATGGTTCCAGTCAAAGAGTTTGTTCTTGTAGCTGTTGCCTCTGTCTTGCTCACTGGGGGCTCACTGGGGGCTCAAAGACAGATCTCTGCGAAGGTACTGAAAGTTTGTGCTAACATCCATTATTAAAAGTGCTACATAAATAAACTTGACTTGAACTTGATGATTAACTACCTATCTAAGGAACAGCCATTGTTTTAACATGCAGACAATTAACATATGAACCATTAGCAATGGCTTTCAATTTTAATATGATAAATGTACCATTTGCAGCCTGGTAGGTCTGTTTCTTGTTTAAAAGACTCGTCTTTTCCCCTTCTATTCCGTTTCTGCGTCTTCCCTCACAAAAAAGAGGGAGGTGCTAAAAAAGCATGTGGCAGTGCTCCAGGTTTCTGTGAATGTGTCCTGTTTCAGGCTTGGAGTCTCTGCCACTTCTCCTTTGGAGAACACATAGCTGGGTGTCCTGAGTGTCTTTGTGTGTCTCGCTGTAGTGTCCCACATAGGCTCCTCAGCAACCAGTCTTATCACTAAACTTAGACTCACTTTTACACTTCAGCTCATAATGACCTAGAATTCGAACATTTGTTATTTTGCAGAATTTTAGACCTCTAAAGATTCTGTGGAACACAGCACTTTTTTACTTAAGGTAAGTAAAAATGTACTACTTTTTTAATATGCAATGCAATTTGAAGGCAGAAGCTTGTCAGCAAAGGGCTTGCTGCAGATGTTGGCTGTAAAAAAAAGTTCGAACAGACATATGCATCTGTTAATGCGTGTGAGAGAGGGAGGGGTTGAATTCCTAAATGCAGCCGCAGTAGTTTGGACTTATTGTTCTGAGCGGTATAAAGTATTTTCAAGTGCAAATGAATTGTGCAATATTTTAGTGCATGTTGGTGCAACTAAAATGTGATTTAATAATCCCATTAATCTATATAATCTATATTAATCTATATATATATAAACATGAATTGTCAGGTCTAGTGTACTTGTTTAAATTGTTGAAGGGGAGCAAGAATTTATTTCTTATCTGCATTTTGGTTAGCCTTGTTAAGCCTTGGTGGTTAAATCACACCCTCTAACAGTAAAGAGAAGACAGTGCTAAGTGAGACATTTTTTCCACAGTCTTTGCCAGATGGTCAAAGAAGCCTGGGAGAGTTAGAGCCCTGGCATGTCAAGCAGAACCAGATGTTCATGGTTGAAATTACTCATTACTCCAAGAAAGAGCACAGTATATTGTGCAGTTAAGTTTCCAACTCAATCACTGTATAGGTGTGAGGCCCCAAGTTTATGAGTTTAAGAATAATGCTTACATGACACAATTTCTATACCTTTCACAGGATTTAATAACTTTCACATGCATGAACAAATGCAAATATATTTAATCTTATAATAAGCCTTCTTGTAGCTGGAAAAATTACCCCATTAACCCACCAGAGGGCAGTTGTGAGCCATGGTGCTCATGAGCTCAAATCTTTAAACAATGATTTGATCCAAACTGTGGGTTTTGTGATCTATTACACCCCTAACAGTAGGCATATATACATTTTGCAATTTAAGATATTAAAGAAAAACGAATTTCTTTAAATTTTCAAAAGTCTGTGGACACCTTATTCGATAAGCTTTTGGATGAGCTGACTTTCTACCCATCCCTCTCCAACTCTGTCTGTGTATCCCTGTACAACTCTCTAAGTTTTGACACCCTACATTTTGGCCAAAGGTTTGTGGACACAACTCTATTAGTCAAATGTTTTGGATGAGCTTTTGCCCCAAACATCTTTGGGGCAAAGGTTTCAGCATCCTACGTTTTGGCCAAATGTTGCTGACCTAGCAACACCTTAACAACCAACACCTAAATCAACACACTGCTGAGTTGCAACCATATTGCAACCAATACTTTTTTCTTTTTTTCTTTAACACTTTTTTATATTTTGTCAGTACTGCATATATTTTTATTCAGTACTGCATATCTGGTTAAACAAATGTTTTATATCTTTATTTTTTCAAGATGTATTCTTTTCTTCACTGACAGGGGGTGCTGTTTCACCCTCAATCCCTTTGGTTATGTAGTTATAGATGGAAGGTTACTTACTCATCTTGAAGTTTACTCATACTCATCTTGGACATGAAGGTGATTACAATATTGGGCTTTCAGTGATATACAACATACAACATAGAAACAATTAAAACCTTTACCAGAGGCATTTGGTATCCATTAACAAGCTTCAGGAAGAGTTTCGACTGGCACAGTTCAATTAAATGTGTTGGTTTCCTGGCACAGACCCAACTTAAGCCCAGTCCACATGCTTTTGATAGGGTTGGGGTCTGTTAACTTGTGTTATGAATTCCACAACTTTGGTAATGACATCTTTTGGATGATGGTTTGGCTGATAGTTAGAGGTTACTCTGAAGATTTCTGAAGTGGTCATTCCTTCTTATTATTCAATCCACTTTGTGTAATGTGCCTGTCACACTGGTTGCAAAACAGCTCCAGAGCATGCTACCACCATCTTGCTTAACAGTTGGTACAGTGTTTTTTGGGTTGAATGTCTCAACTTTAGTTCCTCAGACATACTTCTTGTCATTGTGGCAACAAGTCTTTGTCTTATCTGACCATAACATTGCCCCAGAAGGTTTTTTTTCTGTGGCCATTTGGTCAGCTGCAAAGTTTAGTTGAGATTTAAGGTGCCTTGGTGGTTCCTGGTCAGCTGAGGGTAACAGTTTAGGTCTAGACATTGGTTAAGTTGCTATATTGCCCAATAACTTGTACTTACATATAATTGTTTAAACTAATGACCATGGCATCTAGAATTGTTTGAAATTGCTCCATGAAACATTCACAATTTATGTAAATCTATGATTATCATTCTCAGAATTGCACTGAACTGTGCTGGTCTTTCTCATTGTACTGTGTGCTACTCAATCCAATGAGAGCTGTCAAGCAAATATTTTTTGTGTGAGGTGATACCAGCTGTAGACATCATTTAATAGTACCTTAAGAGGTCTTGGTCTTGGCAAGTTAAAGATTTTGAAATTTCATCACCACTGAATTGATATTCTATATTTTTAAATGTTTTGACCCTGGATGTATACTTTTTACCTTAAAAAAGACCCTACAAATGTAACTCTAAGCACCAAATTCCTGTTTTATTTTTTTAAGTTTTTATTTTATTTTATTTGTTTTTATTTCTTTCATGTCATTCTGCCCCAGAAATAACAAAACAGTTTAAAGAAATCATTTAAAGACTAATTTTACCATGACGTTCATGTCCATTGAGCATGCATAAACTTTAAATCAAACCAACGTTTATTTCTCATACATACTCATACACAGTACAACAAGCAGTGAAATGACCTTTCAAATAACCTAAAATAAGATACAATACGATAGATTTTAGATACCCCTAACTTGATTAAAAGTACATGGTGATTCTAAACAATTGCTTCTTCTTATTGTGAATATAGAATTTATTTTCTTATTTTAATGTATTATTATTTTTGTATATGTTTGTGTTTTACATTTTAACTAGTGTTCACATATACAAATGTATAGTTTATAGATCACAATGTCAGAAAGTTCAGGTTTACCAACAATAAGGTAAAATAAATCATAAGTTAGTTTTAAGTTTGTATTGTCAGCAATTTGCCATCCATACTCCCTTGAGAATTATGGAAGTATATATATATATATATATATATATATATATATATATATATATATATATATATATATATATATATATATATGCTGTTTGTATTGTATGGGTTTGTCAGTTCATGTCTTATTTAATAAAATGCTAAATGACATTTTGTCCCTTTTCAGGCGTCTTCTGGTGCCTGTAAACACAATGTCAAATATTCGGTTGCTGCCCCTGTGCATCCTCATGGGTGTGCTGTATTTTAGCCAGCTCCCAAAACTTGATGCCCAGGATGGTAAGTTTACACATTGCATTTTTATTTAACAAGATGGTCTGGTATCTTGTAAAAATACGTTTTTCATTATTAGTGTAAATCTAATTTTTTTAATTCTGTGCAAAGAGAAAAATGCAGCATTTTGGAGTGTGGTGTCTGCACATGTGATGTATAAAAGTGCCACGTAGTGGCATAAAAATTATGTGCATTTCTGACTGAAATATGATTCTGTCTTTAAAAGATTAAAGGGCCTGTAAGAAGTGAGGCTTTCCAGCAAACAGGATCACAGCTGTGATGGAAAAATATATAGAAAATGCTATTTCATGACTGAAAAACTGCAAACATGAGCGAGTGTTTCACCTTATCATTAATTAGTATTACTGGTGGTGTGCTCTAATTCAACTACATCCAGGCCTATGAACCTGCAGTGTTGGTGATAAATACTATTCATTCAAAGATGGCACAAAATAACCCTTATTAACCCTTTACTTGCACTGTTAACATCACTGTTTCCTTCAAAAATCACATTTGTTTTGCATGGGTCATTTATAACTTTTAATATGATTGCTGGTAATTGGTAATCAGTCTCACAATTGTCCCGTGTTGAATACACCTGTCTTTTTAAGTGCATTGATTCAATTTATGTCAATCAAAGTGAATCTTTCAGATTTTTTTTTTTTATTCCTTCCCATTTCCTAGGCTATCTGTATTTTACCACAGAATGTACCCTACACTTAAGAAGCTGAGAACAAGAACATATGTTCATGTTTTATATTAAAAAAAACAAAAAACAATACATACTCAGCTACAGTTCTGATAATGGCTAACCCCACCACAGCTTTTGTCTGTTGAGCTCAGTGTCTTATTCTCTGTGTGAATGATAATTAGCATCTACATAACTGTGAAAGAAATCAAACCTCTACAATTGAATACAGTGATGAACCACCTTGCTTTCATCTTTCCATTAAATAAACAGATATAATGGAGAAAATGAATATGACTAAATATATATTTTAGGACAAATAATACTGACTTAGTTCCTTATGTGTAGTGAATCCATATTCTTGAATTTCTCAGTTAATGTAAAGATGAGGCAATGGATCATGACTGGTACTTTTAGCCAAATTCTGTAACATGAGTCTGCATGGCGTGACTGAATACCAGATGAAGATGATGAAATTAGTCTTTCGGAATGCTTTTGCATTTTTACTTTTTAAGTGTGATTTTGAGTGTAAAAAATTCAGTGTCCCACTTTGTATTATGTGTCAGGAACAAGTATAGATTTATACTGTCATTATTAGGACCAGGCATTTTTAGGATCAGACATTTTTAAACTAAATGCTTTGTTAATTAAAAACTATTAGGAAATACCAACACAGTGATATTAAAATAAATAAATACTATGAACTATTTTTGTTTGGAATTGCAGCCTTTACTTCAATTACTCCAATTAGGTTGCTACCTCCCAGAAGTAGTCTATGACCAAAATAATTCATGTTCAGCTTTTAAGACATTGAGTTATATTACTCAGATGTGTAATTTAAAAGGATGAATTGGACCTCTAAATATTGTGCTTACTTACAGTATAAGTATATACTTGCTGCAGACCATGAATGGAAAGTGTGGACCGGATATCTGGTTTTGTTAAAATAAATGATAAATATATGCTTGTAATGATAAAGCCACAGCTGTTACAGCTCTGTTAGATTCATAAGAATCATGACAAGACAGAACAGTACACTTTATTACCCAGTTAGCTCCAAATGTACTGGAAAAGATTTGTAAAAATAGTCGTGAAACATATGGCCAATCTTGCCCCAAAATACCATCAAATCTAACCTTTAATTTCCATACATTTTATACAAGAACAAAATATGTTTACAACATAATATTGTAACAACATCACAAGTAACATTATTGGAATTAGACTGTTTTTTATACAAATAGTAACTGCAGCATGTTCTCATTTTTATATTACTTAAAAAATCTGTCTACAGACTAAATAAGTACTGTATTAGCCTGGGGAAGAGTACAGAACAAAAATATTTTGATCTTCATAAATCAAGGGATGGCTAAACAATAAGCAATTGCTAGACACCTGGCAATGCCCTTATACACTGTTCGTTTATTACAAATAGAACTGTTGTGTGCCAGCCTGAAAGTACAGTAAAGTTTTGGACAAGATAGGAATTTGAGATCACCAAAACTGCAATTAAACTGCACCTACATGGCAACAAAGCATTTGGAAGGTATGCCAACAGAAAGACCTTTCTTTTATTTAACCACAAATGTAAGTGTCTGAAGTTTGCTAGGTGCAACTGGACCAACTGACTGCAGTTGGTAACAACCTTTTAAGGGGTGTTTGCTGAAAAAAGAAGTATAGTTATACAGTAAATCTAATTGTAGTAAGAATGTATGGAGTACTATATATTGGTGAATGTGTGATCTTTTTCATGAGTTATGGTCTTGTAGCAGGGCAGTAGGCCAAAATATTCAAATGTGTCACACAAAATGGCAACAGAATTACACTATTGAAATTACCATCCCCATTCCCAGACCCAACCTCATTTGAAATCATGTGGAATGAGAGAAAGAAGCACTATGTGAACCTGGTGAATTACTGAATCAATTAATTATGTATACAAGATTCATTAGAAGAGTTGCTGGTTTGGACATTAGGTTTTGCACTCTCCTCTTGCTGTCTACACAGAACTGCTTCACAGATTAACTAGATTACACAATTGAATAGACTAGCTTTCCCCTTGATGTGATGAGATATTCAACTATCCAGTGTAACTTGAAAATACACTAGTTAATTTATAATATTTTGTACTTAAAGCACTTAGACAGAAACCAAGTGAACCAAGCAAAATAAATAAATATATAAATAAAAAGGAGTTACCCTCAGGAAATTACCACTCTAATCTTTAGGTGCAGAGCTTCTTGTTTTGTCTTGTAAATTCCAGCTCCTGATTGTGGCTCTAAAAACACTACTCAAAAAAGAGGACTAATTATATTTGGCCAAAAACAAAAGAGAATATTTCAATGTCTTCATTGATTCAGTCCACATGCAGTATGATGTGTTTGTTTTTTGTAATGCTTTGTGAAGATCCATGACTATGTCTTGACACATGCAGTCATGTGCGTGCACTTGTTTCCTTCTCTTTCATTTTTTAACCTTCACATTTTGCATTTGCTTTGTTTGTTTCTTTCTCTCATTCTCTCCTTCAAAGCCCAAGATTCAGCTGACCTTGTACTCTTAATTGATGGATCAGAGAACGTTGGAGCTGCCAACTTCCCTCTCATCCGTGATTTGGCTCTCCGAGTGATCGAAGGGCTTGATGTGGGCAGGGACATGATCCGGGTAGCCCTGGTGGTCTATGGTGCTGACCCAGAGATACAGTTCTATCTCAATAGCTATGACAACAAAGTGGACATCCGGAATATTGTGCAAGGGCTTAAATTCCTTGGTGGAGCTGATTCTAATCTGGGGGCAGCTTTGGAGCAGGTGACCGAGAGTCTTTTGGGCCCTGAGGCAGGGGGCAGGGCAGAGGAAGGGGTGCCCCAGGCCTTGGTGGTTATCAGTGCTGGGCAATCCACTGATGATATCAGTGAGGGAGAAAGGGCACTAAAGCAGGCCAGTGTGTACACCTTTGGTGTTGCCGTGGGCGAGTCAGCTAGTGCCCAGCTACAGGCTATTGCAACTGAGAAAAGCTTTGTTCTGTCTGCCCCTGATGTCAGAACAGTGGCAAGCATGGGTGATCAGCTACTTCCATATATTAATGGGGTGGCCCAGCGCAGCATTGTGATACAGACTGAGTTCACAGAAGGTATGTAATTATGCTAAGAGGGATTCTAAAATGAAATTTCAACTAAAAATCAGTTCATTTTTCTATTGCTTTGGGTACTTTTATTGCTTTTGTTTACAAAAAACAAATATAAGTAAAATATGCAAGCAGTATAAAATATAAATGTATAAAAATATATTTGACAATTAGCTGAAAAATATGTAAGCTGATCACAACAGACATTAGCTATTATTGCTTTATTACAGCAGTTAAATTAGTAACAATAAACAATCTAAGCACACATAAAAAATATATGCGATGTAGGTCTCTAAAGCTCTCTAAAAAAAATTCACATTTTATGTTATTGTTACAGCAAAACTTATATTATGCTAAGAGTAAAATGCTCTGTACAGAAGGAATACATGCTGTCTATCTGTATAGATCTATGTTATGTTCAAAACTGACATATTTGTCCATCAGCCATAACATTAGAACCACCTGCTTAATACTGAGTAGGTCCCCCTTGTGCCACCATAACAGATCTGACCATTTGAGGGACTGACTCTACAAGACCTCTGAAGGTATCTGGCACCAAGACATTATCAACAGATACTTTCAACAACAGATACTTTTGTAGTTCTGTAAATTGTAAAGTGGGGCCTCTACTGATTGCATCAGAAGGCTGTAGGCATCCATTGCCTATGTTGCCAGATCGTTTGTTCTTCCTTGAAGCACTGTTGGTAGGTACTGACAACTAAATACCAGGAAACACCTCATGACCTGCCTGATGTTTTGGAGATGCTCTGACCCAGTTGTCTAGCCATTACAATTGTGCCCTTGTCAGAGTGGCTCAGATCCTTTTTCTTACCCATTTGGGCTTTTAACACGTCATCTTCAAAAAGTGACTGTTTACTTGCTGCCAAATATATCCCACCCCTTGACAGATGCCACATTAGATGATGACAATCCATGTTTTTAACTTCATCTGTCGATAATGCTAATGTTATGGCTGATTTCTGGTTATGTATTCTAACTATTATTAGAATTCTAAAATCTGATTTTACCTGATTTTACCTTTGAAGCAGTGAATACTCCATATTTACATTTACAACATTTAGCTGATGCTTTTATCCAGAGCGACTTACAAGGGTACTCATATTACAGAGTTGGGCCAACGTAGTGGTATTGGTGTAGCGCAGCATAGTCACCCAGACCGGGAATTGAACCCCAGTCTCCTACATGGTGTGGTAGCTCACTGGGCAGTAGTGGTGTTATCTGTTGCGCCATATACCACACGTAGTGCCTAAAATCACTGTAATGCGCAAGCAAGTTTAAGCAACAAGTTGTTTTTTAAATCTAAAGGGGGCAGAGTTCAATAAGCAATTTGATATACCATATTATTATTAAAAAGAACAAACTATTTGGTAACACTTTATTTTGAGTGGTCCGGGTAAATAAACACTCAACACTCTTTGCGTAACATAACATGAAAATGATGTAGCAGTAGTCAAGCACCTGAATTTATTTAGCAAATTATGAAGAGACCTTTATTAAGCTAAATCAATTTTATTTATTTTATTTTCTATATTTTTGTTTTTTACTTTCCATATTTGTAAAGAAATCACTAAACATAAAACAGGTGTAATGTATATGCCTTCTCAACATCCTCAGTTAGCTATTATAGACATGCTGACAACATTCTATAACTGGATTGTAACTAGTTTTGATTTTGGGTAGGGGCAAAATCAGGGCCAGATGAGAATTATGTTTTGAGTTGAAGTGAAGGATTTGGGCCAGGGTTAGAAAGAAATTAAATGAATCTGCTTAGGTTACCAAGTTCATGCATCATATCAATGCACCTACTCTATACGCTACTCTACTACATCTATATATCCACAGTTTAACTTCAAGATATTTACTGCAGGTGCTTAATTACTGCTACTGATACGTTGTTATGATATTAATATGCTGTTTAGAGTTTAGTTATTTACCTACATAGGACCACTAAAACAAAGTGTTCCTGACTCAGACTCAATGATTCAGAATCATTGCATGTATTTGTAGCGTAAAGGGTTTGTTGGCTTTGTAGTTGCTGTGGGAGGGCTATTTGCTGGCATAATTGGTGTTCACGTTTATGTGTGGTCACTGCAAAGCAACAAATAGGTATTCTGTATTAGATATGGTGTTATCCTAGGATAAAACATATTTGTTCTGATATGAGTGATCTCTTTCAGAATGGCAATGCCTCCATTTACAAGGCATGAAGCATGAATGATTTGATGACATGACAATTCTCTAAATTAAATGCTATGGTCTGCCAAATTTTAATACAATGTGGAAGATTTTCTACACAGCTCTCCCTCACCATTATCAAAACACTAATAAGGTATTTCATATGAAGCAGAGGTGTTCCACCCATGCACTACATTTTCAGAGAATTGTAGACTGGTACACTAAAGCTTTTTCTGGTGGCCAAACAACTTACTAGGACAATTATTTTGGCAAAAAGGTACTTCATGCATGGCATTACAGTGATTTTACAAAGGAAAAGGGTGTTGCTAGTATGTGTATTGAGCACAACAGCTTCAGATTTGGCTGTAATGTGATCACAGTTCAATGACAAACTTTTTGTTGTTAGATTTGCTGGGATAAAACAATATAGAAGTATTTTTTATCTTTATAATATTTCTAAAAGTATATAGTATAGATAGTACAGAGAACAATAGTACAGAGCTTCTAAATACTAGTCTAGTTCAACCTGATATACATCTAATCAATAACACGCATTCTATTATTCTAAAGTTCCTCACTAAACATGACCAACTTTTCTGTTGAGTATTATGTAAAGCAAAGTGTCTGTTGGGTTACAAAAGAACACTCAATTAGCAGTTTAGAGAATAGCCTATTAGGAAAAATGTATTAGACTTGAGTGAGTGATCCAAATAATCTTAACTTAAATATGGAGTGTTTAAAGTGGATTAGCCATGTTTTTGAATAATTTACATTTGGTTTTTAAAATAACATGACACATTATATTAATTGCAATAAAAATGTATGGTATTAATTTCTTTTCCAACTCTGTTCATACCCCAAAATAAAGTTTTTTTTTCACCATATTTGAAATACAAAAATCTAATCTCAATCTATCAATCTAATACCAGCCCACATAGAACTCCAGGAATGGACTGAACAAAATTGCTGACATCTTTTCAAAACCATAGGAATAATTTAATTTAGTTTGTATTTGTGGTAAGTAACAGCTGCTGGCAGTACAGAAATCACAGATTCAACCAATTTACCAAGAGAAAAGTTAACTCAGTCTTTGTGTCTGTGCACCACACTGAGCACAGAGAAAATATAGAATAGTGCAGAACTGTCAGAGGATACAAGAACCAAAATTGTGGAAAAGTATGGACAAAAATACAGTTTTTGTTTTACTTGTGTCCATCTCCAGAGATTCTGTGTCTACTGTGTGCAGTGTCATTATGTTTACAGCCCATGGCTGAAAACTGATGTAAGATTGCAACAAAGGATTGTTCAAATAGTTGCTAAAGAACCTCAATGAACTTTCAAACCAATTCAAGCTAGCCTGTACAAACAACTGGCTCTATTCATCGCCATCAGAATGAAATGGGACGCTATGATAGGAGACAAAGGAGGACCCCTCTCTCAGATTTAAAGGGTGCCTTCTTCCAGCTGCTGTTTTGAGATCTCTCCATAGGTGTTTTATAGTATTTAGATGTAGTATTTGCAAAAACACCTTGTTGTGCCTAATATATATACTTTCCCTTTTAAGCACAGCCCTAAATAATTTAAATAATAAAAGTATTTAAATACATTTTATTTGATAGCAAAGAGTCAATAACAATTACCAAAACACTAAAAACCAAGCAACAGAGCCATTAAAATAGACTCATGGTAGAGTGTGATTCAGACTTATTATGTCTCAATGTAAATCTGCTTAAAGGAAGCACAATAAGCTTAACTGGAGCAGTTATATACAATGTTATATACAGTTTTAAGTATCATACATTTTGTAATATAAATATTTTAGGCCATACATCAAATTGTACATTGTTTTAAAATGAACAAATAATACTGATAGTAGTGTATTAAATTGTACTTTTTCTTTGATGCCACAGTTTTTAAGAGTACTGTACCTTAAAGCTCAACCTACAATAATATGAATTTGTTATACATTGGAGCAGAAGTCATTGAAGCTTAACTTTGGTAGTGTGCTTAATGGGTATGTGAGCTCAATAGGTATGTTTACCCTATTGACAATGTAATTGTTTACCCTATTGACAATGTAATTGCAACAATGTTACTTCTCCAAGAGCATTGTTGCAATTACAAATGCTTTGGTGTACACATGTTTAATGTGTACACCAAAGCATTTGTAATTGCAACAATGTTCTTGGAGAAGTGATACATTTCCCGTGCAAGTGCCAATGTGTGCCATGACTGCATGCATTTCTGTATTGAATTTTTGTATTTGTTCTCCCTATAGTTTAAGTTCCAACAGCAAAGAAAGCTAAAACCTTTACTATTACTCTTATATTTTGTTGCTGTCACACAAAAAACTTGAATGTCTGTTTTTGCTGTTTTCCACTTTGACAGTTGTTCTTTACACTCTATCACTTCTTGAAGAATGGACATAGGAATGCTCCAAAATGACTTGGAATAAAGTTTTTCTACATGTCCATTGACCCCTGTAAAGGTGCCATTTGGGAGAAAATATTTTTACAATTGTATTTGTTAGTCTGAGGAATTGACTATACCCTGGGGTAATTCATTATTAAATGTTCATCTCACTCAGATGAATGCTTTGATTGAGATGTACAGAGCAAAAAAAAAAAAACCTAATATAGAACAATAATAACATCTAGCATAAGTGCAAGTTCTGTTTCAAGGTTTCTGCTGTTGCATACCTGACTTATGCTGGAGCAATTTTGTAATACTTGTTACTCTGGAATAAAGTTTTTTTTATTATTTTTACATTTTTTACACCTCCTGCAAAGTTGGAGAAAATATTTTTGTGTGACAGTGACAATATCTTAAAATTAAAATACAAGCAATGGGGCACTTACAATGTATGTACGCATCAAGACATAACCATTTTGATTTGTGTAAAAGGACTGCGATTTAAACTTAAGATGACTTGAGCACTGTCATTAGAAATCAAATACTCTACATATACATATAATTTTAAATATTTGTGATAAGTAATATATTAAGCAATAAAGAATTGATTTTATTAGTTCAGTTAAGTTGAAAATGTTAAATGTAATAGTTATAAGTAATACATTTCTAGCAGTGATAAAAGAAGTTACTACTATGTAATAGCAAACCTAGCATATTTTTTATTAAGTGGGTTTTGGGGTATTTTAATGGAAACCCATCTGTCACCATAATTGCAGCATAAAGAAAATAAATAATTAATAGGGCAAATGTCTCATCATTAAAAACTTCAGAACTATCAGAATTTTAAATGAATTCACAAAATAATAAATAATTTTACAATGTTTACTTTAACTCATAAGTATGATTTCTTTAAAATGTGAATTTCCTCATTGACTAAACACCTGAACAGGTTTACATTCAATTTCATATGTTCATAATAAATAAAGGTAACATTTTGAACAGTGCCTATGTTAAACATTAGAAAACATTTAGTGACAAAGGCATGTTCATGCTCATCAAAATGTGTTAAACTATGATAAATTAAAGAAACAGATCTGTTTGCAAACAAGTATTTAATTAATTGCAAAACAAACAACTGCTAAGGAAAATTTAGGATTTTTAACCTAAACAAAAGTCTAAAACACATACCAAAACTTGACTTATACTTGGACATAAAGGGAGACTTGTTAGTCTGAAGTACTGACTACACCCTGGGGTAATTTATTATTAAATGTTAGATATTTCAATTAAAAAGTTAAACATTCATCTAATCTCACTTAGATGAATGTTTTGATTGTTGAGATGTACAAGAGAAAAAAATATATAGAACAATCATAACAACTAGCATAAGTATAAGCATAAGTTCAGTTTCACAGTTTATGCTGTAGCATACCTGACTTATGCTGAATACTTGTTACTTGTTTTTTACTTGTTACTTGTTTTTTTTTCATTCCAGCCTTGGCTGTTTCAAAGAGGGACATAATATTTCTCATTGACAGCAGCATGGGTGCGACCTTCATCAATGCAGTGCGTGAATTCGTCAAAAAATTCATTGACACGATGCCAATTGGACCTGATGAAGTGCAAATTGGAGTGGCTATGTTTTCAAACACACAAAGACTGGAGATTGATCTAAATTCATTTAACTCAAAGGAATCTCTAATCTCAGCCCTTGCCCGAATTAAACCTAAACCATCACCTGATGTCAACATTGGTGCTGCCTTGGACTTTGTTAGGATGAACATGCTCACACCTGAAAAAGGCAGTCGCATTCAAGAAGGAGTGCCCCAGCTTGTGTTGTTGATCTCCAGCAAAAAGTCTAAAGACAATGTCCAACAACCAGCGGAGGCCCTGCAGAGAATGGGTGTACTAACCTTGGCTGTTGGCTCCAGGGCAGCTGATGAAGCTGAACTCCAGCAGATTGCTTTTGATAAAAGCCTGGTCTTCATGCTGAAAGACTTTCGTATGTTACAGCGCAACCCCAAGCAGATTGTATCTCCACTGTCCACACTAGCAGGTGTTGTTGTGACAGAGGGACCAACTGAGTCAGGTAATGTTACACAATGATTACAAAATATAATTTCTGAATTTAGTTTAAAATGATTTAAAGGAAATAAAATTAAATTAACTAAATACTATATGTCCAATATGTTCTGATTAATATAAATATTTATTTATGGGGGAAAAAATCAGTAATTTTAATCTAATTTTTCTCACACAGAAATTGAAATAACTACTATTCAGACCCAGCGAGTAGTCAGGGACATTGTCTTCTTGGTCGATGGATCTAACTATGTTGGAAATGCTAACCTGCCTGCGGTACGAGACTTCATCTCCAGTATAGTCAACCAGCTAGATGTGCGTCCTGAACGAGTGCGCATCGGTCTAATGCAGTTTGCTGAGGGACAGAGAACCGAATTCTATCTGAATTCTCACAGCAACAAACAAGATGTTCTTGCTTATATAGCTCAGTTACAACTGATGGGTGGAAACATGGTGCGCACTGGAGCAGCACTTGACTATGCTCTCAAAAACCACTTCCAGGCTTCAGCTGGTTCTAGAAGAAATCAGGGGGTCCAACAAGTACTTGTACTTATTACTGGAGGTCCATCTCAAGATGAAGTCAAAATAGTTGCAGACAACCTTGCACTGAATGGAGTCCTGACCTTTGCTGTTGGAGCTGGCCAGGTAGCAGAGAGTGAACTGAAAACAGTGGCTTTTGTTCCAGATCTGGCATACTATGAACAGAACTTTGCAGCCTTACCAAGCCTTGTTGAACAAATTATGACACCCCTCATAACTGTTGTAGGCGAGCATGGTGAGTCATCTGAGTATATCTTAATAACATTTATAATATACAATATATACACACTAAATTTACCATAATTTACTAATATGCCCCCCCTTCTTCAACAGTTGCTCCTACTGGCACTTCAGACACTGATGGGAGGAGGGATGTTGCCTTTTTAATAGATGGGTCTGATGATGTTAGAAGAGACTTTGGATACATCCGCGACTTCATAATCAAGGTCATCGAGCCCCTTGATGTTAGTTTTGATAAAGTGCGGGTTGCTGTTGTCCAACACAGTGACAGACCAACTCCTAATTTCTACCTAAACACCTACAAAACCAAAGATGAAGTCTTGATGGCCATCAGAGGGCTTAATCCAGTTGGTGGCAGGAGTCTGAATACCGGGACTGCTTTAAAATACATGAAAGACACTATATTATCATCTGCCTATGGCAGTAGAGCACCCCAAAATGTCCCTCAGTTTTTAATTGTTCTAACAGGGGGAAAATCAAGGGATAGTGTTAAGGAACCTGCTCATGCCTTAAAGACTGAAGGAGTGGTGCCTTTTGGTGTTGGAGTGAAAAATGCAGATCCAAAGCAGATTGAGGCCATTTCTCACAATCCGTCATTTGCCTTCAACATAAAGGAATTCAGTCAGCTCAACACAGTCCAGCAAAAGCTCAACAGCTATGTGCGTCTACCAAAGAATGATCTGGAGACCATTCTCAAGGAAGGTAAGTAAACAATTTACAATGTTCTCATGGTCACCATTGTATGATTGTTCTTTGTCCGATTGTTCTGTGGCTGGACTATTGTGTTTTTGAAAGTCTTTATTATAATTAATTTTGCCTTAGTTCATGGCAGTAAAGTAGCAAAAGATGTGTGGTCTATGGTTTGGATGCTTGTGATTTTGTTAAAAAAAGTTTGAACAAAAACTTGCTATGTAAGAGGGTAAAGAGTTTATATGGTTCAGTACAGTGATGACTCAAATATTTTTTTAGCTCAATACCTACACAAAGAAAGAGGATATTCCTAATGTAGTTAAACATAAGGGTGGAAGAAGGGCGTAGATTGAAGCTGCCTTGCAGTTCATGAGGCACCAGCTTTTTACTTCCTAATCTGGGAGCAGACGACTTGAAGGAGTCCCTCAGATACTGATTTAATTAAATAGTAGGCAATCTAGTGGTGGAGTAACAGGCCCTGCCATGGCTCTGAACAATCTTGAAGTAGTTTCAGTAAGTATTTGTGTGAGAAATGCAGATCCAAATGAGTTGAAAACAATTGCATTCCAACCAAGCTTTACACACCAGGTCAGTTATTTTGATGACCTTTATGAAGTTAAGCCACAGCTGCTTTTATCCTTAAAGACTGTTTCCAGAGACCTGAAATATATCAAAGCCTGACATAATTGGTAAAAGCTCCACTTTTACATGCAACATTTTCAGGCCTTGTTTATCTTGATTCAATTAGATTGTGTTTTACTGTGAAAGAGGGATTAATAACATTACCTAATGTTTAATTTGACACATTTAGTCCTTTTAGAATGCCAGTTTTTGATCAGTTTTGATTTTGTCTTTTCTTCACTTGACATTTTTTCTTTTGAAAAGATGTTCTATCCAAGAGAGTGTTTTTCCTTGGCAGTTCTCTGGCTCTCTTATGAATTTTAGCACAAAGGACTTTTCAATATGTTTTTATTGCTATTTTTATTGCTTGCTTTTATTGTTTACTTTTAAACTTTCATACAGACACCCTTTGATTTGTATTTTGCCCTGTGTTAAACCCATTGCAGTTCAGTTTATAAACTGAATCAAATATTTCTTCCAATTATCCATTTGTTTGTCTGTCTTGAAACCTTGGCTGATGCAGGAAACAACCATCGAGATATTGTCTTTCTCTTTGATGGTTCGGATCACTCCAGAAATGGACTGCCCGCCATCCGTGAGTTTATTCGAAGAATGGCTATGGATCTAGACATTGACAGGGAAAATGTTCGAATTGCTGTAGTCCAATACAGCGAAGATGCTTTAGTGCATTTTGATTTTAATACTCACAAGAACCAGAGGGATATAATATATGCCATAAGAAACCTCAGACCCAAGGGTGGAAGAGTTCTAAATACTGGTGCAGCACTGCAGTATGTAAGGTCAAACATTTTCACGGCTGCTTCTGGAAGCAGACATGAGAGCGGAGTTCCTCAACTTTTGATTGTAATGACAGGAGGAGAGTCCAGTGATGATGTGGCAGCTTCTGCTGAAGATCTCAAAACTTTAGGAGTTCTATCCATTGCCATTGGGTTGAAGAACGCTGTTCAAAAGGAGCTTGAGAGCATAGCATATTCACCTAGATTTCTTTTCAATCTACCAGTCTTTGGTGAACTCTTATCTGTACAGCCAGAAATCTTCTCTTTTTTGAAATCCAAAATGGCAGTTGAACCCCCCACTATTATTGGTAAGAAATGTTCGGGGTGTTTTTTGCTTCAAAAAATTGTGCTTTGATATACCCAGACCTTTTCTGATGATCGGTTTAGTGATGTGAAGAAGAAACAATGGATCAACTTAATTTCTTTAAACAACTGCCTGGGTTCATTTAATGGATTCAACCTCACAATCTTGATGACAATATCTGCTTTGCTTCTAAATCCTTTTATATTTGGTTGTTTTCTTATCTTTTACTTCTTTTAGATGGGAACGTCCATGTTTTCCCATATTGTTCCTTTTATTAAAATAAGTACTTCGCTTCAGCATTAACTCTTCCTTGAGTCAATGATTTCCTAATCATTGTTGATATTCCATCAGCAGAAATTCCTTATCTTCAAACCTTTGCTTGCCTCAGTGACGTGTCATTTCGATCTCCCTCATAGATTTCAGTCGGAAAGAAATCTATGTACTTTAAATATAATTTATTCATGCTGACAGCATCTGTATAAAAAAATCTTTCAGTCTAACAGTATAGAACTAACAGCATGTATTATTTAAATTCAGTTGTAAAAGAGTGTATTTATAGATTGGAAAATATTTTTTCTGCTCAATAAAAAGTTAATCTATAGGTTAATTGATTATAACAATTTTTAAATAGATTACTTTTAAAATAGGATTTACATTTTGATAATGATTTTATTTGTATTCCAGTTGAATTAGATGCAGAATGGAGAGATGTTGTGTTTCTACTCGATGGGTCTGATGACACTAGGGATGGATTTCCAATCATGTGTCAGTTTGTTCAAAGAATGGTGGATAAATTTAATATTGGAGAGAACAAAGATCGAGTGTCTGTTGTCCAGTACAGCAGACAAGCACAAGTTCATTTCTTCCTAAATTCATACTTCTCAAAGCAAGATGTTCTCAATTCACTTGAAAACCTGCAGCACCATGGAGGAAGCCCTCTTAACACCGGTGCAGGACTTAATTATGTTAAAAAACATATCTTTGTTGCATCTTCTGGAAGTAGACACTTTGAGGGGGTTCCTCAGATTCTTATTCTGGTAACTGGTGGACGGTCCCATGATGATGTTCGAGGTCCAGGAGCAGCACTAAAACAGGAAAACATTGTGGCATTTAGTGTTGGCACTCAAACTGCAGACATTATTCAGCTTCAGATGATATCACATGCTCCTAGTCACACGTTTACTGTGTCCCAGTTTGATAGCCTTGAAAATATTGAGCAGGAACTTGTGTCCTATGTGAAAAGAGTGCCTCCTCAGCCAAGGAGACTGCAACCATCTTTGTTAGGTAAGGATGCATTTAAATACTAAACTATATGTTTTTATCATCACTGTATATATTTCAATGTCTGGACACACCTGGTTTAGTTCTTTAAAAAACATTTCAATCTGAGTCCTTGTTCAAAGGTTTTTTCAAGGGCAAATATTATAAATGTCTGTGTGTGTGTGTGTGTGTGTGTGTGTGTGTGTGTATAAATGTCACTCAGATCTTTGGGAGGAAATATTGCCAAAGTATAGTATATTTGTATAAATATACTGCTTACAACAGATGTTTTTTCTGCTTACAACAGATGAAGGGAAGAAAGACATTGTATTTTTAATTGATGGTTCAGACAACACAAAAGAAAATTTCTCAAGTGTGCAAAAATTTGTCCAGTTGTTGGCAGAGAGGCTGGACATGGGACACAACAGAGATCAGATGTCTGTGATCCAGTACAGTGACAATGCAACTGTTGATTTCTTTTTAAATACTCATTCTTCAAGAGAAAATGTTATTGCTGCTGTAAAACGCCTGAAGCACAAGGGTGGACAATTCCGTAATATTGGAGCAGCCTTAAAATATGCCAATGACAACGTCTTTACTGTCCTCTCAGGAAGTAGACATTTAGAGCAAGTACCACAGATTTTGATTCTGCTGAGCACTGGACAATCTAGGGATGATGTTAGAGGCCCAGTCAAAGCCCTGAAAGAAAAAGGAGTCATTCTATTAAGTATTGGTACAAAAAATGCTGATACTCTTGAACTACAAACAGTATCGCACCAACCAAATTATTTTTTCTTTGCTGACTCGGATGACTTTTTCACAATTTCAGAAAATGTTTTGTCTTTAATCAAAGGGTTGTCAATAGAAAAAGTGCCAACCATGATTCCTCCTGTTTCTGGTAAGAGATTTCTGATTTGTTATATCTGATATATTATATTACTATAGTGTTTACTGTGGTATCAGACAGTGGAATTTGTTAGGTTGTACTTTAAAAAGTGAATTTGCTTTTGTTATCTTGAAATCTATTGTTTACTACGTTTTGTTCCAGAATCTGTCAAAAGGGATGTAGCATTCCTTGTGGATGGATCTGATGATTCTAGAAATGGCTTTGAGGCAATCCGTGGCTTTGTTCAAAATGTCATTGAAAATCTCAATGTGGAGGAAAATGGTGACAGGGTCGCCTTGGTCCAGTACAGTCAGGATGCCACAGCCAACTTTTATTTCAATTCATATTACACCAAGAATAATGTCATGAATTCATTACGCTCTGTGAAGCACAAAGGAGGATATCCACTGAACAGTGGTGCTGCCCTTCAGTTTATTAGAGATTATATATTCACTCCATTATATGGAGGCAGACATCATGAGGGCGTATCTCAGATTTTGTACATGTTTTGTGGTGGCCGATCAAATGATGATATCAGAGATGTTTCACAGAAATTAAGGAAAAGAGAAATAAAAGTCTTTACCATTGGAACAAGAAACGCTGATACTTTGGAGTTACAGATAATATCCTCCACACCAGCACATGCCTTCTCTATTCCTGACTTTAACTATCTTGAGAGAATTTACCAAAACATTGCCAAAGTTGTGAGTGGAGATGAAGCAATTCCAGAACAGTTTGTAACATCTGATGGTAAGAATGATCAAACAATTCAAACTTAGTTTAATAAAGTTAGCTAAGTTAAATAATTTAATCTTCCTTTGACGCTCATGAAACTATGTACTATATTTATTCTAGTTCAAACTCCAACTGCAAAAAGAGATATTGTGTTCCTTATTGATGGATCTGATGATGTCCGAAACCAGTTCACAGCAATACGAGAATTTGTGGCCAGTTTGGTGAATTCATTTGATATTGGTCAGAATAAGGATCAAATTGCTGTTGTGCAGTTTAGCAACACTGCAGTGACAAGCTTCAACCTCAACACTTATGCTTCAAGTGATCAAGTAATAAATGCTGTGCAAAATCTGAGACCACAGGGAGGAAGACCACAATATATTGGCTTAGCTCTTCAATTTGTTAGAGACAATGTATTAATACTTAAAAAAGGAAGTCGAGCAAGTGAAGGTGCAAAGCAGATTCTTGTGCTAGTGGCAAGCGGGAGATCAAGAGACTCTCCTCGAGGGCCTGCTAGCAAATTGAAGAATGCTGGAGTAAGGATTTATGTCATTGGATCAAGACTAACAGATCAAATTGAAATGGAGGCCATATCTTCACAGACAGACTATGCATATGCAGTCCCTGACTTTTATTATCTGCAAAATATTCAACAGAGCTTACTGGCAAAACTAGCAGAGAAACATACAGCAGAAATTCAAGTTGATGGTAAGGATGCTTTCCTATTTAAGTTTCAAAAACTGGACTGCTTAAGCTCTTAACATTAGTAGTGCCGTGCTGATCTGATCTGCCTAAACTTATATACAGACAGAGCTCCGATCATCTGACCACTCTGACTACCCACTAGAAGCGCTGTGTTGATTCGACCAGTTAGACTTTACAATACTGTTTTGTAGGTAATAAGTAACTATGTATTTAAGGTCCAAACCATTGTGTTCACCCATAACCAAAGTTATCTTCATGTGTTATTATTAACTCCTGATGAAGAACACATGAACATCAACATCAATTTATAAGGTGCTGCTTATTTTGTTCTAGGCTTCCTTCAAGGATACTCTTTTTTATACAATAGAATTAACTTTAAAAATGAACAAGGTAGCACAGTTAGTGTCATTATAATAGCAGGACACCACACATATACAAAACAATTTAACTAAAAGTAAATATCTTATATGCAATAAAAAATAGAACTGTAGTGACACAATTTGACTGGAAGAATCTCTTAAGGTGCTTTGAGGGACCTTACAGAACAGGTTTTCAGGAAATAACTGTTCCTTGAAGGTTCCTCAAAGCACCTTAGACAATTCCTCCACATGTTTAAACTATAGAACCTCCAAAAGTTTTTAAGGACCTTTTACTTTAAACTCTCACTGGAGCAGACAAAGCATTAACCTCTTTAAACCTCCTTACCAGTGTGCCATTTTCCTTAATTAGTTTCCATTTGAATGGTTTAGCTGCTACTATTGCATCCCACAAGTAGCCCAACATAATCTCTCAAATATTTTGAGCCAATTAAAAAAAAAAAAGAAAACCTTGGAAATTAACTGAAAATGGACAATGGTCAAAGGACTTATACATGCATTTATGACAATTTAATGTTAGAAAAAGTCAGAATACAAAACATTCATGTCAACAGCATTTTTAAATACACCATTTAGATATATATTTCTATTTAGATATAAATCAAAACAAACAGACTAAAGTACTTTTAAACATCACTTCGCCTCCTTTAAGTAGTCTCGCTTGAAGTGCCACCCTTTACTGAAAACAATTGTGCCAGTTAATTCATAACATCAGCACCAACTTTATTGAGTAGTGTTAGACAGTTTTGTGCCGTTACCATCATGCATTGTGGTAAAATGCATATGTTTACTTGTTTATTTATTTCCAGAGGAGCAAAACAAACATGAAAGGAGGTTTTGGAGATGTGAGGGTGAACATTTTTTTTTATAACCACTGTGGTCAGATAACCAGTGCTCAGCGTTTCTAGTAATAAGTCAAAGCAGTCAAATGACCGGTGCTTGGCACTTCTATTGTAAATATTTTGTAAGGACTTATTCATTTTAATGTTTTTCTTCTGATTTGCAGCTACTCTAAGTGTAAAAAAAGGACTGAAACGAGATATTGCTTTTCTTGTGGATGGCTCAGATAATACTAGACGAGGATTTCAAGCATTACGTGATTTTCTGCACAATATTATAGCAAGTCTGGATGTTGGAGTTGATGATGATAGGATCTCAGTAATTCAGTACAGTAACATAGCTGTTGCTAATTTTTATCTAAATTCATTCTCGAGAAAAGAAGATGTGCTAAATGCAGTAAAGGGGCTTACCCACAAAGGTGGAAGGCCACTCAATACAGGCTCTGCATTAAGGTATGTAAAGAACAATGTATTTGCAACCTCTTCTGGGAGCAGACAAACTGAAGGAGTCCCTCAAATATTAATTCTGCTTACAAGTGTAAAGTCAAAAGACAGTGTGGTGGAACCAGCCAATGCACTAAAAAATGTTGGTGTGTCCATAATTGGAATAGGAGCACAAAACTCAGACAGTGAAGAACTGAAAAAAATATCCTCTGACAAAAAGTCATTCTCTGTGGAAGATTTCACGTATTTGCCAACTATCCAACAGCAAATAGAAGAACAAATGAAACCTGTTTCTTTAAAGGAGGGACAAAAAGAAGCAGAAATTCGTAAGTCACCTGTATGCTAGAATGCAATAATAATAATAATAATAATAATAAAGTACATTAGCTTACGTATGCCTTTTCTATTCATTAGGCAAAATAAATGAACACAAAGACATAGTGTTTCTTTTGGATGGTTCAGATGGCACTAGGAACTCTTTCCCAGCCATGCGTGACTTTGTTCAAAGAATGGTGGAGAGATTGAATGTGTCAGAGGGGAGAGACCGTGTGTCTGTAGCTCAGTTCAGCAGAGATCCAGAGGCCCACTTCTATCTTAACACATATGTCACCAAGGAGAGCGTTCTCAGTACTATCAGAGATCTACGGCACAAAGGAGGGAGACCCCTCAACACGGGAGCAGCTCTCCAGTATGTGAGGGACAATGTCTTCACCGCGTCTTCTGGAAGCAGGCGTCTAGAGGGTGTGCCTCAGTTACTGATTTTGTTGAGTGGTGGAAGGTCGTTTGATAACGTAGACACACCAGCCTCTTCCCTGAAAGAGCTTGGAGTCTTGACCTATGCTGTAGGATCAAGAGGCTCTGATAGTAGAGAACTACAGAGGATCTCATATGATCCTAGTTCCACACTCTCTGTGACCGACTTCTCTTACCTCCCCAATGTACAAGAGCAACTTCTCTCCAGCATTAGCACCGTACTCTCCCAGGCTACGACTGTTCCTCCAACTGTTATAGGTAAGACAAATAGAAAGCATCGACCAATTTAAAGCAGTCACTTATGGGCTAGATTTTCCTCAGAGTTGTCCCAAATTCTTCCTGTTGTACTTAGCAGTAAAGATATGAACATGTATGTTGCAAGAGCAAGTTTCAGAAATTCAGCAACAGTCAGGTTTGTTTGACCAATGCAGCTTGTTTACAATGCGTTTGCCTTTTTCAACCTCAACCTCTATAGTTGAGCCAACTGCACAAAGGAGAGATGTTGTTTTCCTGCTGGATGGGTCAGATGGCACTCGCAGTGGGTTCCCTGCAATGAAGGATTTTGTCCTAAGAGTTGTGGGCAAGATGAATGTAGCTGAGGACAAAGACCGTGTTTCTCTAGTCCAGTTCAGCAGAGATCCTGAGACTCATTTCTACCTGAACACGTACACAACAAAGGATGAGGTTCTTGACACAGTTAGACCTCTGAGGCACAAAGGAGGAAGACCACTGAACACGGGAGCGGCTCTCCAGTACGTCAGAGACAATGTCTTCACTGCCTCCTCTGGCAGCAGACGACTGGAGGGCGTGCCACAGATACTGATCCTGCTGAGTGGAGGAAGGTCGTTTGACAGCGTTGATGTCCCGGCCTCTGCTCTGAAGGATCTGGGAGTCTTGATCTTCACAGTAGGCTCAAGGGGCTCTGACAGCAGAGAACTGCAGAGGATTTCAGAGGACCCTAGTTATGCTCTGTCTGTTCCAGACTTCACTGAGCTCCCAAATGTCCAAGAGCAGCTTCTGACCTCTCTTAAGGCTGTTGCTGTTCCTGTCCCTCCAGCATCTCCAACTCCCACGGGTATGCCTGTGTAAAAGAATGATATTAACACACAACTAACATCACTATATATATAATGGGTCCTCTCTTTCTTTGGTTTAATGTTCAGACATTCTCATGCAGTAATGCATCAGTGCTATTCAGATGCTTTATGCAGTTCATACCGCATCAATTCAAACATACCTTAAAATCGGCAATGAAATCCTCTGTGTAGCGTTTAGCCTTCAGTCGGATGCATTTTAACAAATGCCATTGTTGTTTTTCTAGTTGATTTTGACGTCTCCAGAAAGGATGTTGTGTTCCTGCTGGATGGCTCAGATGGCACTAGGAATGGATTCCCAGCTATGCTTGACTTTGTACAAAAAGTAGTTGAAAAATTCACCATTGAGGACAGCAGAGACCGTGTTTCAGTGGTGCAGTACAGTAGGGAGCCTGAGGTCCATTTCTACCTGAATAGCTACTCAGCAAAGGCAGACATCCTCGACAGTGTCAGAACTCTAAGGCACAGAGGCGGGAGACCCCTCAACACCGGGTCAGCTCTCCAGTATGTGAGAGACAATGTCTTCACTGCCTCTGCTGGCAGTAGACGTCAACAAGGTGTCCCTCAGATTCTCATCCTGCTCAGTGGATCAAGGTCAAATGATAACATCGATATTCCTGCCTCTGCTCTGAAAGAAAGTGGGGTCTTGATCCTTGGTGTTGGCACCAGGAATTCGAGCAGAGAAATTCAGAGAATTGTCAGTGATCCTTCCTTTGCTCACTCTACTTCTGAGCTCTCTGACCTTGCCAGTGTCCAGCAGCAGTTTATCACCTCTCTCGGAAGTACGGTTTTATATGTAATGCCAGCGACACCTACAGTCATAGGTAAGACAGATTCTCACAAATATTTTCAAATTGCTCACTTAACCATGGTAGGGAAGCACGGAATAATGTGCACATGCTGTATTTCTTTGAAAGTCTGTCAAGTGATCTTACATATGATTGTACAGAGAAAAAGGTCATACAAGAGTAAGCGTAAGGCTTGTGTGAGGGTTTCAGACTACATCGCTCCGCCTCCAGCATTGGAAACCTTTTATTAGAATTTTTAGCTGCGCATAGCCTAGGCTTGGTATCTGTGATTGTCTCTCAGAGACTTGCCAAAACGTAAGACTACATTCGTGCTTTCATACGAGCCTTAGCCATCATGCATGCTCCCCTATCCGTGATTAGCGCATTGTCCTATAGCAAAAAATATGAACAAAAATGTATTCCACAAGACTGGTTGGGCATGGTGGAGGAGAGTAGACGCTGATCTTCTCTAGTTTATGAACTCAAAGCCAAAAATGTCTACTTTTGAAAACAGGCAGCGAAGACTGATATGACTGTTTTCTATTTTACTGCCTATAGCTGACCGAAGAATGGGCAGGAGGGATGTAGTATTCCTTTTGGATGGTTCGGATGGCACTAGGAACTCTTTTCCTGCCATGCGTGACTTTGTTCAAAGAATGGTGGAGAGATTGAATGTGTCAGAGGGGAGAGACCGTGTGTCTGTAGTTCAGTTCAGCAGAGATCCAGAGGCCCACTTCTATCTTAACACATACGTAACCAAGGAGAGCGTTCTCAGTACTATCAGAGATCTACGGCACAAAGGAGGGAGACCCCTCAACACGGGAGCAGCTCTCCAGTATGTGAGGGACAATGTCTTCACCGCGTCTTCTGGAAGCAGGCGTCTAGAGGGTGTGCCTCAGTTACTGATTTTGTTGAGTGCTGGAAGGTCGTTTGATAACGTGGACACACCAGCCTCTTCCCTGAAAGAGCTTGGAGTCTTGACCTATGCTGTAGGATCAAGAGGCTCTGATAGTAGAGAACTACAGAGGATCTCATATGATCCTAGTTCCACACTCTCTGTGACCGACTTCTCTTACCTCCCCAATGTACAAGAGCAACTTCTATCCAGCATTAGCACCGTACTCTCCCAGGCTACGACTGTTCCTCCAACTGTTATAGGTAAGACAAATAGAAAGCATCGACCAATTTCAAGCAGTCACTTATGGGCTAAATTTTCCTCAGAGTTGTCCCAAATTCTTCCTGTTGTACTTAGCAGTAAAGATATGAACATGTATGTTGCAAGAGCAAGTTTCAGAAATTCATCAACAGTCAGGTTTGTTTGACCAATGCAGCTTGTTTACAATGCGTTTGCCTTTTTCAACCTCAACCTCTATAGTTGAGCCAACTGCACAAAGGAGAGATGTTGTTTTCCTGCTGGATGGGTCAGATGGCACTCGCAGTGGGTTCCCTGCAATGAAGGATTTTGTCCTAAGAGTTGTGGGCAAGATGAATGTAGCTGAGGACAAAGACCGTGTTTCTCTAGTCCAGTTCAGCAGAGATCCTGAGACTCATTTCTACCTGAACACGTACACAACAAAGGATGAGGTTCTTGACACAGTTAGACCTCTGAGGCACAAAGGAGGAAGACCACTGAACACGGGAGCGGCTCTCCAGTACGTCAGAGACAATGTCTTCACTGCCTCCTCTGGCAGCAGACGACTGGAGGGCGTGCCACAGATACTGATCCTGCTGAGTGGAGGAAGGTCGTTTGACAGCGTTGATGTCCCAGCCTCTGCTCTGAAGGATCTGGGAGTCTTGATCTTCACAGTAGGCTCAAGGGGCTCTGACAGCAGAGAACTGCAGAGGATTTCAGAGGACCCTAGTTATGCTCTGTCTGTGCCAGACTTCACTGAGCTCCCAAATGTCCAAGAGCAGCTTCTGACCTCTCTTAAGGCTGTTGCTGTTCCTGTCCCTCCAGCATCACCAACTCCCACGGGTATGCCTGTGTGAAAGAATGATATTAACACACAACTAACATTACTATATATATAATGGGTCGTCTCTTTCTTTGGATTAATGTTTAGACATTCTCATGCAGTAATGCATCAGTGCTATTCAGATGCTTTATGCAGTTCATACCGCATCAATTCAAACATACCTTAAAATCGGCAATGAAATCCTCTGTGTAGCGTTTAGCCTTCAGTCGGATGCATTTTAACAAATGCCATTGTTGTTTTTCTAGTTGATTTTGACGTCTCCAGAAAGGATGTTGTGTTCCTGCTGGATGGCTCAGATGGCACTAGGAATGGATTCCCAGCTATGCTTGACTTTGTACAAAAAGTAGTTGAAAAATTCACCATTGAGGACAGCAGAGACCGTGTTTCAGTGGTGCAGTACAGTAGGGAGCCTGAGGTCCATTTCTACCTGAATAGCTACTCAGCAAAGGCAGACATCCTCGACAGTGTCAGAACTCTAAGGCACAGAGGCGGGAGACCCCTCAACACCGGGTCAGCTCTCCAGTATGTGAGAGACAATGTCTTCACTGCCTCTGCTGGCAGTAGACATCAACAAGGTGTCCCTCAGATTCTCATCCTGCTCAGTGGATCAAGGTCAAATGATAACATCGATATTCCTGCCTCTGCTCTGAAAGAAAGTGGGGTCTTGATCCTTGGTGTTGGCACCAGGAATTCGAGCAGAGAAATTCAGAGAATTGTCAGTGATCCTTCCTTTGCTCACTCTACTTCTGAGCTCTCTGACCTTGCCAGTGTCCAGCAGCAGTTTATCACCTCTCTCGGAAGTACGGTTTTATATGTAATGCCAGCGACACCTACAGTCATAGGTAAGACAGATTCTCACA
Source organism: Salminus brasiliensis (assembly GCF_030463535.1). Taxonomy (NCBI): domain Eukaryota; kingdom Metazoa; phylum Chordata; class Actinopteri; order Characiformes; family Bryconidae; genus Salminus; species Salminus brasiliensis. The sequence continues at coordinate 35,263,685 of NC_132885.1, read as the reverse complement.
AATATTTTCAAATTGCTCACTTAACCATGGTAGGGAAGCACGGAATAATGTGCACATGCTGTATTTCTTTGAAAGTCTGTCAAGTGATCTTACATATGATTGTACAGAGAAAAAGGTCATACAAGAGTAAGCGTAAGGCTTGTGTGAGGGTTTCAGACTACATCGCTCCGCCTCCAGCATTGGAAACCTTTTATTAGAATTTTTAGCTGCGCATAGCCTAGGCTTGGTATCTGTGATTGTCTCTCAGAGACTTGCCAAAACGTAAGACTACATTCGTGCTTTCATACGAGCCTTAGCCATCATGCATGCTCCCCTATCCGTGATTAGCGCATTGTCCTATAGCAAAAAATATGAACAAAAATGTATTCCACAAGACTGGTTGGGCATGGTGGAGGAGGGTAGACGCTGATCTTCTCTAGTTTATGAACTCAAAGCCAAAAGTGTCTACTTTTGAAAACAGGCAGCGAAGACTGATATGACTGTTTTCTATTTTACTGCCTATAGCTGACCGAAGAATGGGCAGGAGGGATGTAGTATTCCTTTTGGATGGTTCGGATGGCACTAGGAACTCTTTTCCTGCCATGCGTGACTTTGTTCAAAGAATGGTGGAGAGATTGAATGTGTCAGAGGGGAGAGACCGTGTGTCTGTAGTTCAGTTCAGCAGAGATCCAGAGGCCCACTTCTATCTTAACACATACGTAACCAAGGAGAGCGTTCTCAGTACTATCAGAGATCTACGGCACAAAGGAGGGAGACCCCTCAACACGGGAGCAGCTCTCCAGTATGTGAGGGACAATGTCTTCACCGCGTCTTCTGGAAGCAGGCGTCTAGAGGGTGTGCCTCAGTTACTGATTTTGTTGAGTGCTGGAAGGTCGTTTGATAACGTGGACACACCAGCCTCTTCCCTGAAAGAGCTTGGAGTCTTGACCTATGCTGTAGGATCAAGAGGCTCTGATAGTAGAGAACTACAGAGGATCTCATATGATCCTAGTTCCACACTCTCTGTGACCGACTTCTCTTACCTCCCCAATGTACAAGAGCAACTTCTCTCCAGCATTAGCACCGTACTCTCCCAGGCTACGACTGTTCCTCCAACTGTTATAGGTAAGACAAATAGAAAGCATCGACCAATTTCAAGCAGTCACTTATGGGCTAAATTTTCCTCAGAGTTGTCCCAAATTCTTCCTGTTGTACTTAGCAGTAAAGATATGAACATGTATGTTGCAAGAGCAAGTTTCAGAAATTCATCAACAGTCAGGTTTGTTTGACCAATGCAGCTTGTTTACAATGCGTTTGCCTTTTTCAACCTCAACCTCTATAGTTGAGCCAACTGCACAAAGGAGAGATGTTGTTTTCCTGCTGGATGGGTCAGATGGCACTCGCAGTGGGTTCCCTGCAATGAAGGATTTTGTCCTAAGAGTTGTGGGCAAGATGAATGTAGCTGAGGACAAAGACCGTGTTTCTCTAGTCCAGTTCAGCAGAGATCCTGAGACTCATTTCTACCTGAACACGTACACAACAAAGGATGAGGTTCTTGACACAGTTAGACCTCTGAGGCACAAAGGAGGAAGACCACTGAACACGGGAGCGGCTCTCCAGTACGTCAGAGACAATGTCTTCACTGCCTCCTCTGGCAGCAGACGACTGGAGGGCGTGCCACAGATACTGATCCTGCTGAGTGGAGGAAGGTCGTTTGACAGCGTTGATGTCCCAGCCTCTGCTCTGAAGGATCTGGGAGTCTTGATCTTCACAGTAGGCTCAAGGGGCTCTGACAGCAGAGAACTGCAGAGGATTTCAGAGGACCCTAGTTATGCTCTGTCTGTGCCAGACTTCACTGAGCTCCCAAATGTCCAAGAGCAGCTTCTGACCTCTCTTAAGGCTGTTGCTGTTCCTGTCCCTCCAGCATCACCAACTCCCACGGGTATGCCTGTGTGAAAGAATGATATTAACACACAACTAACATTACTATATATATAATGGGTCCTCTCTTTCTTTGGATTAATGTTTAGACATTCTCATGCAGTAATGCATCAGTGCTATTCAGATGCTTTATGCAGTTCATACCGCATCAATTCAAACATACCTTAAAATCGGCAATGAAATCCTCTGTGTAGCGTTTAGCCTTCAGTCGGATGCATTTTAACAAATGCCATTGTTGTTTTTCTAGTTGATTTTGACGTCTCCAGAAAGGATGTTGTGTTCCTGCTGGATGGCTCAGATGGCACTAGGAATGGATTCCCAGCTATGCTTGACTTTGTACAAAAAGTAGTTGAAAAATTCACCATTGAGGACAGCAGAGACCGTGTTTCAGTGGTGCAGTACAGTAGGGAGCCTGAGGTCCATTTCTACCTGAATAGCTACTCAGCAAAGGCAGACATCCTCGACAGTGTCAGAACTCTAAGGCACAGAGGCGGGAGACCCCTCAACACCGGGTCAGCTCTCCAGTATGTGAGAGACAATGTCTTCACTGCCTCTGCTGGCAGTAGACGTCAACAAGGTGTCCCTCAGATTCTCATCCTGCTCAGTGGATCAAGGTCAAATGATAACATCGATATTCCTGCCTCTGCTCTGAAAGAAAGTGGGGTCTTGATCCTTGGTGTTGGCACCAGGAATTCGAGCAGAGAAATTCAGAGAATTGTCAGTGATCCTTCCTTTGCTCACTCTACTTCTGAGCTCTCTGACCTTGCCAGTGTCCAGCAGCAGTTTATCACCTCTCTCGGAAGTACGGTTTTATATGTAATGCCAGCGACACCTACAGTCATAGGTAAGACAGATTCTCACAAATATTTTCAAATTGCTCACTTAACCATGGTAGGGAAGCACGGAATAATGTGCACATGCTGTATTTCTTTGAAAGTCTGTCAAGTGATCTTACATATGATTGTACAGAGAAAAAGGTCATACAAGAGTAAGCGTAAGGCTTGTGTGAGGGTTTCAGACTACATCGCTCCGCCTCCAGCATTGGAAACCTTTTATTAGAATTTTTAGCTGCGCATAGCCTAGGCTTGGTATCTGTGATTGTCTCTCAGAGACTTGCCAAAACGTAAGACTACATTCGTGCTTTCATACGAGCCTTAGCCATCATGCATGCTCCCCTATCCGTGATTAGCGCATTGTCCTATAGCAAAAAATATGAACAAAAATGTATTCCACAAGACTGGTTGGGCATGGTGGAGGAGGGTAGACGCTGATCTTCTCTAGTTTATGAACTCAAAGCCAAAAGTGTCTACTTTTGAAAACAGGCAGCGAAGACTGATATGACTGTTTTCTATTTTACTGCCTATAGCTGACCGAAGAATGGGCAGGAGGGATGTAGTATTCCTTTTGGATGGTTCGGATGGCACTAGGAACTCTTTTCCTGCCATGCGTGACTTTGTTCAAAGAATGGTGGAGAGATTGAATGTGTCAGAGGGGAGAGACCGTGTGTCTGTAGTTCAGTTCAGCAGAGATCCAGAGGCCCACTTCTATCTTAACACATACGTAACCAAGGAGAGCGTTCTCAGTACTATCAGAGATCTACGGCACAAAGGAGGGAGACCCCTCAACACGGGAGCAGCTCTCCAGTATGTGAGGGACAATGTCTTCACCGCGTCTTCTGGAAGCAGGCGTCTAGAGGGTGTGCCTCAGTTACTGATTTTGTTGAGTGCTGGAAGGTCGTTTGATAACGTGGACACACCAGCCTCTTCCCTGAAAGAGCTTGGAGTCTTGACCTATGCTGTAGGATCAAGAGGCTCTGATAGTAGAGAACTACAGAGGATCTCATATGATCCTAGTTCCACACTCTCTGTGACCGACTTCTCTTACCTCCCCAATGTACAAGAGCAACTTCTCTCCAGCATTAGCACCGTACTCTCCCAGGCTACGACTGTTCCTCCAACTGTTATAGGTAAGACAAATAGAAAGCATCGACCAATTTCAAGCAGTCACTTATGGGCTAAATTTTCCTCAGAGTTGTCCCAAATTCTTCCTGTTGTACTTAGCAGTAAAGATATGAACATGTATGTTGCAAGAGCAAGTTTCAGAAATTCATCAACAGTCAGGTTTGTTTGACCAATGCAGCTTGTTTACAATGCGTTTGCCTTTTTCAACCTCAACCTCTATAGTTGAGCCAACTGCACAAAGGAGAGATGTTGTTTTCCTGCTGGATGGGTCAGATGGCACTCGCAGTGGGTTCCCTGCAATGAAGGATTTTGTCCTAAGAGTTGTGGGCAAGATGAATGTAGCTGAGGACAAAGACCGTGTTTCTCTAGTCCAGTTCAGCAGAGATCCTGAGACTCATTTCTACCTGAACACGTACACAACAAAGGATGAGGTTCTTGACACAGTTAGACCTCTGAGGCACAAAGGAGGAAGACCACTGAACACGGGAGCGGCTCTCCAGTACGTCAGAGACAATGTCTTCACTGCCTCCTCTGGCAGCAGACGACTGGAGGGCGTGCCACAGATACTGATCCTGCTGAGTGGAGGAAGGTCGTTTGACAGCGTTGATGTCCCAGCCTCTGCTCTGAAGGATCTGGGAGTCTTGATCTTCACAGTAGGCTCAAGGGGCTCTGACAGCAGAGAACTGCAGAGGATTTCAGAGGACCCTAGTTATGCTCTGTCTGTGCCAGACTTCACTGAGCTCCCAAATGTCCAAGAGCAGCTTCTGACCTCTCTTAAGGCTGTTGCTGTTCCTGTCCCTCCAGCATCACCAACTCCCACGGGTATGCCTGTGTGAAAGAATGATATTAACACACAACTAACATTACTATATATATAATGGGTCCTCTCTTTCTTTGGATTAATGTTTAGACATTCTCATGCAGTAATGCATCAGTGCTATTCAGATGCTTTATGCAGTTCATACCGCATCAATTCAAACATACCTTAAAATCGGCAATGAAATCCTCTGTGTAGCGTTTAGCCTTCAGTCGGATGCATTTTAACAAATGCCATTGTTGTTTTTCTAGTTGATTTTGACGTCTCCAGAAAGGATGTTGTGTTCCTGCTGGATGGCTCAGATGGCACTAGGAATGGATTCCCAGCTATGCTTGACTTTGTACAAAAAGTAGTTGAAAAATTCACCATTGAGGACAGCAGAGACCGTGTTTCAGTGGTGCAGTACAGTAGGGAGCCTGAGGTCCATTTCTACCTGAATAGCTACTCAGCAAAGGCAGACATCCTCGACAGTGTCAGAACTCTAAGGCACAGAGGCGGGAGACCCCTCAACACCGGGTCAGCTCTCCAGTATGTGAGAGACAATGTCTTCACTGCCTCTGCTGGCAGTAGACGTCAACAAGGTGTCCCTCAGATTCTCATCCTGCTCAGTGGATCAAGGTCAAATGATAACATCGATATTCCTGCCTCTGCTCTGAAAGAAAGTGGGGTCTTGATCCTTGGTGTTGGCACCAGGAATTCGAGCAGAGAAATTCAGAGAATTGTCAGTGATCCTTCCTTTGCTCACTCTACTTCTGAGCTCTCTGACCTTGCCAGTGTCCAGCAGCAGTTTATCACCTCTCTCGGAAGTACGGTTTTATATGTAATGCCAGCGACACCTACAGTCATAGGTAAGACAGATTCTCACAAATATTTTCAAATTGCTCACTTAACCATGGTAGGGAAGCACGGAATAATGTGCACATGCTGTATTTCTTTGAAAGTCTGTCAAGTGATCTTACATATGATTGTACAGAGAAAAAGGTCATACAAGAGTAAGCGTAAGGCTTGTGTGAGGGTTTCAGACTACATCGCTCCGCCTCCAGCATTGGAAACCTTTTATTAGAATTTTTAGCTGCGCATAGCCTAGGCTTGGTATCTGTGATTGTCTCTCAGAGACTTGCCAAAACGTAAGACTACATTCGTGCTTTCATACGAGCCTTAGCCATCATGCATGCTCCCCTATCCGTGATTAGCGCATTGTCCTATAGCAAAAAATATGAACAAAAATGTATTCCACAAGACTGGTTGGGCATGGTGGAGGAGGGTAGACGCTGATCTTCTCTAGTTTATGAACTCAAAGCCAAAAGTGTCTACTTTTGAAAACAGGCAGCGAAGACTGATATGACTGTTTTCTATTTTACTGCCTATAGCTGACCGAAGAATGGGCAGGAGGGATGTAGTATTCCTTTTGGATGGTTCGGATGGCACTAGGAACTCTTTTCCTGCCATGCGTGACTTTGTTCAAAGAATGGTGGAGAGATTGAATGTGTCAGAGGGGAGAGACCGTGTGTCTGTAGTTCAGTTCAGCAGAGATCCAGAGGCCCACTTCTATCTTAACACATACGTAACCAAGGAGAGCATTCTCAGTACTATCAGAGATCTACGGCACAAAGGAGGGAGACCCCTCAACACGGGAGCAGCTCTCCAGTATGTGAGGGACAATGTCTTCACCGCGTCTTCTGGAAGCAGGCGTCTAGAGGGTGTGCCTCAGTTACTGATTTTGTTGAGTGCTGGAAGGTCGTTTGATAACGTGGACACACCAGCCTCTTCCCTGAAAGAGCTTGGAGTCTTGACCTATGCTGTAGGATCAAGAGGCTCTGATAGTAGAGAACTACAGAGGATCTCATATGATCCTAGTTCCACACTCTCTGTGACCGACTTCTCTTACCTCCCCAATGTACAAGAGCAACTTCTCTCCAGCATTAGCACCGTACTCTCCCAGGCTACGACTGTTCCTCCAACTGTTATAGGTAAGACAAATAGAAAGCATCGACCAATTTCAAGCAGTCACTTATGGGCTAAATTTTCCTCAGAGTTGTCCCAAATTCTTCCTGTTGTACTTAGCAGTAAAGATATGAACATGTATGTTGCAAGAGCAAGTTTCAGAAATTCATCAACAGTCAGGTTTGTTTGACCAATGCAGCTTGTTTACAATGCGTTTGCCTTTTTCAACCTCAACCTCTATAGTTGAGCCAACTGCACAAAGGAGAGATGTTGTTTTCCTGCTGGATGGGTCAGATGGCACTCGCAGTGGGTTCCCTGCAATGAAGGATTTTGTCCTAAGAGTTGTGGGCAAGATGAATGTAGCTGAGGACAAAGACCGTGTTTCTCTAGTCCAGTTCAGCAGAGATCCTGAGACTCATTTCTACCTGAACACGTACACAACAAAGGATGAGGTTCTTGACACAGTTAGACCTCTGAGGCACAAAGGAGGAAGACCACTGAACACGGGAGCGGCTCTCCAGTACGTCAGAGACAATGTCTTCACTGCCTCCTCTGGCAGCAGACGACTGGAGGGCGTACCACAGATACTGATCCTGCTGAGTGGAGGAAGGTCGTTTGACAGCGTTGATGTCCCAGCCTCTGCTCTGAAGGATCTGGGAGTCTTGATCTTCACAGTAGGCTCAAGGGGCTCTGACAGCAGAGAACTGCAGAGGATTTCAGAGGACCCTAGTTATGCTCTGTCTGTGCCAGACTTCACTGAGCTCCCAAATGTCCAAGAGCAGCTTCTGACCTCTCTTAAGGCTGTTGCTGTTCCTGTCCCTCCAGCATCACCAACTCCCACGGGTATGCCTGTGTGAAAGAATGATATTAACACACAACTAACATTACTATATATATAATGGGTCCTCTCTTTCTTTGGATTAATGTTTAGACATTCTCATGCAGTAATGCATCAGTGCTATTCAGATGCTTTATGCAGTTCATACCGCATCAATTCAAACATACCTTAAAATCGGCAATGAAATCCTCTGTGTAGCGTTTAGCCTTCAGTCGGATGCATTTTAACAAATGCCATTGTTGTTTTTCTAGTTGATTTTGACGTCTCCAGAAAGGATGTTGTGTTCCTGCTGGATGGCTCAGATGGCACTAGGAATGGATTCCCAGCTATGCTTGACTTTGTACAAAAAGTAGTTGAAAAATTCACCATTGAGGACAGCAGAGACCGTGTTTCAGTGGTGCAGTACAGTAGGGAGCCTGAGGTCCATTTCTACCTGAATAGCTACTCAGCAAAGGCAGACATCCTCGACAGTGTCAGAACTCTAAGGCACAGAGGCGGGAGACCCCTCAACACCGGGTCAGCTCTCCAGTATGTGAGAGACAATGTCTTCACTGCCTCTGCTGGCAGTAGACGTCAACAAGGTGTCCCTCAGATTCTCATCCTGCTCAGTGGATCAAGGTCAAATGATAACATCGATATTCCTGCCTCTGCTCTGAAAGAAAGTGGGGTCTTGATCCTTGGTGTTGGCACCAGGAATTCGAGCAGAGAAATTCAGAGAATTGTCAGTGATCCTTCCTTTGCTCACTCTACTTCTGAGCTCTCTGACCTTGCCAGTGTCCAGCAGCAGTTTATCACCTCTCTCGGAAGTACGGTTTTATATGTAATGCCAGCGACACCTACAGTCATAGGTAAGACAGATTCTCACAAATATTTTCAAATTGCTCACTTAACCATGGTAGGGAAGCACGGAATAATGTGCACATGCTGTATTTCTTTGAAAGTCTGTCAAGTGATCTTACATATGATTGTACAGAGAAAAAGGTCATACAAGAGTAAGCGTAAGGCTTGTGTGAGGGTTTCAGACTACATCGCTCCGCCTCCAGCATTGGAAACCTTTTATTAGAATTTTTAGCTGCGCATAGCCTAGGCTTGGTATCTGTGATTGTCTCCCAGAGACTTGCCAAAACGTAAGACTACATTCGTGCTTTCATACGAGCCTTAGCCATCATGCATGCTCCCCTATCCGTGATTAGCGCATTGTCCTATAGCAAAAAATATGAACAAAAATGTATTCCACAAGACTGGTTGGGCATGGTGGAGGAGAGTAGACGCTGATCTTCTCTAGTTTATGAACTCAAAGCCAAAAATGTCTACTTTTGAAAACAGGCAGCGAAGACTGATATGACTGTTTTCTATTTTACTGCCTATAGCTGACCGAAGAATGGGCAGGAGGGATGTAGTATTCCTTTTGGATGGTTCGGATGGCACTAGGAACTCTTTTCCTGCCATGCGTGACTTTGTTCAAAGAATGGTGGAGAGATTGAATGTGTCAGAGGGGAGAGACCGTGTGTCTGTAGTTCAGTTCAGCAGAGATCCAGAGGCCCACTTCTATCTTAACACATACGTAACCAAGGAGAGCATTCTCAGTACTATCAGAGATCTACGGCACAAAGGAGGGAGACCCCTCAACACGGGAGCAGCTCTCCAGTATGTGAGGGACAATGTCTTCACCGCGTCTTCTGGAAGCAGGCGTCTAGAGGGTGTGCCTCAGTTACTGATTTTGTTGAGTGCTGGAAGGTCGTTTGATAACGTGGACACACCAGCCTCTTCCCTGAAAGAGCTTGGAGTCTTGACCTATGCTGTAGGATCAAGAGGCTCTGATAGTAGAGAACTACAGAGGATCTCATATGATCCTAGTTCCACACTCTCTGTGACCGACTTCTCTTACCTCCCCAATGTACAAGAGCAACTTCTATCCAGCATTAGCACCGTACTCTCCCAGGCTACGACTGTTCCTCCAACTGTTATAGGTAAGACAAATAGAAAGCATCGACCAATTTAAAGCAGTCACTTATGGGCTAGATTTTCCTCAGAGTTGTCCCAAATTCTTCCTGTTGTACTTAGCAGTAAAGATATGAACATGTATGTTGCAAGAGCAAGTTTCAGAAATTCAGCAACAGTCAGGTTTGTTTGACCAATGCAGCTTGTTTACAATGCGTTTGCCTTTTTCAACCTCAACCTCTATAGTTGAGCCAACTGCACAAAGGAGAGATGTTGTTTTCCTGCTGGATGGGTCAGATGGCACTCGCAGTGGGTTCCCTGCAATGAAGGATTTTGTCCTAAGAGTTGTGGGCAAGATGAATGTAGCTGAGGACAAAGACCGTGTTTCTCTAGTCCAGTTCAGCAGAGATCCTGAGACTCATTTCTACCTGAACACGTACACAACAAAGGATGAGGTTCTTGACACAGTTAGACCTCTGAGGCACAAAGGAGGAAGACCACTGAACACGGGAGCGGCTCTCCAGTACGTCAGAGACAATGTCTTCACTGCCTCCTCTGGCAGCAGACGACTGGAGGGCGTGCCACAGATACTGATCCTGCTGAGTGGAGGAAGGTCGTTTGACAGCGTTGATGTCCCAGCCTCTGCTCTGAAGGATCTGGGAGTCTTGATCTTCACAGTAGGCTCAAGGGGCTCTGACAGCAGAGAACTGCAGAGGATTTCAGAGGACCCTAGTTATGCTCTGTCTGTGCCAGACTTCACTGAGCTCCCAAATGTCCAAGAGCAGCTTCTGACCTCTCTTAAGGCTGTTGCTGTTCCTGTCCCTCCAGCATCACCAACTCCCACGGGTATGCCTGTGTGAAAGAATGATATTAACACACAACTAACATTACTATATATATAATGGGTCCTCTCTTTCTTTGGATTAATGTTTAGACATTCTCATGCAGTAATGCATCAGTGCTATTCAGATGCTTTATGCAGTTCATACCGCATCAATTCAAACATACCTTAAAATCGGCAATGAAATCCTCTGTGTAGCGTTTAGCCTTCAGTCGGATGCATTTTAACAAATGCCATTGTTGTTTTTCTAGTTGATTTTGACGTCTCCAGAAAGGATGTTGTGTTCCTGCTGGATGGCTCAGATGGCACTAGGAATGGATTCCCAGCTATGCTTGACTTTGTACAAAAAGTAGTTGAAAAATTCACCATTGAGGACAGCAGAGACCGTGTTTCAGTGGTGCAGTACAGTAGGGAGCCTGAGGTCCATTTCTACCTGAATAGCTACTCAGCAAAGGCAGACATCCTCGACGGTGTCAGAACTCTAAGGCACAGAGGCGGGAGACCCCTCAACACCGGGTCAGCTCTCCAGTATGTGAGAGACAATGTCTTCACTGCCTCTGCTGGCAGTAGACGTCAACAAGGTGTCCCTCAGATTCTCATCCTGCTCAGTGGATCAAGGTCAAATGATAACATCGATATTCCTGCCTCTGCTCTGAAAGAAAGTGGGGTCTTGATCCTTGGTGTTGGCACCAGGAATTCGAGCAGAGAAATTCAGAGAATTGTCAGTGATCCTTCCTTTGCTCACTCTACTTCTGAGCTCTCTGACCTTGCCAGTGTCCAGCAGCAGTTTATCACCTCTCTCGGAAGTACGGTTTTATATGTAATGCCAGCGACACCTACAGTCATAGGTAAGACAGATTCTCACAAATATTTTCAAATTGCTCACTTAACCATGGTAGGGAAGCACGGAATAATGTGCACATGCTGTATTTCTTTGAAAGTCTGTCAAGTGATCTTACATATGATTGTACAGAGAAAAAGGTCATACAAGAGTAAGCGTAAGGCTTGTGTGAGGGTTTCAGACTACATCGCTCCGCCTCCAGCATTGGAAACCTTTTATTAGAATTTTTAGCTGCGCATAGCCTAGGCTTGGTATCTGTGATTGTCTCTCAGAGACTTGCCAAAACGTAAGACTACATTCGTGCTTTCATACGAGCCTTAGCCATCATGCATGCTCCCCTATCCGTGATTAGCGCATTGTCCTATAGCAAAAAATATGAACAAAAATGTATTCCACAAGACTGGTTGGGCATGGTGGAGGAGAGTAGACGCTGATCTTCTCTAGTTTATGAACTCAAAGCCAAAAATGTCTACTTTTGAAAACAGGCAGCGAAGACTGATATGACTGTTTTCTATTTTACTGCCTATAGCTGACCGAAGAATGGGCAGGAGGGATGTAGTATTCCTTTTGGATGGTTCGGATGGCACTAGGAACTCTTTTCCTGCCATGCGTGACTTTGTTCAAAGAATGGTGGAGAGATTGAATGTGTCAGAGGGGAGAGACCGTGTGTCTGTAGTTCAGTTCAGCAGAGATCCAGAGGCCCACTTCTATCTTAACACATACGTAACCAAGGAGAGCGTTCTCAGTACTATCAGAGATCTACGGCACAAAGGAGGGAGACCCCTCAACACGGGAGCAGCTCTCCAGTATGTGAGGGACAATGTCTTCACCGCGTCTTCTGGAAGCAGGCGTCTAGAGGGTGTGCCTCAGTTACTGATTTTGTTGAGTGCTGGAAGGTCGTTTGATAACGTGGACACACCAGCCTCTTCCCTGAAAGAGCTTGGAGTCTTGACCTATGCTGTAGGATCAAGAGGCTCTGATAGTAGAGAACTACAGAGGATCTCATATGATCCTAGTTCCACACTCTCTGTGACCGACTTCTCTTACCTCCCCAATGTACAAGAGCAACTTCTATCCAGCATTAGCACCGTACTCTCCCAGGCTACGACTGTTCCTCCAACTGTTATAGGTAAGACAAATAGAAAGCATCGACCAATTTAAAGCAGTCACTTATGGGCTAGATTTTCCTCAGAGTTGTCCCAAATTCTTCCTGTTGTACTTAGCAGTAAAGATATGAACATGTATGTTGCAAGAGCAAGTTTCAGAAATTCAGCAACAGTCAGGTTTGTTTGACCAATGCAGCTTGTTTACAATGCGTTTGCCTTTTTCAACCTCAACCTCTATAGTTGAGCCAACTGCACAAAGGAGAGATGTTGTTTTCCTGCTGGATGGGTCAGATGGCACTCGCAGTGGGTTCCCTGCAATGAAGGATTTTGTCCTAAGAGTTGTGGGCAAGATGAATGTAGCTGAGGACAAAGACCGTGTTTCTCTAGTCCAGTTCAGCAGAGATCCTGAGACTCATTTCTACCTGAACACGTACACAACAAAGGATGAGGTTCTTGACACAGTTAGACCTCTGAGGCACAAAGGAGGAAGACCACTGAACACGGGAGCGGCTCTCCAGTACGTCAGAGACAATGTCTTCACTGCCTCCTCTGGCAGCAGACGACTGGAGGGCGTGCCACAGATACTGATCCTGCTGAGTGGAGGAAGGTCGTTTGACAGCGTTGATGTCCCAGCCTCTGCTCTGAAGGATCTGGGAGTCTTGATCTTCACAGTAGGCTCAAGGGGCTCTGACAGCAGAGAACTGCAGAGGATTTCAGAGGACCCTAGTTATGCTCTGTCTGTGCCAGACTTCACTGAGCTCCCAAATGTCCAAGAGCAGCTTCTGACCTCTCTTAAGGCTGTTGCTGTTCCTGTCCCTCCAGCATCACCAACTCCCACGGGTATGCCTGTGTGAAAGAATGATATTAACACACAACTAACATTACTATATATATAATGGGTCGTCTCTTTCTTTGGATTAATGTTTAGACATTCTCATGCAGTAATGCATCAGTGCTATTCAGATGCTTTATGCAGTTCATACCGCATCAATTCAAACATACCTTAAAATCGGCAATGAAATCCTCTGTGTAGCGTTTAGCCTTCAGTCGGATGCATTTTAACAAATGCCATTGTTGTTTTTCTAGTTGATTTTGACGTCTCCAGAAAGGATGTTGTGTTCCTGCTGGATGGCTCAGATGGCACTAGGAATGGATTCCCAGCTATGCTTGACTTTGTACAAAAAGTAGTTGAAAAATTCACCATTGAGGACAGCAGAGACCGTGTTTCAGTGGTGCAGTACAGTAGGGAGCCTGAGGTCCATTTCTACCTGAATAGCTACTCAGCAAAGGCAGACATCCTCGACAGTGTCAGAACTCTAAGGCACAGAGGCGGGAGACCCCTCAACACCGGGTCAGCTCTCCAGTATGTGAGAGACAATGTCTTCACTGCCTCTGCTGGCAGTAGACGTCAACAAGGTGTCCCTCAGATTCTCATCCTGCTCAGTGGATCAAGGTCAAATGATAACATCGATATTCCTGCCTCTGCTCTGAAAGAAAGTGGGGTCTTGATCCTTGGTGTTGGCACCAGGAATTCGAGCAGAGAAATTCAGAGAATTGTCAGTGATCCTTCCTTTGCTCACTCTACTTCTGAGCTCTCTGACCTTGCCAGTGTCCAGCAGCAGTTTATCACCTCTCTCGGAAGTACGGTTTTATATGTAATGCCAGCGACACCTACAGTCATAGGTAAGACAGATTCTCACAAATATTTTCAAATTGCTCACTTAACCATGGTAGGGAAGCACGGAATAATGTGCACATGCTGTATTTCTTTGAAAGTCTGTCAAGTGATCTTACATATGATTGTACAGAGAAAAAGGTCATACAAGAGTAAGCGTAAGGCTTGTGTGAGGGTTTCAGACTACATCGCTCCGCCTCCAGCATTGGAAACCTTTTATTAGAATTTTTAGCTGCGCATAGCCTAGGCTTGGTATCTGTGATTGTCTCTCAGAGACTTGCCAAAATGTAAGACTACATTCGTGCTTTCATACGAGCCTTAGCCATCATGCATGCTCCCCTATCCGTGATTAGCGCATTGTCCTATAGCAAAAAATATGAACAAAAATGTATTCCACAAGACTGGTTGGGCATGGTGGAGGAGAGTAGACGCTGATCTTCTCTAGTTTATGAACTCAAAGCCAAAAGTGTCTACTTTTGAAAACAGGCAGCGAAGACTGATATGACTGTTTTCTATTTTACTGCCTATAGCTGACCGAAGAATGGGCAGGAGGGATGTAGTATTCCTTTTGGATGGTTCGGATGGCACTAGGAACTCTTTTCCTGCCATGCGTGACTTTGTTCAAAGAATGGTGGAGAGATTGAATGTGTCAGAGGGGAGAGACCGTGTGTCTGTAGTTCAGTTCAGCAGAGATCCAGAGGCCCACTTCTATCTTAACACATACGTAACCAAGGAGAGCGTTCTCAGTACTATCAGAGATCTACGGCACAAAGGAGGGAGACCCCTCAACACGGGAGCAGCTCTTCAGTATGTGAGGGACAATGTCTTCACCGCGTCTTCTGGAAGCAGGCGTCTAGAGGGTGTGCCTCAGTTACTGATTTTGTTGAGTGCTGGAAGGTCGTTTGATAACGTGGACACACCAGCCTCTTCCCTGAAAGAGCTTGGAGTCTTGACCTATGCTGTAGGATCAAGAGGCTCTGATAGTAGAGAACTACAGAGGATCTCATATGATCCTAGTTCCACACTCTCTGTGACCGACTTCTCTTACCTCCCCAATGTACAAGAGCAACTTCTCTCCAGCATTAGCACCGTACTCTCCCAGGCTACGACTGTTCCTCCAACTGTTATAGGTAAGACAAATAGAAAGCATCGACCAATTTCAAGCAGTCACTTATGGGCTAAATTTTCCTCAGAGTTGTCCCAAATTCTTCCTGTTGTACTTAGCAGTAAAGATATGAACATGTATGTTGCAAGAGCAAGTTTCAGAAATTCATCAACAGTCAGGTTTGTTTGACCAATGCAGCTTGTTTACAATGCGTTTGCCTTTTTCAACCTCAACCTCTATAGTTGAGCCAACTGCACAAAGGAGAGATGTTGTTTTCCTGCTGGATGGGTCAGATGGCACTCGCAGTGGGTTCCCTGCAATGAAGGATTTTGTCCTAAGAGTTGTGGGCAAGATGAATGTAGCTGAGGACAAAGACCGTGTTTCTCTAGTCCAGTTCAGCAGAGATCCTGAGACTCATTTCTACCTGAACACGTACACAACAAAGGATGAGGTTCTTGACACAGTTAGACCTCTGAGGCACAAAGGAGGAAGACCACTGAACACGGGAGCGGCTCTCCAGTACGTCAGAGACAATGTCTTCACTGCCTCCTCTGGCAGCAGACGACTGGAGGGCGTACCACAGATACTGATCCTGCTGAGTGGAGGAAGGTCGTTTGACAGCGTTGATGTCCCAGCCTCTGCTCTGAAGGATCTGGGAGTCTTGATCTTCACAGTAGGCTCAAGGGGCTCTGACAGCAGAGAACTGCAGAGGATTTCAGAGGACCCTAGTTATGCTCTGTCTGTGCCAGACTTCACTGAGCTCCCAAATGTCCAAGAGCAGCTTCTGACCTCTCTTAAGGCTGTTGCTGTTCCTGTCCCTCCAGCATCACCAACTCCCACGGGTATGCCTGTGTGAAAGAATGATATTAACACACAACTAACATTACTATATATATAATGGGTCCTCTCTTTCTTTGGATTAATGTTTAGACATTCTCATGCAGTAATGCATCAGTGCTATTCAGATGCTTTATGCAGTTCATACCGCATCAATTCAAACATACCTTAAAATCGGCAATGAAATCCTCTGTGTAGCGTTTAGCCTTCAGTCGGATGCATTTTAACAAATGCCATTGTTGTTTTTCTAGTTGATTTTGACGTCTCCAGAAAGGATGTTGTGTTCCTGCTGGATGGCTCAGATGGCACTAGGAATGGATTCCCAGCTATGCTTGACTTTGTACAAAAAGTAGTTGAAAAATTCACCATTGAGGACAGCAGAGACCGTGTTTCAGTGGTGCAGTACAGTAGGGAGCCTGAGGTCCATTTCTACCTGAATAGCTACTCAGCAAAGGCAGACATCCTCGACAGTGTCAGAACTCTAAGGCACAGAGGCGGGAGACCCCTCAACACCGGGTCAGCTCTCCAGTATGTGAGAGACAATGTCTTCACTGCCTCTGCTGGCAGTAGACGTCAACAAGGTGTCCCTCAGATTCTCATCCTGCTCAGTGGATCAAGGTCAAATGATAACATCGATATTCCTGCCTCTGCTCTGAAAGAAAGTGGGGTCTTGATCCTTGGTGTTGGCACCAGGAATTCGAGCAGAGAAATTCAGAGAATTGTCAGTGATCCTTCCTTTGCTCACTCTACTTCTGAGCTCTCTGACCTTGCCAGTGTCCAGCAGCAGTTTATCACCTCTCTCGGAAGTACGGTTTTATATGTAATGCCAGCGACACCTACAGTCATAGGTAAGACAGATTCTCACAAATATTTTCAAATTGCTCACTTAACCATGGTAGGGAAGCACGGAATAATGTGCACATGCTGTATTTCTTTGAAAGTCTGTCAAGTGATCTTACATATGATTGTACAGAGAAAAAGGTCATACAAGAGTAAGCGTAAGGCTTGTGTGAGGGTTTCAGACTACATCGCTCCGCCTCCAGCATTGGAAACCTTTTATTCGAGTTTTTAGCTGCACATAGCCTAGGCTTGGTATCTGTGATTGTCTCTCAGAGACTTGCCAAAACGTAAGACTACATTCGTGCTTTCATACGAGCCTTAGCCATCATGCATGCTCCCCTATCCTTGATTAGCCCGTTGTCCTATAGCAAAAAATTT
Source organism: Salminus brasiliensis (assembly GCF_030463535.1). Classification (NCBI taxonomy): domain Eukaryota; kingdom Metazoa; phylum Chordata; class Actinopteri; order Characiformes; family Bryconidae; genus Salminus; species Salminus brasiliensis. The sequence continues at coordinate 35,246,641 of NC_132885.1, read as the reverse complement.
GAACAAAAATGTATTCCACAAGACTGGTTGGGCATGGTGGAGGAGAGTAGACGCTGATCTTCTCTAGTTTATGAACTCAAAGCCAAAAGTGTCTACTTTTGAAAACAGGCAGCGAAGACTGATATGACTGTTTTCTATTTTACTGCCTATAGCTGACCGAAGAATGGGCAGGAGGGATGTAGTATTCCTTTTGGATGGTTCGGATGGCACTAGGAACTCTTTTCCTGCCATGCGTGACTTTGTTCAAAGAATGGTGGAGAGATTGAATGTGTCAGAGGGGAGAGACCGTGTGTCTGTAGTTCAGTTCAGCAGAGATCCAGAGGCCCACTTCTATCTTAACACATACGTAACCAAGGAGAGCGTTCTCAGTACTATCAGAGATCTACGGCACAAAGGAGGGAGACCCCTCAACACGGGAGCAGCTCTCCAGTATGTGAGGGACAATGTCTTCACCGCGTCTTCTGGAAGCAGGCGTCTAGAGGGTGTGCCTCAGTTACTGATTTTGTTGAGTGCTGGAAGGTCGTTTGATAACGTGGACACACCAGCCTCTTCCCTGAAAGAGCTTGGAGTCTTGACCTATGCTGTAGGATCAAGAGGCTCTGATAGTAGAGAACTACAGAGGATCTCATATGATCCTAGTTCCACACTCTCTGTGACCGACTTCTCTTACCTCCCCAATGTACAAGAGCAACTTCTCTCCAGCATTAGCACCGTACTCTCCCAGGCTACGACTGTTCCTCCAACTGTTATAGGTAAGACAAATAGAAAGCATCGACCAATTTCAAGCAGTCACTTATGGGCTAAATTTTCCTCAGAGTTGTCCCAAATTCTTCCTGTTGTACTTAGCAGTAAAGATATGAACATGTATGTTGCAAGAGCAAGTTTCAGAAATTCATCAACAGTCAGGTTTGTTTGACCAATGCAGCTTGTTTACAATGCGTTTGCCTTTTTCAACCTCAACCTCTATAGTTGAGCCAACTGCACAAAGGAGAGATGTTGTTTTCCTGCTGGATGGGTCAGATGGCACTCGCAGTGGGTTCCCTGCAATGAAGGATTTTGTCCTAAGAGTTGTGGACAAGATGAATGTAGCTGAGGACAAAGACCGTGTTTCTCTAGTCCAGTTCAGCAGAGATCCTGAGACTCATTTCTACCTGAACACGTACACAACAAAGGATGAGGTTCTTGACACAGTTAGACCTCTGAGGCACAAAGGAGGAAGACCACTGAACACGGGAGCGGCTCTCCAGTACGTCAGAGACAATGTCTTCACTGCCTCCTCTGGCAGCAGACGACTGGAGGGCGTGCCACAGATACTGATCCTGCTGAGTGGAGGAAGGTCGTTTGACAGCGTTGATGTCCCAGCCTCTGCTCTGAAGGATCTGGGAGTCTTGATCTTCACAGTAGGCTCAAGGGGCTCTGACAGCAGAGAACTGCAGAGGATTTCAGAGGACCCTAGTTATGCTCTGTCTGTGCCAGACTTCACTGAGCTCCCAAATGTCCAAGAGCAGCTTCTGACCTCTCTTAAGGCTGTTGCTGTTCCTGTCCCTCCAGCATCACCAACTCCCACGGGTATGCCTGTGTGAAAGAATGATATTAACACACAACTAACATTACTATATATATAATGGGTCGTCTCTTTCTTTGGATTAATGTTTAGACATTCTCATGCAGTAATGCATCAGTGCTATTCAGATGCTTTATGCAGTTCATACCGCATCAATTCAAACATACCTTAAAATCGGCAATGAAATCCTCTGTGTAGCGTTTAGCCTTCAGTCGGATGCATTTTAACAAATGCCATTGTTGTTTTTCTAGTTGATTTTGACGTCTCCAGAAAGGATGTTGTGTTCCTGCTGGATGGCTCAGATGGCACTAGGAATGGATTCCCAGCTATGCTTGACTTTGTACAAAAAGTAGTTGAAAAATTCACCATTGAGGACAGCAGAGACCGTGTTTCAGTGGTGCAGTACAGTAGGGAGCCTGAGGTCCATTTCTACCTGAATAGCTACTCAGCAAAGGCAGACATCCTCGACAGTGTCAGAACTCTAAGGCACAGAGGCGGGAGACCCCTCAACACCGGGTCAGCTCTCCAGTATGTGAGAGACAATGTCTTCACTGCCTCTGCTGGCAGTAGACGTCAACAAGGTGTCCCTCAGATTCTCATCCTGCTCAGTGGATCAAGGTCAAATGATAACATCGATATTCCTGCCTCTGCTCTGAAAGAAAGTGGGGTCTTGATCCTTGGTGTTGGCACCAGGAATTCGAGCAGAGAAATTCAGAGAATTGTCAGTGATCCTTCCTTTGCTCACTCTACTTCTGAGCTGTCTGACCTTGCCAGTGTCCAGCAGCAGTTTATCACCTCTCTCGGAAGTACGGTTTTATATGTAATGCCAGCGACACCTACAGTCATAGGTAAGACAGATTCTCACAAATATTTTCAAATTGCTCACTTAACCATGGTAGGGAAGCACGGAATAATGTGCACATGCTGTATTTCTTTGAAAGTCTGTCAAGTGATCTTACATATGATTGTACAGAGAAAAAGGTCATACAAGAGTAAGCGTAAGGCTTGTGTGAGGGTTTCAGACTACATCGCTCCGCCTCCAGCATTGGAAACCTTTTATTCGAGTTTTTAGCTGCACATAGCCTAGGCTTGGTATCTGTGATTGTCTCTCAGAGACTTGCCAAAACGTAAGACTACATTCGTGCTTTCATACGAGCCTTAGCCATCATGCATGCTCCCCTATCCTTGATTAGCCCGTTGTCCTATAGCAAAAAATTTGAACAAAAATGTATTCCACAAGACTGGTTGGGCATGGTGGAGGAGAGTAGACGCTGATCTTCTCTAGTTTATGAACTCAAAGCCAAAAGTGTCTACTTTTGAAAACAGGCAGCGAAGACTGATATGACTGTTTTCTATTTTACTGCCTATAGCTGACCGAAGAATGGGCAGGAGGGATGTAGTATTCCTTTTGGATGGTTCGGATGGCACTAGGAACTCTTTTCCTGCCATGCGTGACTTTGTTCAAAGAATGGTGGAGAGATTGAATGTGTCAGAGGGGAGAGACCGTGTGTCTGTAGTTCAGTTCAGCAGAGATCCAGAGGCCCACTTCTATCTTAACACATACGTAACCAAGGAGAGCGTTCTCAGTACTATCAGAGATCTACGGCACAAAGGAGGGAGACCCCTCAACACGGGAGCAGCTCTCCAGTATGTGAGGGACAATGTCTTCACCGCGTCTTCTGGAAGCAGGCGTCTAGAGGGTGTGCCTCAGTTACTGATTTTGTTGAGTGCTGGAAGGTCGTTTGATAACGTGGACACACCAGCCTCTTCCCTGAAAGAGCTTGGAGTCTTGACCTATGCTGTAGGATCAAGAGGCTCTGATAGTAGAGAACTACAGAGGATCTCATATGATCCTAGTTCCACACTCTCTGTGACCGACTTCTCTTACCTCCCCAATGTACAAGAGCAACTTCTCTCCAGCATTAGCACCGTACTCTCCCAGGCTACGACTGTTCCTCCAACTGTTATAGGTAAGACAAATAGAAAGCATCGACCAATTTCAAGCAGTCACTTATGGGCTAAATTTTCCTCAGAGTTGTCCCAAATTCTTCCTGTTGTACTTAGCAGTAAAGATATGAACATGTATGTTGCAAGAGCAAGTTTCAGAAATTCATCAACAGTCAGGTTTGTTTGACCAATGCAGCTTGTTTACAATGCGTTTGCCTTTTTCAACCTCAACCTCTATAGTTGAGCCAACTGCACAAAGGAGAGATGTTGTTTTCCTGCTGGATGGGTCAGATGGCACTCGCAGTGGGTTCCCTGCAATGAAGGATTTTGTCCTAAGAGTTGTGGGCAAGATGAATGTAGCTGAGGACAAAGACCGTGTTTCTCTAGTCCAGTTCAGCAGAGATCCTGAGACTCATTTCTACCTGAACACGTACACAACAAAGGATGAGGTTCTTGACACAGTTAGACCTCTGAGGCACAAAGGAGGAAGACCACTGAACACGGGAGCGGCTCTCCAGTACGTCAGAGACAATGTCTTCACTGCCTCCTCTGGCAGCAGACGACTGGAGGGCGTGCCACAGATACTGATCCTGCTGAGTGGAGGAAGGTCGTTTGACAGCGTTGATGTCCCAGCCTCTGCTCTGAAGGATCTGGGAGTCTTGATCTTCACAGTAGGCTCAAGGGGCTCTGACAGCAGAGAACTGCAGAGGATTTCAGAGGACCCTAGTTATGCTCTGTCTGTGCCAGACTTCACTGAGCTCCCAAATGTCCAAGAGCAGCTTCTGACCTCTCTTAAGGCTGTTGCTGTTCCTGTCCCTCCAGCATCACCAACTCCCACGGGTATGCCTGTGTGAAAGAATGATATTAACACACAACTAACATTACTATATATATAATGGGTCCTCTCTTTCTTTGGATTAATGTTTAGACATTCTCATGCAGTAATGCATCAGTGCTATTCAGATGCTTTATGCAGTTCATACCGCATCAATTCAAACATACCTTAAAATCGGCAATGAAATCCTCTGTGTAGCGTTTAGCCTTCAGTCGGATGCATTTTAACAAATGCCATTGTTGTTTTTCTAGTTGATTTTGACGTCTCCAGAAAGGATGTTGTGTTCCTGCTGGATGGCTCAGATGGCACTAGGAATGGATTCCCAGCTATGCTTGACTTTGTACAAAAAGTAGTTGAAAAATTCACCATTGAGGACAGCAGAGACCGTGTTTCAGTGGTGCAGTACAGTAGGGAGCCTGAGGTCCATTTCTACCTGAATAGCTACTCAGCAAAGGCAGACATCCTCGACAGTGTCAGAACTCTAAGGCACAGAGGCGGGAGACCCCTCAACACCGGGTCAGCTCTCCAGTATGTGAGAGACAATGTCTTCACTGCCTCTGCTGGCAGTAGACGTCAACAAGGTGTCCCTCAGATTCTCATCCTGCTCAGTGGATCAAGGTCAAATGATAACATCGATATTCCTGCCTCTGCTCTGAAAGAAAGTGGGGTCTTGATCCTTGGTGTTGGCACCAGGAATTCGAGCAGAGAAATTCAGAGAATTGTCAGTGATCCTTCCTTTGCTCACTCTACTTCTGAGCTCTCTGACCTTGCCAGTGTCCAGCAGCAGTTTATCACCTCTCTCGGAAGTACGGTTTTATATGTAATGCCAGCGACACCTACAGTCATAGGTAAGACAGATTCTCACAAATATTTTCAAATTGCTCACTTAACCATGGTAGGGAAGCACGGAATAATGTGCACATGCTGTATTTCTTTGAAAGTCTGTCAAGTGATCTTACATATGATTGTACAGAGAAAAAGGTCATACAAGAGTAAGCGTAAGGCTTGTGTGAGGGTTTCAGACTACATCGCTCCGCCTCCAGCATTGGAAACCTTTTATTCGAGTTTTTAGCTGCACATAGCCTAGGCTTGGTATCTGTGATTGTCTCTCAGAGACTTGCCAAAACGTAAGACTACATTCGTGCTTTCATACGAGCCTTAGCCATCATGCATGCTCCCCTATCCTTGATTAGCCCGTTGTCCTATAGCAAAAAATTTGAACAAAAATGTATTCCACAAGACTGGTTGGGCATGGTGGAGGAGAGTACACGCTGATCTTCTCTAGTTTATGAACTCAAAGCCAAAAGTGTCTACTTTTGAAAACAGGCAGCGAAGACTGATATGACTGTTTTCTATTTTACTGCCTATAGCTGACCGAAGAATGGGCAGGAGGGATGTAGTATTCCTTTTGGATGGTTCGGATGGCACTAGGAACTCTTTTCCTGCCATGCGTGACTTTGTTCAAAGAATGGTGGAGAGATTGAATGTGTCAGAGGGGAGAGACCGTGTGTCTGTAGTTCAGTTCAGCAGAGATCCAGAGGCCCACTTCTATCTTAACACATACGTAACCAAGGAGAGCGTTCTCAGTACTATCAGAGATCTACGGCACAAAGGAGGGAGACCCCTCAACACGGGAGCAGCTCTCCAGTATGTGAGGGACAATGTCTTCACCGCGTCTTCTGGAAGCAGGCGTCTAGAGGGTGTGCCTCAGTTACTGATTTTGTTGAGTGCTGGAAGGTCGTTTGATAACGTGGACACACCAGCCTCTTCCCTGAAAGAGCTTGGAGTCTTGACCTATGCTGTAGGATCAAGAGGCTCTGATAGTAGAGAACTACAGAGGATCTCATATGATCCTAGTTCCACACTCTCTGTGACCGACTTCTCTTACCTCCCCAATGTACAAGAGCAACTTCTCTCCAGCATTAGCACCGTACTCTCCCAGGCTACGACTGTTCCTCCAACTGTTATAGGTAAGACAAATAGAAAGCATCGACCAATTTCAAGCAGTCACTTATGGGCTAAATTTTCCTCAGAGTTGTCCCAAATTCTTCCTGTTGTACTTAGCAGTAAAGATATGAACATGTATGTTGCAAGAGCAAGTTTCAGAAATTCATCAACAGTCAGGTTTGTTTGACCAATGCAGCTTGTTTACAATGCGTTTGCCTTTTTCAACCTCAACCTCTATAGTTGAGCCAACTGCACAAAGGAGAGATGTTGTTTTCCTGCTGGATGGGTCAGATGGCACTCGCAGTGGGTTCCCTGCAATGAAGGATTTTGTCCTAAGAGTTGTGGGCAAGATGAATGTAGCTGAGGACAAAGACCGTGTTTCTCTAGTCCAGTTCAGCAGAGATCCTGAGACTCATTTCTACCTGAACACGTACACAACAAAGGATGAGGTTCTTGACACAGTTAGACCTCTGAGGCACAAAGGAGGAAGACCACTGAACACGGGAGCGGCTCTCCAGTACGTCAGAGACAATGTCTTCACTGCCTCCTCTGGCAGCAGACGACTGGAGGGCGTGCCACAGATACTGATCCTGCTGAGTGGAGGAAGGTCGTTTGACAGCGTTGATGTCCCAGCCTCTGCTCTGAAGGATCTGGGAGTCTTGATCTTCACAGTAGGCTCAAGGGGCTCTGACAGCAGAGAACTGCAGAGGATTTCAGAGGACCCTAGTTATGCTCTGTCTGTGCCAGACTTCACTGAGCTCCCAAATGTCCAAGAGCAGCTTCTGACCTCTCTTAAGGCTGTTGCTGTTCCTGTCCCTCCAGCATCACCAACTCCCACGGGTATGCCTGTGTGAAAGAATGATATTAACACACAACTAACATTACTATATATATAATGGGTCCTCTCTTTCTTTGGATTAATGTTTAGACATTCTCATGCAGTAATGCATCAGTGCTATTCAGATGCTTTATGCAGTTCATACCGCATCAATTCAAACATACCTTAAAATCGGCAATGAAATCCTCTGTGTAGCGTTTAGCCTTCAGTCGGATGCATTTTAACAAATGCCATTGTTGTTTTTCTAGTTGATTTTGACGTCTCCAGAAAGGATGTTGTGTTCCTGCTGGATGGCTCAGATGGCACTAGGAATGGATTCCCAGCTATGCTTGACTTTGTACAAAAAGTAGTTGAAAAATTCACCATTGAGGACAGCAGAGACCGTGTTTCAGTGGTGCAGTACAGTAGGGAGCCTGAGGTCCATTTCTACCTGAATAGCTACTCAGCAAAGGCAGACATCCTCGACAGTGTCAGAACTCTAAGGCACAGAGGCGGGAGACCCCTCAACACCGGGTCAGCTCTCCAGTATGTGAGAGACAATGTCTTCACTGCCTCTGCTGGCAGTAGACGTCAACAAGGTGTCCCTCAGATTCTCATCCTGCTCAGTGGATCAAGGTCAAATGATAACATCGATATTCCTGCCTCTGCTCTGAAAGAAAGTGGGGTCTTGATCCTTGGTGTTGGCACCAGGAATTCGAGCAGAGAAATTCAGAGAATTGTCAGTGATCCTTCCTTTGCTCACTCTACTTCTGAGCTCTCTGACCTTGCCAGTGTCCAGCAGCAGTTTATCACCTCTCTCGGAAGTACGGTTTTATATGTAATGCCAGCGACACCTACAGTCATAGGTAAGACAGATTCTCACAAATATTTTCAAATTGCTCACTTAACCATGGTAGGGAAGCACGGAATAATGTGCACATGCTGTATTTCTTTGAAAGTCTGTCAAGTGATCTTACATATGATTGTACAGAGAAAAAGGTCATACAAGAGTAAGCGTAAGGCTTGTGTGAGGGTTTCAGACTACATCGCTCCGCCTCCAGCATTGGAAACCTTTTATTCGAGTTTTTAGCTGCACATAGCCTAGGCTTGGTATCTGTGATTGTCTCTCAGAGACTTGCCAAAACGTAAGACTACATTCGTGCTTTCATACGAGCCTTAGCCATCATGCATGCTCCCCTATCCTTGATTAGCCCGTTGTCCTATAGCAAAAAATTTGAACAAAAATGTATTCCACAAGACTGGTTGGGCATGGTGGAGGAGAGTAGACGCTGATCTTCTCTAGTTTATGAACTCAAAGCCAAAAGTGTCTACTTTTGAAAACAGGCAGCGAAGACTGATATGACTGTTTTCTATTTTACTGCCTATAGCTGACCGAAGAATGGGCAGGAGGGATGTAGTATTCCTTTTGGATGGTTCGGATGGCACTAGGAACTCTTTCCCAGCCATGCGTGACTTTGTTCAAAGAATGGTGGAGAGATTGAATGTGTCAGAGGGGAGAGACCGTGTGTCTGTAGTTCAGTTCAGCAGAGATCCAGAGGCCCACTTCTATCTTAACACATACGTAACCAAGGAGAGCGTTCTCAGTACTATCAGAGATCTACGGCACAAAGGAGGGAGACCCCTCAACACGGGAGCAGCTCTCCAGTATGTGAGGGACAATGTCTTCACCGCGTCTTCTGGAAGCAGGCGTCTAGAGGGTGTGCCTCAGTTACTGATTTTGTTGAGTGCTGGAAGGTCGTTTGATAACGTGGACACACCAGCCTCTTCCCTGAAAGAGCTTGGAGTCTTGACCTATGCTGTAGGATCAAGAGGCTCTGATAGTAGAGAACTACAGAGGATCTCATATGATCCTAGTTCCACACTCTCTGTGACCGACTTCTCTTACCTCCCCAATGTACAAGAGCAACTTCTCTCCAGCATTAGCACCGTACTCTCCCAGGCTACGACTGTTCCTCCAACTGTTATAGGTAAGACAAATAGAAAGCATCGACCAATTTCAAGCAGTCACTTATGGGCTAAATTTTCCTCAGAGTTGTCCCAAATTCTTCCTGTTGTACTTAGCAGTAAAGATATGAACATGTATGTTGCAAGAGCAAGTTTCAGAAATTCATCAACAGTCAGGTTTGTTTGACCAATGCAGCTTGTTTACAATGCGTTTGCCTTTTTCAACCTCAACCTCTATAGTTGAGCCAACTGCACAAAGGAGAGATGTTGTTTTCCTGCTGGATGGGTCAGATGGCACTCGCAGTGGGTTCCCTGCAATGAAGGATTTTGTCCTAAGAGTTGTGGACAAGATGAATGTAGCTGAGGACAAAGACCGTGTTTCTCTAGTCCAGTTCAGCAGAGATCCTGAGACTCATTTCTACCTGAACACGTACACAACAAAGGATGAGGTTCTTGACACAGTTAGACCTCTGAGGCACAAAGGAGGAAGACCACTGAACACGGGAGCGGCTCTCCAGTACGTCAGAGACAATGTCTTCACTGCCTCCTCTGGCAGCAGACGACTGGAGGGCGTGCCACAGATACTGATCCTGCTGAGTGGAGGAAGGTCGTTTGACAGCGTTGATGTCCCAGCCTCTGCTCTGAAGGATCTGGGAGTCTTGATCTTCACAGTAGGCTCAAGGGGCTCTGACAGCAGAGAACTGCAGAGGGTTTCAGAGGGCCCTAGTTATGCTCTGTCTGTGCCAGACTTCACTGAGCTCCCAAATGTCCAAGAGCAGCTTCTGACCTCTCTTAAGGCTGTTGCTGTTCCTGTCCCTCCAGCATCACCAACTCCCACGGGTATGCCTGTGTGAAAGAATGATATTAACACACAACTAACATCACTATATATATAATGGGTCCTCTCTTTCTTTGGTTTAATGTTTAGACATTCTCATGCAGTAATGCATCAGTGCTATTCAGATGCTTTATGCAGTTCATACCGCATCAATTCAAGCATACCTTAAAATCGGCAATGAAATCCTCTGTGTAGCGTTTAGCCTTCAGTCGGATGCATTTTAACAAATGCCATTGTTGTTTTTCTAGTTGATTTTGACGTCTCCAGAAAGGATGTTGTGTTCCTGCTGGATGGCTCAGATGGCACTAGGAATGGATTCCCAGCTATGCTTGACTTTGTACAAAAAGTAGTTGAAAAATTCACCATAGAGGACAGCAGAGACCGTGTTTCAGTGGTGCAGTACAGTAGGGAGCCTGAGGTCCATTTCTACCTGAATAGCTACTCAGCAAAGGCAGACGTCCTCGACGGTGTCAGAACTCTAAGACACAGAGGCGGGAGACCCCTCAACACCGGGTCAGCTCTCCAGTATGTGAGAGACAATGTCTTCACTGCCTCTGCTGGCAGTAGACGTCAACAAGGTGTCCCTCAGATTCTCATCCTGCTCAGTGGATCAAGGTCAAATGATAACATCGATATTCCTGCCTCTGCTCTGAAAGAAAGTGGGGTCTTGATCCTTGGTGTTGGCACCAGGAATTCGAGCAGAGAAATTCAGAGAATTGTCAGTGATCCTTCCTTTGCTCACTCTACTTCTGAGCTGTCTGACCTTGCCAGTGTCCAGCAGCAGTTTATCACCTCTCTCGGAAGTACGGTTTTATATGTAATGCCAGCGACACCTACAGTCATAGGTAAGACAGATTCTCACAAATATTTTCAAATTGCTCACTTAACCATGGTAGGGAAGCACGGAATAATGTGCACATGCTGTATTTCTTTGAAAGTCTGTCAGGTGATCTTACATATGATTGTACAGAGAAAAAGGTCATACCAGATTAAGCGTAAGGCTTGTGTGAGGGTTTCATACTACATCGCTCCGCCTCCAGCATTGGAAACCTTTTATTCAAATTTTTAGCTGCGCCTAGCCTAGGCTTGGTATCTGTGATTGTCTCTCAGAGACTTGCCAAAACGTAAGACTACATTCGTGCTTTCATACGAGCCTTAGCCATCATGCATGCTCCCCTATCCGTGATTAGCCCGTTGTCCTATAGCAAAAAATTTGAACAAAAATGTATTCCACAAGACTGGTTGGGCATGGTGGAGGAGAGTAGACGCTGATCTTCTCTAGTTTATGAACTCAAAGCCAAAAGTGTCTACTTCTGAAAACAGGCAGCGAAGACTGATATGACTGTTTTCTATTTTACTGCCTATAGCTGACCGAAGAATGGGCAGGAGGGATGTAGTATTCCTTTTGGATGGTTCGGATGGCACTAGGAACTCTTTCCCAGCCATGCGTGACTTTGTTCAAAGAATGGTGGAGAGATTGAATGTGTCAGAGGGGAGAGACCGTGTGTCTGTAGTTCAGTTCAGCAGAGATCCAGAGGCCCACTTCTATCTTAACACATACGTAACCAAGGAGAGCGTTCTCAGTACTATCAGAGATCTACGGCACAAAGGAGGGAGACCCCTCAACACGGGAGCAGCTCTCCAGTATGTGAGGGACAATGTCTTCACCGCGTCTTCTGGAAGCAGGCGTCTAGAGGGTGTGCCTCAGTTACTGATTTTATTGAGTGCTGGAAGGTCGTTTGATAACGTGGACACACCAGCCTCTTCCCTGAAAGAGCTTGGAGTCTTGACCTATGCTGTAGGATCAAGAGGCTCTGATAGTAGAGAACTACAGAGGATCTCATATGATCCTAGTTCCACACTCTCTGTGACCGACTTCTCTTACCTCCCCAATGTACAAGAGCAACTTCTCTCCAGCATTAGCACCGTACTCTCCCAGGCTACGACTGTTCCTCCAACTGTTATAGGTAAGACAAATAGAAAGCATCGACCAATATCAGGCAGTCACTTATGGGCTAAATTTTCCTCAGAGTTGTCCCGAATTCTTCCTGTTGTACTTAGCAGTAAAGATATGAACATGTATGTTGCAAGAGCAAGTTTCAGAAATTCAGCAACAGTCAGGTTTGTTTGACCAATGCAGCTTGTTTACAATGCGTTTGCCTTTTTCAACCTCAACCTCTATAGTTGAGCCAACTGCACAAAGGAGAGATGTTGTTTTCCTGCTGGATGGGTCAGATGGCACTCGTAGTGGGTTCCCTGCAATGAAGGATTTTGTCCTAAGAGTTGTGGGCAAGATGAATGTAGCTGAGGACAAAGACCGTGTTTCTCTAGTCCAGTTCAGCAGAGATCCTGAGACTCATTTCTACCTGAACACATACACAACAAAGGATGAGGTTCTTGACACAGTTAGACCTCTGAGGCACAAAGGAGGAAGTCCACTGAACACGGGAGCGGCTCTCCAGTACGTCAGAGACAATGTCTTCACTGCCTCCTCTGGCAGCAGACGACTGGAGGGCGTGCCACAGATACTGATCCTGCTGAGTGGAGGAAGGTCGTTTGACAGTGTTGATGTCCCAGCCTCTGCTCTGAAGGATCTGGGAGTCTTGATCTTCACAGTAGGCTCAAGGGGCTCTGACAGCAGAGAACTGCAGAGGGTTTCAGAGGGCCCTAGTTATGCTCTGTCTGTGCCAGACTTCACTGAGCTCCCAAATGTCCAAGAGCAGCTTTTGACCTCTCTTAAGGCTGTTGCTGTTCCTGTCCCTCCAGCATCACCAACTCCCACGGGTATGCCTCTGTGAAAGAATGATATTAACACACAACTAACATCACTATATATATAATGGGTCCTCTCTTTCTTTGGTTTAATGTTTAGACATTCTCATGCAATAATGCATCAGTGCTATTCAGATGCTTTATGCAGTTCATACCGCATCAATTCAAGCATACCTTAAAATCGGCAATGAAATCCTCTGTGTAGCGTTTAGCCTTCAGTCGGATGCATTTTAACAAATGCCATTGTTGTTTTTCTAGTTGATTTTGACGTCTCCAGAAAGGATGTTGTGTTCCTGCTGGATGGCTCAGATGGCACTAGGAATGGATTCCCAGCTATGCTTGACTTTGTACAAAAAGTAGTTGAAAAATTCACCATAGAGGACAGCAGAGACCGTGTTTCAGTGGTGCAGTACAGTAGGGAGCCTGAGGTCCATTTCTACCTGAATAGCTACTCAGCAAAGGCAGACGTCCTCGACGGTGTCAGAACTCTAAGACACAGAGGCGGGAGACCCCTCAACACTGGGTCAGCTCTCCAGTATGTGAGAGACAATGTCTTCACTGCCTCTGCTGGCAGTAGACGTCAACAAGGTGTCCCTCAGATTCTCATCCTGCTCAGTGGATCAAGGTCAAATGATAACATCGATATTCCTGCCTCTGCTCTGAAAGAAAGTGGGGTCTTGATCCTTGGTGTTGGCACCAGGAATTCGAGCAGAGAAATTCAGAGAATTGTCAGTGATCCTTCCTTTGCTCACTCTACTTCTGAGCTGTCTGACCTTGCCAGTGTCCAGCAGCAGTTTATCACCTCTCTCGGAAGTACGGTTTTATATGTAATGCCAGCGACACCTACAGTCATAGGTAAGACAGATTCTCACAAATATTTTCAAATTGCTCACTTAACCATGGTAGGGAAGCACGGAATAATGTGCACATGCTGTATTTCTTTGAAAGTCTGTCAAGTGATCTTACATATGATTGTACAGAGAAAAAGGTCATACAAGAGTAAGCGTAAGGCTTGTGTGAGGGTTTCATAATACATCGCTCCGCCTCCAGCATTGGAAACCTTTTATTCAAATTTTTAGCTGCGCCTACCCTAGGCTTGGTATCTGTGATTGTCTCTCAGAGACTTGCCAAAACGTAAGACTACATTCGTGCTTTCATACGAGCCTTAGCCATCATGCATGCTCCCCTATCCGTGATTAGCCCGTTGTCCTATAGCAAAAAATTTGAACAAAAATGTATTCCACAAGACTGGTTGGGCATGGTGGAGGAGAGTAGACGCTGATCTTCTCTAGTTTATGAACTCAAAGCCAAAAGTGTCTACTTCTGAAAACAGGCAGCGAAGACTGATATGACTGTTTTCTATTTTACTGCCTATAGCTGACCGAAGAATGGGCAGGAGGGATGTAGTATTCCTTTTGGATGGTTCGGATGGCACTAGGAACTCTTTCCCAGCCATGCGTGACTTTGTTCAAAGAATGGTGGAGAGATTGAATGTGTCAGAGGGGAGAGACCGTGTGTCTGTAGTTCAGTTCAGCAGAGATCCAGAGGCCCACTTCTATCTTAACACATACGTAACCAAGGAGAGCGTTCTCAGTACTATCAGAGATCTACGGCACAAAGGAGGGAGACCCCTCAACACGGGAGCAGCTCTCCAGTATGTGAGGGACAATGTCTTCACCGCGTCTTCTGGAAGCAGGCGTCTAGAGGGTGTGCCTCAGTTACTGATTTTGTTGAGTGCTGGAAGGTCGTTTGATAACGTGGACACACCAGCCTCTTCCCTGAAAGAGCTTGGAGTCTTGACCTATGCTGTAGGATCAAGAGGCTCTGATAGTAGAGAACTACAGAGGATCTCATATGATCCTAGTTCCACACTCTCTGTGACCGACTTCTCTTACCTCCCCAATGTACAAGAGCAACTTCTCTCCAGCATTAGCACCGTACTCTCCCAGGCTACGACTGTTCCTCCAACTGTTATAGGTAAGACAAATAGAAAGCATCGACCAATATCAGGCAGTCACTTATGGGCTAAATTTTCCTCAGAGTTGTCCCAAATTCTTCCTGTTGTACTTAGCAGTAAAGATATGAACATGTATGTTGCAAGAGCAAGTTTCAGAAATTCAGCAACAGTCAGGTTTGTTTGACCAATGCAGCTTGTTTACAATGCGTTTGCCTTTTTCAACCTCAACCTCTATAGTTGAGCCAACTGCACAAAGGAGAGATGTTGTTTTCCTGCTGGATGGGTCAGATGGCACTCGCAGTGGGTTCCCTGCAATGAAGGATTTTGTCCTAAGAGTTGTGGGCAAGATGAATGTAGCTGAGGACAAAGACCGTGTTTCTCTAGTCCAGTTCAGCAGAGATCCTGAGACTCATTTCTACCTGAACACGTACACAACAAAGGATGAGGTTCTTGACACAGTTAGACCTCTGAGGCACAAAGGAGGAAGTCCACTGAACACGGGAGCGGCTCTCCAGTACGTCAGAGACAATGTCTTCACTGCCTCCTCTGGCAGCAGACGACTGGAGGGCGTGCCACAGATACTGATCCTGCTGAGTGGAGGAAGGTCGTTTGACAGTGTTGATGTCCCAGCCTCTGCTCTGAAGGATCTGGGAGTCTTGATCTTCACAGTAGGCTCAAGGGGCTCTGACAGCAGAGAACTGCAGAGGGTTTCAGAGGGCCCTAGTTATGCTCTGTCTGTGCCAGACTTCACTGAGCTCCCAAATGTCCAAGAGCAGCTTTTGACCTCTCTTAAGGCTGTTGCTGTTCCTGTCCCTCCAGCATCACCAACTCCCACGGGTATGCCTCTGTGAAAGAATGATATTAACACACAACTAACATCACTATATATATAATGGGTCCTCTCTTTCTTTGGTTTAATGTTTAGACATTCTCATGCAGTAATGCATCAGTGCTATTCAGATGCTTTATGCAGTTCATACCGCATCAATTCAAGCATACCTTAAAATCGGCAATGAAATCCTCTGTGTAGCGTTTAGCCTTCAGTCGGATGCATTTTAACAAATGCCATTGTTGTTTTTCTAGTTGATTTTGACGTCTCCAGAAAGGATGTTGTGTTCCTGCTGGATGGCTCAGATGGCACTAGGAATGGATTCCCAGCTATGCTTGACTTTGTACAAAAAGTAGTTGAAAAATTCACCATAGAGGACAGCAGAGACCGTGTTTCAGTGGTGCAGTACAGTAGGGAGCCTGAGGTCCATTTCTACCTGAATAGCTACTCAGCAAAGGCAGACGTCCTCGACGGTGTCAGAACTCTAAGACACAGAGGCGGGAGACCCCTCAACACTGGGTCAGCTCTCCAGTATGTGAGAGACAATGTCTTCACTGCCTCTGCTGGCAGTAGACGTCAACAAGGTGTCCCTCAGATTCTCATCCTGCTCAGTGGATCAAGGTCAAATGATAACATCGATATTCCTGCCTCTGCTCTGAAAGAAAGTGGGGTCTTGATCCTTGGTGTTGGCACCAGGAATTCGAGCAGAGAAATTCAGAGAATTGTCAGTGATCCTTCCTTTGCTCACTCTACTTCTGAGCTGTCTGACCTTGCCAGTGTCCAGCAGCAGTTTATCACCTCTCTCGGAAGTACGGTTTTATATGTAATGCCAGCGACACCTACAGTCATAGGTAAGACAGATTCTCACAAATATTTTCAAATTGCTCACTTAACCATGGTAGGGAAGCACGGAATAATGTGCACATGCTGTATTTCTTTGAAAGTCTGTCAAGTGATCTTACATATGATTGTACAGAGAAAAAGGTCATACAAGAGTAAGCGTAAGGCTTGTGTGAGGGTTTCATAATACATCGCTCCGCCTCCAGCATTGGAAACCTTTTATTCAAATTTTTAGCTGCGCCTACCCTAGGCTTGGTATCTGTGATTGTCTCTCAGAGACTTGCCAAAACGTAAGACTACATTCGTGCTTTCATACGAGCCTTAGCCATCATGCATGCTCCCCTATCCGTGATTAGCCCGTTGTCCTATAGCAAAAAATTTGAACAAAAATGTATTCCACAAGACTGGTTGGGCATGGTGGAGGAGAGTAGACGCTGATCTTCTCTAGTTTATGAACTCAAAGCCAAAAGTGTCTACTTCTGAAAACAGGCAGCGAAGACTGATATGACTGTTTTCTATTTTACTGCCTATAGCTGACCGAAGAATGGGCAGGAGGGATGTAGTATTCCTTTTGGATGGTTCGGATGGCACTAGGAACTCTTTCCCAGCCATGCGTGACTTTGTTCAAAGAATGGTGGAGAGATTGAATGTGTCAGAGGGGAGAGACCGTGTGTCTGTAGTTCAGTTCAGCAGAGATCCAGAGGCCCACTTCTATCTTAACACATACGTAACCAAGGAGAGCGTTCTCAGTACTATCAGAGATCTACGGCACAAAGGAGGGAGACCCCTCAACACGGGAGCAGCTCTCCAGTATGTGAGGGACAATGTCTTCACCGCGTCTTCTGGAAGCAGGCGTCTAGAGGGTGTGCCTCAGTTACTGATTTTGTTGAGTGCTGGAAGGTCGTTTGATAACGTGGACACACCAGCCTCTTCCCTGAAAGAGCTTGGAGTCTTGACCTATGCTGTAGGATCAAGAGGCTCTGATAGTAGAGAACTACAGAGGATCTCATATGATCCTAGTTCCACACTCTCTGTGACCGACTTCTCTTACCTCCCCAATGTACAAGAGCAACTTCTCTCCAGCATTAGCACCGTACTCTCCCAGGCTACGACTGTTCCTCCAACTGTTATAGGTAAGACAAATAGAAAGCATCGACCAATATCAGGCAGTCACTTATGGGCTAAATTTTCCTCAGAGTTGTCCCAAATTCTTCCTGTTGTACTTAGCAGTAAAGATATGAACATGTATGTTGCAAGAGCAAGTTTCAGAAATTCAGCAACAGTCAGGTTTGTTTGACCAATGCAGCTTGTTTACAATGCGTTTGCCTTTTTCAACCTCAACCTCTATAGTTGAGCCAACTGCACAAAGGAGAGATGTTGTTTTCCTGCTGGATGGGTCAGATGGCACTCGCAGTGGGTTCCCTGCAATGAAGGATTTTGTCCTAAGAGTTGTGGGCAAGATGAATGTAGCTGAGGACAAAGACCGTGTTTCTCTAGTCCAGTTCAGCAGAGATCCTGAGACTCATTTCTACCTGAACACGTACACAACAAAGGATGAGGTTCTTGACACAGTTAGACCTCTGAGGCACAAAGGAGGAAGACCACTGAACACGGGAGCGGCTCTCCAGTACGTCAGAGACAATGTCTTCACTGCCTCCTCTGGCAGCAGACGACTGGAGGGCGTGCCACAGATACTGATCCTGCTGAGTGGAGGAAGGTCGTTTGACAGCGTTGATGTCCCAGCCTCTGCTCTGAAGGATCTGGGAGTCTTGATCTTCACAGTAGGCTCAAGGGGCTCTGACAGCAGAGAACTGCAGAGGATTTCAGAGGACCCTAGTTATGCTCTGTCTGTGCCAGACTTCACTGAGCTCCCAAATGTCCAAGAGCAGCTTCTGACCTCTCTTAAGGCTGTTGCTGTTCCTGTCCCTCCAGCATCACCAACTCCCACGGGTATGCCTGTGTGAAAGAATGATATTAACACACAACTAACATTACTATATATATAATGGGTCCTCTCTTTCTTTGGATTAATGTTTAGACATTCTCATGCAGTAATGCATCAGTGCTATTCAGATGCTTTATGCAGTTCATACCGCATCAATTCAAACATACCTTAAAATCGGCAATGAAATCCTCTGTGTAGCGTTTAGCCTTCAGTCGGATGCATTTTAACAAATGCCATTGTTGTTTTTCTAGTTGATTTTGACGTCTCCAGAAAGGATGTTGTGTTCCTGCTGGATGGCTCAGATGGCACTAGGAATGGATTCCCAGCTATGCTTGACTTTGTACAAAAAGTAGTTGAAAAATTCACCATTGAGGACAGCAGAGACCGTGTTTCAGTGGTGCAGTACAGTAGGGAGCCTGAGGTCCATTTCTACCTGAATAGCTACTCAGCAAAGGCAGACATCCTCGACAGTGTCAGAACTCTAAGGCACAGAGGCGGGAGACCCCTCAACACCGGGTCAGCTCTCCAGTATGTGAGAGACAATGTCTTCACTGCCTCTGCTGGCAGTAGACGTCAACAAGGTGTCCCTCAGATTCTCATCCTGCTCAGTGGATCAAGGTCAAATGATAACATCGATATTCCTGCCTCTGCTCTGAAAGAAAGTGGGGTCTTGATCCTTGGTGTTGGCACCAGGAATTCGAGCAGAGAAATTCAGAGAATTGTCAGTGATCCTTCCTTTGCTCACTCTACTTCTGAGCTCTCTGACCTTGCCAGTGTCCAGCAGCAGTTTATCACCTCTCTCGGAAGTACGGTTTTATATGTAATGCCAGCGACACCTACAGTCATAGGTAAGACAGATTCTCACAAATATTTTCAAATTGCTCACTTAACCATGGTAGGGAAGCACGGAATAATGTGCACATGCTGTATTTCTTTGAAAGTCTGTCAAGTGATCTTACATATGATTGTACAGAGAAAAAGGTCATACAAGAGTAAGCGTAAGGCTTGTGTGAGGGTTTCAGACTACATCGCTCCGCCTCCAGCATTGGAAACCTTTTATTCGAGTTTTTAGCTGCACATAGCCTAGGCTTGGTATCTGTGATTGTCTCTCAGAGACTTGCCAAAACGTAAGACTACATTCGTGCTTTCATACGAGCCTTAGCCATCATGCATGCTCCCCTATCCTTGATTAGCCCGTTGTCCTATAGCAAAAAATTTGAACAAAAATGTATTCCACAAGACTGGTTGGGCATGGTGGAGGAGAGTAGACGCTGATCTTCTCTAGTTTATGAACTCAAAGCCAAAAGTGTCTACTTTTGAAAACAGGCAGCGAAGACTGATATGACTGTTTTCTATTTTACTGCCTATAGCTGACCGAAGAATGGGCAGGAGGGATGTAGTATTCCTTTTGGATGGTTCGGATGGCACTAGGAACTCTTTCCCAGCCATGCGTGACTTTGTTCAAAGAATGGTGGAGAGATTGAATGTGTCAGAGGGGAGAGACCGTGTGTCTGTAGTTCAGTTCAGCAGAGATCCAGAGGCCCACTTCTATCTTAACACATACGTAACCAAGGAGAGCGTTCTCAGTACTATCAGAGATCTACGGCACAAAGGAGGGAGACCCCTCAACACGGGAGCAGCTCTCCAGTATGTGAGGGACAATGTCTTCACCGCGTCTTCTGGAAGCAGGCGTCTAGAGGGTGTGCCTCAGTTACTGATTTTGTTGAGTGCTGGAAGGTCGTTTGATAACGTGGACACACCAGCCTCTTCCCTGAAAGAGCTTGGAGTCTTGACCTATGCTGTAGGATCAAGAGGCTCTGATAGTAGAGAACTACAGAGGATCTCATATGATCCTAGTTCCACACTCTCTGTGACCGACTTCTCTTACCTCCCCAATGTACAAGAGCAACTTCTCTCCAGCATTAGCACCGTACTCTCCCAGGCTACGACTGTTCCTCCAACTGTTATAGGTAAGACAAATAGAAAGCATCGACCAATTTCAAGCAGTCACTTATGGGCTAAATTTTCCTCAGAGTTGTCCCAAATTCTTCCTGTTGTACTTAGCAGTAAAGATATGAACATGTATGTTGCAAGAGCAAGTTTCAGAAATTCATCAACAGTCAGGTTTGTTTGACCAATGCAGCTTGTTTACAATGCGTTTGCCTTTTTCAACCTCAACCTCTATAGTTGAGCCAACTGCACAAAGGAGAGATGTTGTTTTCCTGCTGGATGGGTCAGATGGCACTCGCAGTGGGTTCCCTGCAATGAAGGATTTTGTCCTAAGAGTTGTGGACAAGATGAATGTAGCTGAGGACAAAGACCGTGTTTCTCTAGTCCAGTTCAGCAGAGATCCTGAGACTCATTTCTACCTGAACACGTACACAACAAAGGATGAGGTTCTTGACACAGTTAGACCTCTGAGGCACAAAGGAGGAAGACCACTGAACACGGGAGCGGCTCTCCAGTACGTCAGAGACAATGTCTTCACTGCCTCCTCTGGCAGCAGACGACTGGAGGGCGTGCCACAGATACTGATCCTGCTGAGTGGAGGAAGGTCGTTTGACAGCGTTGATGTCCCAGCCTCTGCTCTGAAGGATCTGGGAGTCTTGATCTTCACAGTAGGCTCAAGGGGCTCTGACAGCAGAGAACTGCAGAGGGTTTCAGAGGGCCCTAGTTATGCTCTGTCTGTGCCAGACTTCACTGAGCTCCCAAATGTCCAAGAGCAGCTTCTGACCTCTCTTAAGGCTGTTGCTGTTCCTGTCCCTCCAGCATCACCAACTCCCACGGGTATGCCTGTGTGAAAGAATGATATTAACACACAACTAACATCACTATATATATAATGGGTCCTCTCTTTCTTTGGTTTAATGTTTAGACATTCTCATGCAGTAATGCATCAGTGCTATTCAGATGCTTTATGCAGTTCATACCGCATCAATTCAAGCATACCTTAAAATCGGCAATGAAATCCTCTGTGTAGCGTTTAGCCTTCAGTCGGATGCATTTTAACAAATGCCATTGTTGTTTTTCTAGTTGATTTTGACGTCTCCAGAAAGGATGTTGTGTTCCTGCTGGATGGCTCAGATGGCACTAGGAATGGATTCCCAGCTATGCTTGACTTTGTACAAAAAGTAGTTGAAAAATTCACCATAGAGGACAGCAGAGACCGTGTTTCAGTGGTGCAGTACAGTAGGGAGCCTGAGGTCCATTTCTACCTGAATAGCTACTCAGCAAAGGCAGACGTCCTCGACGGTGTCAGAACTCTAAGACACAGAGGCGGGAGACCCCTCAACACCGGGTCAGCTCTCCAGTATGTGAGAGACAATGTCTTCACTGCCTCTGCTGGCAGTAGACGTCAACAAGGTGTCCCTCAGATTCTCATCCTGCTCAGTGGATCAAGGTCAAATGATAACATCGATATTCCTGCCTCTGCTCTGAAAGAAAGTGGGGTCTTGATCCTTGGTGTTGGCACCAGGAATTCGAGCAGAGAAATTCAGAGAATTGTCAGTGATCCTTCCTTTGCTCACTCTACTTCTGAGCTGTCTGACCTTGCCAGTGTCCAGCAGCAGTTTATCACCTCTCTCGGAAGTACGGTTTTATATGTAATGCCAGCGACACCTACAGTCATAGGTAAGACAGATTCTCACAAATATTTTCAAATTGCTCACTTAACCATGGTAGGGAAGCACGGAATAATGTGCACATGCTGTATTTCTTTGAAAGTCTGTCAGGTGATCTTACATATGATTGTACAGAGAAAAAGGTCATACCAGATTAAGCGTAAGGCTTGTGTGAGGGTTTCATACTACATCGCTCCGCCTCCAGCATTGGAAACCTTTTATTCAAATTTTTAGCTGCGCCTAGCCTAGGCTTGGTATCTGTGATTGTCTCTCAGAGACTTGCCAAAACGTAAGACTACATTCGTGCTTTCATACGAGCCTTAGCCATCATGCATGCTCCCCTATCCGTGATTAGCCCGTTGTCCTATAGCAAAAAATTTGAACAAAAATGTATTCCACAAGACTGGTTGGGCATGGTGGAGGAGAGTAGACGCTGATCTTCTCTAGTTTATGAACTCAAAGCCAAAAGTGTCTACTTCTGAAAACAGGCAGCGAAGACTGATATGACTGTTTTCTATTTTACTGCCTATAGCTGACCGAAGAATGGGCAGGAGGGATGTAGTATTCCTTTTGGATGGTTCGGATGGCACTAGGAACTCTTTCCCAGCCATGCGTGACTTTGTTCAAAGAATGGTGGAGAGATTGAATGTGTCAGAGGGGAGAGACCGTGTGTCTGTAGTTCAGTTCAGCAGAGATCCAGAGGCCCACTTCTATCTTAACACATACGTAACCAAGGAGAGCGTTCTCAGTACTATCAGAGATCTACGGCACAAAGGAGGGAGACCCCTCAACACGGGAGCAGCTCTCCAGTATGTGAGGGACAATGTCTTCACCGCGTCTTCTGGAAGCAGGCGTCTAGAGGGTGTGCCTCAGTTACTGATTTTATTGAGTGCTGGAAGGTCGTTTGATAACGTGGACACACCAGCCTCTTCCCTGAAAGAGCTTGGAGTCTTGACCTATGCTGTAGGATCAAGAGGCTCTGATAGTAGAGAACTACAGAGGATCTCATATGATCCTAGTTCCACACTCTCTGTGACCGACTTCTCTTACCTCCCCAATGTACAAGAGCAACTTCTCTCCAGCATTAGCACCGTACTCTCCCAGGCTACGACTGTTCCTCCAACTGTTATAGGTAAGACAAATAGAAAGCATCGACCAATATCAGGCAGTCACTTATGGGCTAAATTTTCCTCAGAGTTGTCCCGAATTCTTCCTGTTGTACTTAGCAGTAAAGATATGAACATGTATGTTGCAAGAGCAAGTTTCAGAAATTCAGCAACAGTCAGGTTTGTTTGACCAATGCAGCTTGTTTACAATGCGTTTGCCTTTTTCAACCTCAACCTCTATAGTTGAGCCAACTGCACAAAGGAGAGATGTTGTTTTCCTGCTGGATGGGTCAGATGGCACTCGTAGTGGGTTCCCTGCAATGAAGGATTTTGTCCTAAGAGTTGTGGGCAAGATGAATGTAGCTGAGGACAAAGACCGTGTTTCTCTAGTCCAGTTCAGCAGAGATCCTGAGACTCATTTCTACCTGAACACATACACAACAAAGGATGAGGTTCTTGACACAGTTAGACCTCTGAGGCACAAAGGAGGAAGTCCACTGAACACGGGAGCGGCTCTCCAGTACGTCAGAGACAATGTCTTCACTGCCTCCTCTGGCAGCAGACGACTGGAGGGCGTGCCACAGATACTGATCCTGCTGAGTGGAGGAAGGTCGTTTGACAGTGTTGATGTCCCAGCCTCTGCTCTGAAGGATCTGGGAGTCTTGATCTTCACAGTAGGCTCAAGGGGCTCTGACAGCAGAGAACTGCAGAGGGTTTCAGAGGGCCCTAGTTATGCTCTGTCTGTGCCAGACTTCACTGAGCTCCCAAATGTCCAAGAGCAGCTTTTGACCTCTCTTAAGGCTGTTGCTGTTCCTGTCCCTCCAGCATCACCAACTCCCACGGGTATGCCTCTGTGAAAGAATGATATTAACACACAACTAACATCACTATATATATAATGGGTCCTCTCTTTCTTTGGTTTAATGTTTAGACATTCTCATGCAATAATGCATCAGTGCTATTCAGATGCTTTATGCAGTTCATACCGCATCAATTCAAGCATACCTTAAAATCGGCAATGAAATCCTCTGTGTAGCGTTTAGCCTTCAGTCGGATGCATTTTAACAAATGCCATTGTTGTTTTTCTAGTTGATTTTGACGTCTCCAGAAAGGATGTTGTGTTCCTGCTGGATGGCTCAGATGGCACTAGGAATGGATTCCCAGCTATGCTTGACTTTGTACAAAAAGTAGTTGAAAAATTCACCATAGAGGACAGCAGAGACCGTGTTTCAGTGGTGCAGTACAGTAGGGAGCCTGAGGTCCATTTCTACCTGAATAGCTACTCAGCAAAGGCAGACGTCCTCGACGGTGTCAGAACTCTAAGACACAGAGGCGGGAGACCCCTCAACACTGGGTCAGCTCTCCAGTATGTGAGAGACAATGTCTTCACTGCCTCTGCTGGCAGTAGACGTCAACAAGGTGTCCCTCAGATTCTCATCCTGCTCAGTGGATCAAGGTCAAATGATAACATCGATATTCCTGCCTCTGCTCTGAAAGAAAGTGGGGTCTTGATCCTTGGTGTTGGCACCAGGAATTCGAGCAGAGAAATTCAGAGAATTGTCAGTGATCCTTCCTTTGCTCACTCTACTTCTGAGCTGTCTGACCTTGCCAGTGTCCAGCAGCAGTTTATCACCTCTCTCGGAAGTACGGTTTTATATGTAATGCCAGCGACACCTACAGTCATAGGTAAGACAGATTCTCACAAATATTTTCAAATTGCTCACTTAACCATGGTAGGGAAGCACGGAATAATGTGCACATGCTGTATTTCTTTGAAAGTCTGTCAAGTGATCTTACATATGATTGTACAGAGAAAAAGGTCATACAAGAGTAAGCGTAAGGCTTGTGTGAGGGTTTCATAATACATCGCTCCGCCTCCAGCATTGGAAACCTTTTATTCAAATTTTTAGCTGCGCCTACCCTAGGCTTGGTATCTGTGATTGTCTCTCAGAGACTTGCCAAAACGTAAGACTACATTCGTGCTTTCATACGAGCCTTAGCCATCATGCATGCTCCCCTATCCGTGATTAGCCCGTTGTCCTATAGCAAAAAATTTGAACAAAAATGTATTCCACAAGACTGGTTGGGCATGGTGGAGGAGAGTAGACGCTGATCTTCTCTAGTTTATGAACTCAAAGCCAAAAGTGTCTACTTCTGAAAACAGGCAGCGAAGACTGATATGACTGTTTTCTATTTTACTGCCTATAGCTGACCGAAGAATGGGCAGGAGGGATGTAGTATTCCTTTTGGATGGTTCGGATGGCACTAGGAACTCTTTCCCAGCCATGCGTGACTTTGTTCAAAGAATGGTGGAGAGATTGAATGTGTCAGAGGGGAGAGACCGTGTGTCTGTAGTTCAGTTCAGCAGAGATCCAGAGGCCCACTTCTATCTTAACACATACGTAACCAAGGAGAGCGTTCTCAGTACTATCAGAGATCTACGGCACAAAGGAGGGAGACCCCTCAACACGGGAGCAGCTCTCCAGTATGTGAGGGACAATGTCTTCACCGCGTCTTCTGGAAGCAGGCGTCTAGAGGGTGTGCCTCAGTTACTGATTTTGTTGAGTGCTGGAAGGTCGTTTGATAACGTGGACACACCAGCCTCTTCCCTGAAAGAGCTTGGAGTCTTGACCTATGCTGTAGGATCAAGAGGCTCTGATAGTAGAGAACTACAGAGGATCTCATATGATCCTAGTTCCACACTCTCTGTGACCGACTTCTCTTACCTCCCCAATGTACAAGAGCAACTTCTCTCCAGCATTAGCACCGTACTCTCCCAGGCTACGACTGTTCCTCCAACTGTTATAGGTAAGACAAATAGAAAGCATCGACCAATATCAGGCAGTCACTTATGGGCTAAATTTTCCTCAGAGTTGTCCCAAATTCTTCCTGTTGTACTTAGCAGTAAAGATATGAACATGTATGTTGCAAGAGCAAGTTTCAGAAATTCAGCAACAGTCAGGTTTGTTTGACCAATGCAGCTTGTTTACAATGCGTTTGCCTTTTTCAACCTCAACCTCTATAGTTGAGCCAACTGCACAAAGGAGAGATGTTGTTTTCCTGCTGGATGGGTCAGATGGCACTCGCAGTGGGTTCCCTGCAATGAAGGATTTTGTCCTAAGAGTTGTGGGCAAGATGAATGTAGCTGAGGACAAAGACCGTGTTTCTCTAGTCCAGTTCAGCAGAGATCCTGAGACTCATTTCTACCTGAACACGTACACAACAAAGGATGAGGTTCTTGACACAGTTAGACCTCTGAGGCACAAAGGAGGAAGTCCACTGAACACGGGAGCGGCTCTCCAGTACGTCAGAGACAATGTCTTCACTGCCTCCTCTGGCAGCAGACGACTGGAGGGCGTGCCACAGATACTGATCCTGCTGAGTGGAGGAAGGTCGTTTGACAGTGTTGATGTCCCAGCCTCTGCTCTGAAGGATCTGGGAGTCTTGATCTTCACAGTAGGCTCAAGGGGCTCTGACAGCAGAGAACTGCAGAGGGTTTCAGAGGGCCCTAGTTATGCTCTGTCTGTGCCAGACTTCACTGAGCTCCCAAATGTCCAAGAGCAGCTTTTGACCTCTCTTAAGGCTGTTGCTGTTCCTGTCCCTCCAGCATCACCAACTCCCACGGGTATGCCTCTGTGAAAGAATGATATTAACACACAACTAACATCACTATATATATAATGGGTCCTCTCTTTCTTTGGTTTAATGTTTAGACATTCTCATGCAGTAATGCATCAGTGCTATTCAGATGCTTTATGCAGTTCATACCGCATCAATTCAAGCATACCTTAAAATCGGCAATGAAATCCTCTGTGTAGCGTTTAGCCTTCAGTCGGATGCATTTTAACAAATGCCATTGTTGTTTTTCTAGTTGATTTTGACGTCTCCAGAAAGGATGTTGTGTTCCTGCTGGATGGCTCAGATGGCACTAGGAATGGATTCCCAGCTATGCTTGACTTTGTACAAAAAGTAGTTGAAAAATTCACCATAGAGGACAGCAGAGACCGTGTTTCAGTGGTGCAGTACAGTAGGGAGCCTGAGGTCCATTTCTACCTGAATAGCTACTCAGCAAAGGCAGACGTCCTCGACGGTGTCAGAACTCTAAGACACAGAGGCGGGAGACCCCTCAACACTGGGTCAGCTCTCCAGTATGTGAGAGACAATGTCTTCACTGCCTCTGCTGGCAGTAGACGTCAACAAGGTGTCCCTCAGATTCTCATCCTGCTCAGTGGATCAAGGTCAAATGATAACATCGATATTCCTGCCTCTGCTCTGAAAGAAAGTGGGGTCTTGATCCTTGGTGTTGGCACCAGGAATTCGAGCAGAGAAATTCAGAGAATTGTCAGTGATCCTTCCTTTGCTCACTCTACTTCTGAGCTGTCTGACCTTGCCAGTGTCCAGCAGCAGTTTATCACCTCTCTCGGAAGTACGGTTTTATATGTAATGCCAGCGACACCTACAGTCATAGGTAAGACAGATTCTCACAAATATTTTCAAATTGCTCACTTAACCATGGTAGGGAAGCACGGAATAATGTGCACATGCTGTATTTCTTTGAAAGTCTGTCAAGTGATCTTACATATGATTGTACAGAGAAAAAGGTCATACAAGAGTAAGCGTAAGGCTTGTGTGAGGGTTTCATAATACATCGCTCCGCCTCCAGCATTGGAAACCTTTTATTCAAATTTTTAGCTGCGCCTACCCTAGGCTTGGTATCTGTGATTGTCTCTCAGAGACTTGCCAAAACGTAAGACTACATTCGTGCTTTCATACGAGCCTTAGCCATCATGCATGCTCCCCTATCCGTGATTAGCCCGTTGTCCTATAGCAAAAAATTTGAACAAAAATGTATTCCACAAGACTGGTTGGGCATGGTGGAGGAGAGTAGACGCTGATCTTCTCTAGTTTATGAACTCAAAGCCAAAAGTGTCTACTTCTGAAAACAGGCAGCGAAGACTGATATGACTGTTTTCTATTTTACTGCCTATAGCTGACCGAAGAATGGGCAGGAGGGATGTAGTATTCCTTTTGGATGGTTCGGATGGCACTAGGAACTCTTTCCCAGCCATGCGTGACTTTGTTCAAAGAATGGTGGAGAGATTGAATGTGTCAGAGGGGAGAGACCGTGTGTCTGTAGTTCAGTTCAGCAGAGATCCAGAGGCCCACTTCTATCTTAACACATACGTAACCAAGGAGAGCGTTCTCAGTACTATCAGAGATCTACGGCACAAAGGAGGGAGACCCCTCAACACGGGAGCAGCTCTCCAGTATGTGAGGGACAATGTCTTCACCGCGTCTTCTGGAAGCAGGCGTCTAGAGGGTGTGCCTCAGTTACTGATTTTGTTGAGTGCTGGAAGGTCGTTTGATAACGTGGACACACCAGCCTCTTCCCTGAAAGAGCTTGGAGTCTTGACCTATGCTGTAGGATCAAGAGGCTCTGATAGTAGAGAACTACAGAGGATCTCATATGATCCTAGTTCCACACTCTCTGTGACCGACTTCTCTTACCTCCCCAATGTACAAGAGCAACTTCTCTCCAGCATTAGCACCGTACTCTCCCAGGCTACGACTGTTCCTCCAACTGTTATAGGTAAGACAAATAGAAAGCATCGACCAATATCAGGCAGTCACTTATGGGCTAAATTTTCCTCAGAGTTGTCCCAAATTCTTCCTGTTGTACTTAGCAGTAAAGATATGAACATGTATGTTGCAAGAGCAAGTTTCAGAAATTCAGCAACAGTCAGGTTTGTTTGACCAATGCAGCTTGTTTACAATGCGTTTGCCTTTTTCAACCTCAACCTCTATAGTTGAGCCAACTGCACAAAGGAGAGATGTTGTTTTCCTGCTGGATGGGTCAGATGGCACTCGCAGTGGGTTCCCTGCAATGAAGGATTTTGTCCTAAGAGTTGTGGGCAAGATGAATGTAGCTGAGGACAAAGACCGTGTTTCTCTAGTCCAGTTCAGCAGAGATCCTGAGACTCATTTCTACCTGAACACGTACACAACAAAGGATGAGGTTCTTGACACAGTTAGACCTCTGAGGCACAAAGGAGGAAGACCACTGAACACGGGAGCGGCTCTCCAGTACGTCAGAGACAATGTCTTCACTGCCTCCTCTGGCAGCAGACGACTGGAGGGCGTGCCACAGATACTGATCCTGCTGAGTGGAGGAAGGTCGTTTGACAGTGTTGATGTCCCAGCCTCTGCTCTGAAGGATCTGGGAGTCTTGATCTTCACAGTAGGCTCAAGGGGCTCTGACAGCAGAGAACTGCAGAGGGTTTCAGAGGGCCCTAGTTATGCTCTGTCTGTGCCAGACTTCACTGAGCTCCCAAATGTCCAAGAGCAGCTTCTGACCTCTCTTAAGGCTGTTGCTGTTCCTGTCCCTCCAGCATCACCAACTCCCACGGGTATGCCTCTGTGAAAGAATGATATTAACACACAACTAACATCACTATATATATAATGGGTCCTCTCTTTCTTTGGTTTAATGTTTAGACATTCTCATGCAGTAATGCATCAGTGCTATTCAGATGCTTTATGCAGTTCATACCGCATCAATTCAAGCATACCTTAAAATCGGCAATGAAATCCTCTGTGTAGCGTTTAGCCTTCAGTCGGATGCATTTTAACAAATGCCATTGTTGTTTTTCTAGTTGATTTTGACGTCTCCAGAAAGGATGTTGTGTTCCTGCTGGATGGCTCGGATGGCACTAGGAATGGATTCCCAGCTATGCTTGACTTTGTACAAAAAGTAGTTGAAAAATTCACCATTGAGGACAGCAGAGACCGTGTTTCAGTGGTGCAGTACAGTAGGGAGCCTGAGGTCCATTTCTACCTGAATAGCTACTCAGCAAAGGCAGACGTCCTCGACGGTGTCAGAACTCTAAGGCACAGAGGCGGGAGACCCCTCAACACCGGGTCAGCTCTCCAGTATGTGAGAGACAATGTCTTCACTGCCTCTGCTGGCAGTAGACGTCAACAAGGTGTCCCTCAGATTCTCATCCTGCTCAGTGGATCAAGGTCAAATGATAACATCGATATTCCTGCCTCTGCTCTGAAAGAAAGTGGGGTCTTGATCCTTGGTGTTGGCACCAGGAATTCGAGCAGAGAAATTCAGAGAATTGTCAGTGATCCTTCCTTTGCTCACTCTACTTCTGAGCTGTCTGACCTTGCCAGTGTCCAGCAGCAGTTTATCACCTCTCTCGGAAGTACGGTTTTATATGTAATGCCAGCGACACCTACAGTCATAGGTAAGACAGATTCTCACAAATATTTTCAAATTGCTCACTTAACCATGGTAGGGAAGCACGGAATAATGTGCACATGCTGTATTTCTTTGAAAGTCTGTCAGGTGATCTTACATATGATTGTACAGAGAAAAAGGTCATACAAGATTAAGCGTAAGGCTTGTGTGAGGGTTTCATACTACATCGCTCCGCCTCCAGCATTGGAAACCTTTTATTCAAATTTTTAGCTGCGCCTAGCCTAGGCTTGGTATCTGTGATTGTCTCTCAGAGACTTGCCAAAACGTAAGACTACATTCGTGCTTTCATACGAGCCTTAGCCATCATGCATGCTCCCCTATCCGTGATTAGCCCGTTGTCCTATAGCAAAAAATTTGAACAAAAATGTATTCCACAAGACTGGTTGGGCATGGTGGAGGAGAGTAGACGCTGATCTTCTTTAGTTTATGAACTCAAAGCCAAAAGTGTCTACTTCTGAAAACAGGCAGCGAAGACTGATATGACTGTTTTCTATTTTACTGCCTATAGCTGACCGAAGATTGGGCAGGAGGGATGTAGTATTCCTTTTGGATGGTTCGGATGGCACTAGGAACTCTTTCCCAGCCATGCGTGACTTTGTTCAAAGAATGGTGGAGAGATTGAATGTGTCAGAGGGGAGAGACCGTGTGTCTGTAGTTCAGTTCAGCAGAGATCCAGAGGCCCACTTCTATCTTAACACATACGTAACCAAGGAGAGCATTCTCAGTACTATCAGAGATCTACGGCACAAAGGAGGGAGACCCCTCAACACGGGAGCAGCTCTCCAGTATGTGAGGGACAATGTCTTCACCGCGTCTTCTGGAAGCAGGCGTCTAGAGGGTGTGCCTCAGTTACTGATTTTGTTGAGTGCTGGAAGGTCGTTTGATAACGTGGACACACCAGCCTCTTCCCTGAAAGAGCTTGGAGTCTTGACCTATGCTGTAGGATCAAGAGGCTCTGATAGTAGAGAACTACAGAGGATCTCATATGATCCTAGTTCCACACTCTCTGTGACCGACTTCTCTTACCTCCCCAATGTACAAGAGCAACTTCTCTCCAGCATTAGCACCGTACTCTCCCAGGCTACGACTGTTCCTCCAACTGTTATAGGTAAGACAAATAGAAAGCATCGACCAATTTCAGGCAGTCACTTATGGGCTAAATTTTCCTCAGAGTTGTCCCAAATTCTTCCTGTTGTACTTAGCAGTAAAGATATGAACATGTATGTTGCAAGAGCAAGTTTCAGAAATTCAGCAACAGTCAGGTTTGTTTGACCAATGCAGCTTGTTTACAATGCGTTTGCCTTTTTCAACCTCAACCTCTATAGTTGAGCCAACTGCACAAAGAAGAGATGTTGTTTTCCTGCTGGATGGGTCAGATGGCACTCGTAGTGGGTTCCCTGCAATGAAGGATTTTGTCCTAAGAGTTGTGGGCAAGATGAATGTAGCTGAGGACAAAGACCGTGTTTCTCTAGTCCAGTTCAGCAGAGATCCTGAGACACATTTCTACCTGAACACGTACACAACAAAGGATGAGGTTCTTGACACAGTTAGACCTCTGAGGCACAAAGGAGGAAGTCCACTGAACACGGGAGCGGCTCTCCAGTACGTCAGAGACAATGTCTTCACTGCCTCCTCTGGCAGCAGACGACTGGAGGGCGTGCCACAGATACTGATCCTGCTGAGTGGAGGAAGGTCGTTTGACAGTGTTGATGTCCCAGCCTCTGCTCTGAAGGATCTTGGAGTCTTGATCTTCACAGTAGGCTCAAGGGGCTCTGACAGCAGAGAACTGCAGAGGATTTCAGAGGACCCTAGTTATGCTCTGTCTGTGCCAGACTTCACTGAGCTCCCAAATGTCCAAGAGCAGCTTCTGACCTCTCTTAAGGCTGTTGCTGTTCCTGTCCCTCCAGCATCACCAACTCCCACGGGTATGCCTGTGTGAAAGAATGATATTAACACACAACTAACATCACTATATATATATAATGGGTCCTCTCTTTCTTTGGTTTAATGTTTAGACATTCTCATGCAGTAATGCATCAGTGCTATTCAGATGCTTTATGCAGTTCATACCGCATCAATTCAAACATACCTTAAAATCGGCAATGAAATTCTCTGTGTAGCGGTTAGCCTTCAGTCGGATGCATTTTAACAAATGCCATTGTTGTTTTTCTAGTTGATTTTGACGTCTCCAGAAAGGATGTTGTGTTCCTGCTGGATGGCTCAGATGGCACTAGGAATGGATTCCCAGCTATGCTTGACTTTGTACAAAAAGTAGTTGAAAAATTCACCATAGAGGACAGCAGAGACCGTGTTTCAGTGGTGCAGTACAGTAGGGAGCCTGAGGTCCATTTCTACCTGAATAGCTACTCAGCAAAGGCAGACGTCCTCGACGGTGTCAGAACTCTAAGACACAGAGGCGGGAGACCCCTCAACACTGGTTCAGCTCTCCAGTATGTGAGAGACAATGTCTTCACTGCCTCTGCTGGCAGTAGACGTCAACAAGGTGTCCCTCAGATTCTCATCCTGCTCAGTGGATCAAGGTCAAATGATAACATCGATATTCCTGCCTCTGCTCTGAAAGAAAGTGGGGTCTTGATCCTTGGTGTTGGCACCAGGAATTCGAGCAGAGAAATTCAGAGAATTGTCAGTGATCCTTCCTTTGCTCACTCTACTTCTGAGCTGTCTGACCTTGCCAGTGTCCAGCAGCAGTTTATCACCTCTCTCGGAAGTACGGTTTTATATGTAATGCCAGCGACACCTACAGTCATAGGTAAGACAGATTCTCACAAATATTTTCAAATTGCTCACTTAACCATGGTAGGGAAGCACGGAATAATGTGCACATGCTGTATTTCTTTGAAAGTCTGTCAGGTGATCTTACATATGATTGTACAGAGAAAAAGGTCATACAAGATTAAGCATAAGGCTTGTGTGAGGGTTTCATACTACATCGCTCCGCCTCCAGCATTGGAAACCTTTTATTCAAATTTTTAGCTGCGCCTAGCCTAGGCTTAGTATCTGTGATTGTCTCTCAGAGACTTGCCAAAACGTAAGACTACATTCGTGCTTTCATACGAGCCTTAGCCATCATGCATGCTCCCCTATCCGTGATTAGCCCGTTGTCCTATAGCAAAAAATTTGAACAAAAATGTATTCCACAAGACTGGTTGGGCATGGTGGAGGAGAGTAGACGCTGATCTTCTCTAGTTTATGAACTCAAAGCCAAAAGTGTCTACTTCTGAAAACAGGCAGCGAAGACTGATATGACTGTTTTCTATTTTACTGCCTATAGCTGACCGAAGAATGCGCAGGAGGGATGTAGTATTCCTTTTGGATGGTTCGGATGGCACTAGGAACTCTTTCCCAGCCATGCGTGACTTTGTTCAAAGAATGGTGGAGAGATTGAATGTGTCAGAGGGGAGAGACCGTGTGTCTGTAGTTCAGTTCAGCAGAGATCCAGAGGCCCACTTCTATCTTAACACATACGTAACCAAGGAGAGCATTCTCAGTACTATCAGAGATCTACGGCACAAAGGAGGGAGACCCCTCAACACGGGAGCAGCTCTCCAGTATGTGAGGGACAATGTCTTCACCGCGTCTTCTGGAAGCAGGCGTCTAGAGGGTGTGCCTCAGTTACTGATTTTGTTGAGTGCTGGAAGGTCGTTTGATAACGTGGACACACCAGCCTCTTCCCTGAAAGAGCTTGGAGTCTTGACCTATGCTGTAGGATCAAGAGGCTCTGATAGTAGAGAACTACAGAGGATCTCATATGATCCTAGTTCCACACTCTCTGTGACCGACTTCTCTTACCTCCCCAATGTACAAGAGCAACTTCTCTCCAGCATTAGCACCGTACTCTCCCAGGCTACGACTGTTCCTCCAACTGTTATAGGTAAGACAAATAGAAAGCATCGACCAATTTCAGGCAGTCACTTATGGGCTAAATTTTCCTCAGAGTTGTCCCAAATTCTTCCTGTTGTACTTAGCAGTAAAGATATGAACATGTATGTTGCAAGAGCAAGTTTCAGAAATTCAGCAACAGTCAGGTTTGTTTGACCAATGCAGCTTGTTTACAATGCGTTTGCCTTTTTCAACCTCAACCTCTATAGTTGAGCCAACTGCACAAAGGAGAGATGTTGTTTTCCTGCTGGATGGGTCAGATGGCACTCGTAGTGGGTTCCCTGCAATGAAGGATTTTGTCCTAAGAGTTGTGGGCAAGATGAATGTAGCTGAGGACAAAGACCGTGTTTCTCTAGTCCAGTTCAGCAGAGATCCTGAGACACATTTCTACCTGAACACGTACACAACAAAGGATGAGGTTCTTGACACAGTTAGACCTCTGAGGCACAAAGGAGGAAGTCCACTGAACACGGGAGCGGCTCTCCAGTACGTCAGAGACAATGTCTTCACTGCCTCCTCTGGCAGCAGACGACTGGAGGGCGTGCCACAGATACTGATCCTGCTGAGTGGAGGAAGGTCGTTTGACAGTGTTGATGTCCCAGCCTCTGCTCTGAAGGATCTTGGAGTCTTGATCTTCACAGTAGGCTCAAGGGGCTCTGACAGCAGAGAACTGCAGAGGATTTCAGAGGACCCTAGTTATGCTCTGTCTGTGCCAGACTTCACTGAGCTCCCAAATGTCCAAGAGCAGCTTCTGACCTCTCTTAAGGCTGTTGCTGTTCCTGTCCTTCCAGCATCACCAACTCCCACGGGTATGCCTGTGTGAAAGAATGATATTAACACACAACTAACATCACTATATATATATAATGGGTCCTCTCTTTCTTTGGTTTAATGTTTAGACATTCTCATGCAGTAATGCATCAGTGCTATTCAGATGCTTTATGCAGTTCATACCGCATCAATTCAAACATACCTTAAAATCGGCAATGAAATTCTCTGTGTAGCGATTAGCCTTCAGTCGGATGCATTTTAACAAATGCCATTGTTGTTTTTCTAGTTGATTTTGACGTCTCCAGAAAGGATGTTGTGTTCCTGCTGGATGGCTCAGATGGCACTAGGAATGGATTCCCAGCTATGCTTGACTTTGTACAAAAAGTAGTTGAAAAATTCACCATAGAGGACAGCAGAGACCGTGTTTCAGTGGTGCAGTACAGTAGGGAGCCTGAGGTCCATTTTTACCTGAATAGCTACTCAGCAAAGGCAGACGTCCTCGACGGTGTCAGAACTCTAAGGCACAGAGGCGGGAGACCCCTCAACACCGGGTCAGCTCTCCAGTATGTGAGAGACAATGTCTTCACTGCCTCTGCTGGCAGTAGACGTCAACAAGGTGTCCCTCAGATTCTCATCCTGCTCAGTGGATCAAGGTCAAATGATAACATCGATATTCCTGCCTCTGCTCTGAAAGAAAGTGGGGTCTTGATCCTTGGTGTTGGCACCAGGAATTCGAGCAGAGAAATTCAGAGAATTGTCAGTGATCCTTCCTTTGCTCACTCTACTTCTGAGCTGTCTGACCTTGCCAGTGTCCAGCAGCAGTTTATCACCTCTCTCGGAAGTACGGTTTTATATGTAATGCCAGCGACACCTACAGTCATAGGTAAGACAGATTCTCACAAATATTTTCAAATTGCTCACTTAACCATGGTAGGGAAGCACGGAATAATGTGCACATGCTGTATTTCTTTGAAAGTCTGTCAGGTGATCTTACATATGATTGTACAGAGAAAAAGGTCATACAAGATTAAGCATAAGGCTTGTGTGAGGGTTTCATACTACATCGCTCCGCCTCCAGCATTGGAAACCTTTTATTCAAATTTTTAGCTGCGCCTAGCCTAGGCTTAGTATCTGTGATTGTCTCTCAGAGACTTGCCAAAACGTAAGACTACATTCGTGCTTTCATACGAGCCTTAGCCATCATGCATGCTCCCCTATCCGTGATTAGCCCGTTGTCCTATAGCAAAAAATTTGAACAAAAATGTATTCCACAAGACTGGTTGGGCATGGTGGAGGAGAGTAGACGCTGATCTTCTCTAGTTTATGAACTCAAAGCCAAAAGTGTCTACTTCTGAAAACAGGCAGCGAAGACTGATATGACTGTTTTCTATTTTACTGCCTATAGCTGACCGAAGAATGGGCAGGAGGGATCTAGTATTCCTTTTGGATGGTTCGGATGGCACTAGGAACTCTTTCCCAGCCATGCGTGACTTTGTTCAAAGAATGGTGGAGAGATTGAATGTGTCAGAGGGGAGAGACCGTGTGTCTGTAGTTCAGTTCAGCAGAGATCCAGAGGCCCACTTCTATCTTAACACATACGTAACCAAGGAGAGCATTCTCAGTACTATCAGAGATCTACGGCACAAAGGAGGGAGACCCCTCAACACGGGAGCAGCTCTCCAGTATGTGAGGGACAATGTCTTCACCGCGTCTTCTGGAAGCAGGCGTCTAGAGGGTGTGCCTCAGTTACTGATTTTGTTGAGTGCTGGAAGGTCGTTTGATAACGTGGACACACCAGCCTCTTCCCTGAAAGAGCTTGGAGTCTTGACCTATGCTGTAGGATCAAGAGGCTCTGATAGTAGAGAACTACAGAGGATCTCATATGATCCTAGTTCCACACTCTCTGTGACCGACTTCTCTTACCTCCCCAATGTACAAGAGCAACTTCTCTCCAGCATTAGCACCGTACTCTCCCAGGCTACGACTGTTCCTCCAACTGTTATAGGTAAGACAAATAGAAAGCATCGACCAATTTCAGGCAGTCACTTATGGGCTAAATTTTCCTCAGAGTTGTCCCAAATTCTTCCTGTTGTACTTAGCAGTAAAGATATGAACATGTATGTTGCAAGAGCAAGTTTCAGAAATTCAGCAACAGTCAGGTTTGTTTGACCAATGCAGCTTGTTTACAATGCGTTTGCCTTTTTCAACCTCAACCTCTATAGTTGAGCCAACTGCACAAAGGAGAGATGTTGTTTTCCTGCTGGATGGGTCAGATGGCACTCGTAGTGGGTTCCCTGCAATGAAGGATTTTGTCCTAAGAGTTGTGGGCAAGATGAATGTAGCTGAGGACAAAGACCGTGTTTCTCTAGTCCAGTTCAGCAGAGATCCTGAGACACATTTCTACCTGAACACGTACACAACAAAGGATGAGGTTCTTGACACAGTTAGACCTCTGAGGCACAAAGGAGGAAGTCCACTGAACACGGGAGCGGCTCTCCAGTACGTCAGAGACAATGTCTTCACTGCCTCCTCTGGCAGCAGACGACTGGAGGGCGTGCCACAGATACTGATCCTGCTGAGTGGAGGAAGGTCGTTTGACAGTGTTGATGTCCCAGCCTCTGCTCTGAAGGATCTTGGAGTCTTGATCTTCACAGTAGGCTCAAGGGGCTCTGACAGCAGAGAACTGCAGAGGATTTCAGAGGACCCTAGTTATGCTCTGTCTGTGCCAGACTTCACTGAGCTCCCAAATGTCCAAGAGCAGCTTCTGACCTCTCTTAAGGCTGTTGCTGTTCCTGTCCTTCCAGCATCACCAACTCCCACGGGTATGCCTGTGTGAAAGAATGATATTAACACACAACTAACATCACTATATATATATAATGGGTCCTCTCTTTCTTTGGTTTAATGTTTAGACATTCTCATGCAGTAATGCATCAGTGCTATTCAGATGCTTTATGCAGTTCATACCGCATCAATTCAAACATACCTTAAAATCGGCAATGAAATTCTCTGTGTAGCGATTAGCCTTCAGTCGGATGCATTTTAACAAATGCCATTGTTGTTTTTCTAGTTGATTTTGACGTCTCCAGAAAGGATGTTGTGTTCCTGCTGGATGGCTCAGATGGCACTAGGAATGGATTCCCAGCTATGCTTGACTTTGTACAAAAAGTAGTTGAAAAATTCACCATAGAGGACAGCAGAGACCGTGTTTCAGTGGTGCAGTACAGTAGGGAGCCT
Source organism: Salminus brasiliensis (assembly GCF_030463535.1). NCBI lineage: Eukaryota > Metazoa > Chordata > Actinopteri > Characiformes > Bryconidae > Salminus > Salminus brasiliensis. The sequence goes on along the minus strand of NC_132885.1, from coordinate 35,208,487 downwards.
GAGGTCCATTTTTACCTGAATAGCTACTCAGCAAAGGCAGACGTCCTCGACGGTGTCAGAACTCTAAGGCACAGAGGCGGGAGACCCCTCAACACCGGGTCAGCTCTCCAGTATGTGAGAGACAATGTCTTCACTGCCTCTGCTGGCAGTAGACGTCAACAAGGTGTCCCTCAGATTCTCATCCTGCTCAGTGGATCAAGGTCAAATGATAACATCGATATTCCTGCCTCTGCTCTGAAAGAAAGTGGGGTCTTGATCCTTGGTGTTGGCACCAGGAATTCGAGCAGAGAAATTCAGAGAATTGTCAGTGATCCTTCCTTTGCTCACTCTACTTCTGAGCTGTCTGACCTTGCCAGTGTCCAGCAGCAGTTTATCACCTCTCTCGGAAGTACGGTTTTATATGTAATGCCAGCGACACCTACAGTCATAGGTAAGACAGATTCTCACAAATATTTTCAAATTGCTCACTTAACCATGGTAGGGAAGCACGGAATAATGTGCACATGCTGTATTTCTTTGAAAGTCTGTCAGGTGATCTTACATATGATTGTACAGAGAAAAAGGTCATACAAGATTAAGCATAAGGCTTGTGTGAGGGTTTCATACTACATCGCTCCGCCTCCAGCATTGGAAACCTTTTATTCAAATTTTTAGCTGCGCCTAGCCTAGGCTTAGTATCTGTGATTGTCTCTCAGAGACTTGCCAAAACGTAAGACTACATTCGTGCTTTCATACGAGCCTTAGCCATCATGCATGCTCCCCTATCCGTGATTAGCCCGTTGTCCTATAGCAAAAAATTTGAACAAAAATGTATTCCACAAGACTGGTTGGGCATGGTGGAGGAGAGTAGACGCTGATCTTCTCTAGTTTATGAACTCAAAGCCAAAAGTGTCTACTTCTGAAAACAGGCAGCGAAGACTGATATGACTGTTTTCTATTTTACTGCCTATAGCTGACCGAAGAATGCGCAGGAGGGATGTAGTATTCCTTTTGGATGGTTCGGATGGCACTAGGAACTCTTTCCCAGCCATGCGTGACTTTGTTCAAAGAATGGTGGAGAGATTGAATGTGTCAGAGGGGAGAGACCGTGTGTCTGTAGTTCAGTTCAGCAGAGATCCAGAGGCCCACTTCTATCTTAACACATACGTAACCAAGGAGAGCATTCTCAGTACTATCAGAGATCTACGGCACAAAGGAGGGAGACCCCTCAACACGGGAGCAGCTCTCCAGTATGTGAGGGACAATGTCTTCACCGCGTCTTCTGGAAGCAGGCGTCTAGAGGGTGTGCCTCAGTTACTGATTTTGTTGAGTGCTGGAAGGTCGTTTGATAACGTGGACACACCAGCCTCTTCCCTGAAAGAGCTTGGAGTCTTGACCTATGCTGTAGGATCAAGAGGCTCTGATAGTAGAGAACTACAGAGGATCTCATATGATCCTAGTTCCACACTCTCTGTGACCGACTTCTCTTACCTCCCCAATGTACAAGAGCAACTTCTCTCCAGCATTAGCACCGTACTCTCCCAGGCTACGACTGTTCCTCCAACTGTTATAGGTAAGACAAATAGAAAGCATCGACCAATTTCAGGCAGTCACTTATGGGCTAAATTTTCCTCAGAGTTGTCCCAAATTCTTCCTGTTGTACTTAGCAGTAAAGATATGAACATGTATGTTGCAAGAGCAAGTTTCAGAAATTCAGCAACAGTCAGGTTTGTTTGACCAATGCAGCTTGTTTACAATGCGTTTGCCTTTTTCAACCTCAACCTCTATAGTTGAGCCAACTGCACAAAGGAGAGATGTTGTTTTCCTGCTGGATGGGTCAGATGGCACTCGTAGTGGGTTCCCTGCAATGAAGGATTTTGTCCTAAGAGTTGTGGGCAAGATGAATGTAGCTGAGGACAAAGACCGTGTTTCTCTAGTCCAGTTCAGCAGAGATCCTGAGACACATTTCTACCTGAACACGTACACAACAAAGGATGAGGTTCTTGACACAGTTAGACCTCTGAGGCACAAAGGAGGAAGTCCACTGAACACGGGAGCGGCTCTCCAGTACGTCAGAGACAATGTCTTCACTGCCTCCTCTGGCAGCAGACGACTGGAGGGCGTGCCACAGATACTGATCCTGCTGAGTGGAGGAAGGTCGTTTGACAGCGTTGATGTCCCAGCCTCTGCTCTGAAGGATCTTGGAGTCTTGATCTTCACAGTAGGCTCAAGGGGCTCTGACAGCAGAGAACTGCAGAGGATTTCAGAGGACCCTAGTTATGCTCTGTCTGTGCCAGACTTCACTGAGCTCCCAAATGTCCAAGAGCAGCTTCTGACCTCTCTTAAGGCTGTTGCTGTTCCTGTCCCTCCAGCATCACCAACTCCCACGGGTATGCCTGTGTGAAAGAATGATATTAACACACAACTAACATCACTATATATATATATAATGGGTCCTCTCTTTCTTTGGTTTAATGTTTAGACATTCTCATGCAGTAATGCATCAGTGCTATTCAGATGCTTTATGCAGTTCATACCGCATCAATTCAAACATACCTTAAAATCGGCAATGAAATTCTCTGTGTAGCGGTTAGCCTTCAGTCGGATGCATTTTAACAAATGCCATTGTTGTTTTTCTAGTTGATTTTGACGTCTCCAGAAAGGATGTTGTGTTCCTGCTGGATGGCTCAGATGGCACTAGGAATGGATTCCCAGCTATGCTTGACTTTGTACAAAAAGTAGTTGAAAAATTCACCATAGAGGACAGCAGAGACCGTGTTTCAGTGGTGCAGTACAGTAGGGAGCCTGAGGTCCATTTCTACCTGAATAGCTACTCAGCAAAGGCAGACGTCCTCGACGGTGTCAGAACTCTAAGGCACAGAGGCGGGAGACCCCTCAACACCGGGTCAGCTCTCCAGTATGTGAGAGACAATGTCTTCACTGCCTCTGCTGGCAGTAGACGTCAACAAGGTGTCCCTCAGATTCTCATCCTGCTCAGTGGATCAAGGTCAAATGATAACATCGATATTCCTGCCTCTGCTCTGAAAGAAAGTGGGGTCTTGATCTTTGGTGTTGGCACCAGGAATTCGAGCAGAGAAATTCAGAGAATTGTCAGTGATCCTTCCTTTGCTCACTCTACTTCTGAGCTGTCTGACCTTGCCAGTGTCCAGCAGCAGTTTATCACCTCTCTCGGAAGTACGGTTTTATATGTAATGCCAGCGACACCTACAGTCATAGGTAAGACAGATTCTCACAAATATTTTCAAATTTCTCACTTAACCATGGTAGGGAAGCACGGAATAAAGTGCACATGCTGTATTTTTTTTTTGAAAGTCTGTCAAGATTAAGCGTAAGGCTTGTGTGAGGGTTTCATACTACATCGCTCCGCCTCCAGCATTGGAAACCATTTATTCGAATTTTTAGCTGCGCCTAGCCTAGGCTTGGTATCTGTGATTGTCCCTCAGAGACTTGCTAAAACGTAAGACTACATTCGTGCTTTCATACGAGCCTTAGCCATCATGCATGCTCCCCTATCCGTGATTATCCCGTTGTCCTATAGCAAAAAATTTGAACAAAAATGTATTCCACAAGACTGGTTGGGCATGGTGGAGGAGAGTAGACGCTGATCTTCTTTAGTTCATGAACTCAAAGCCAAAAGTGTCTACTTTTGAAAACAGGCAGCGAAGACTGATATGACTGTTTTCTATTTTACTGCCTATAGCTGACCGAAGAATGGGCAGGAGGGATGTAGTATTCCTTTTGGATGGTTCGGATGGCACTAGGAACTCTTTCCCAGCCATGCGTGACTTTGTTCAAAAAATGGTGGAGAGATTGAATGTGTCAGAGGGGAGAGACCGTGTGTCTGTAGTTCAGTTCAGCAGAGATCCAGAGGCCCACTTCTATCTTAACACATACGTAACCAAGGAGAGCGTTCTCAGTACTATCAGAGATCTACGGCACAAAGGAGGGAGACCCCTCAACACGGGAGCAGCTCTCCAGTATGTGAGGGACAATGTCTTCACCGCGTCTTCTGGAAGCAGGCGTCTAGAGGGTGTGCCTCAGTTACTGATTTTGTTGAGTGCTGGAAGGTCGTTTGATAACGTGGACACACCAGCCTCTTCCCTGAAAGAGCTTGGAGTCTTGACCTATGCTGTAGGATCAAGAGGCTCTGATAGTAGAGAACTACAGAGGATCTCATATGATCCTAGTTCCACACTCTCTGTGACCGACTTCTCTTACCTCCCCAATGTACAAGAGCAACTTCTCTCCAGCATTAGCACCGTACTCTCCCAGGCTACGACTGTTCCTCCAACTGTTATAGGTAAGACAAATAGAAAGCATCGACCAATTTCAGGCAGTCACTTATGGGCTAAATTTTCCTCAGAGTTTTCCCAAATTCTTCCTGTTGTACTTAGCAGTAAAGATATGAACATGTATGTTGCAAGAGCAAGTTTCAGAAATTCAGCAACAGTCAGGTTTGTTTGACCAATGCAGCTTGTTTACAATGCGTTTGCCTTTTTCAACCTCAACCTCTATAGTTGAGCCAACTGCACAAAGGAGAGATGTTGTTTTCCTGCTGGATGGGTCAGATGGCACTCGCAGTGGGTTCCCTGCAATGAAGGATTTTGTCCTAAGAGTTGTGGGCAAGATGAATGTAGCTGAGGACAAAGACCGTGTTTCTCTAGTCCAGTTCAGCAGAGATCCTGAGACTCATTTCTACCTGAACACGTACACAACAAAGGATGAGGTTCTTGACACAGTTAGACCTCTGAGGCACAAAGGAGGAAGACCACTGAACACGGGAGCGGCTCTCCAGTACGTCAGAGACAATGTCTTCACTGCCCCCTCTGGCAGCAGACGACTGGAGGGCGTGCCACAGATACTGATCCTGCTGAGTGGAGGAAGGTCGTTTGACAGTGTTGATGTCCCAGCCTCTGCTCTGAAGGATCTTGGAGTCTTGATCTTCACAGTAGGCTCAAGGGGCTCTGACAGCAGAGAACTGCAGAGGATTTCAGAGGACCCTAGTTATGCTCTGTCTGTGCCAGACTTCACTGAGCTCCCAAATGTCCAAGAGCAGCTTCTGACCTCTCTTAAGGCTGTTGCTGTTCCTGTCCCTCCAGCATCACCAACTCCCACGGGTATGCCTGTGTGAAAGAATGATATTAACACACAACTAACATCACTATATATATATATAATGGGTCCTCTTTTCCTTTGGTTTAATGTTTAGACATTCTCATGCAGTAATGCATCAGTGCTATTCAGATGCTTTATGCAGTTCATACCGCATCAATTCAAACATACCTTAAAATCGGCAATGAAATTCTCTGTGTAGCGGTTAGCCTTCAGTCGGATGCATTTTAACAAATGCCATTGTTGTTTTTCTAGTTGATTTTGACGTCTCCAGAAAGGATGTTGTGTTCCTGCTGGATGGCTCAGATGGCACTAGGAATGGATTCCCAGCTATGCTTGACTTTGTACAAAAAGTAGTTGAAAAATTCACCATAGAGGACAGCAGAGACCGTGTTTCAGTGGTGCAGTACAGTAGGGAGCCTGAGGTCCATTTCTACCTGAATAGCTACTCAGCAAAGGCAGACGTCCTCGACGGTGTCAGAACTCTAAGACACAGAGGCGGGAGACCCCTCAACACTGGGTCAGCTCTCCAGTATGTGAGAGACAATGTCTTCACTGCCTCTGCTGGCAGTAGACGTCAACAAGGTGTCCCTCAGATTCTCATCCTGCTCAGTGGATCAAGGTCAAATGATAACATCGATATTCCTGCCTCTGCTCTGAAAGAAAGTGGGGTCTTGATCCTTGGTGTTGGCACCAGGAATTCGAGCAGAGAAATTCAGAGAATTGTCAGTGATCCTTCCTTTGCTCACTCTACTTCTGAGCTGTCTGACCTTGCCAGTGTCCAGCAGCAGTTTATCACCTCTCTCGGAAGTACGGTTTTATATGTAATGCCAGCGACACCTACAGTCATAGGTAAGACAGATTCTCACAAATATTTTCAAATTGCTCACTTAACCATGGTAGGGAAGCACGGAATAATGTGCACATGCTGTATTTCTTTGAAAGTCTGTCAGGTGATCTTACATATGATTGTACAGAGAAAAAGGTCATACAAGATTAAGCGTAAGGCTTGTGTGAGGGTTTCATACTACATCGCTCCGCCTCCAGCATTGGAAACCTTTTATTCAAATTTTTAGCTGCGCCTAGCCTAGGCTTGGTATCTGTGATTGTCTCTCAGAGACTTGCCAAAACGTAAGACTACATTCGTGCTTTCATACAAGCCTTAGCCATCATGCATGCTCCCCTATCCGTGATTAGCCCGTTGTCCTATAGCAAAAAATTTAAACAAAAATGTATTCCACAAGACTGGTTGGGCATGGTGGAGGAGAGTAGACGCTGATCTTCTCTAGTTTATGAACTCAAAGCCAAAAGTGTCTACTTCTGAAAACAGGCAGCGAAGACTGATATGACTGTTTTCTATTTTACTGCCTATAGCTCACCGAAGAATGGGCAGGAGGGATGTAGTATTCCTTTTGGATGGTTCGGATGGCACTAGGAACTCTTTCCCAGCCATGCGTGACTTTGTTCAAAGAATGGTGGAGAGATTGAATGTGTCAGAGGGGAGAGACCGTGTGTCTGTAGTTCAGTTCAGCAGAGATCCAGAGGCCCACTTCTATCTTAACACATACGTAACCAAGGAGAGCGTTCTCAGTACTATCAGAGATCTACGGCACAAAGGAGGGAGACCCCTCAACACGGGAGCAGCTCTCCAGTATGTGAGGGACAATGTCTTCACCGCGTCTTCTGGAAGCAGGCGTCTAGAGGGTGTGCCTCAGTTACTGATTTTGTTGAGTGCTGGAAGGTCGTTTGATAACGTGGACACACCAGCCTCTTCCCTGAAAGAGCTTGGAGTCTTGACCTATGCTGTAGGATCAAGAGGCTCTGATAGTAGAGAACTACAGAGGATCTCATATGATCCTAGTTCCACACTCTCTGTGACCGACTTCTCTTACCTCCCCAATGTACAAGAGCAACTTCTCTCCAGCATTAGCACCGTACTCTCCCAGGCTACGACTGTTCCTCCAACTGTTATAGGTAAGACAAATAGAAAGCATCGACCAATTTCAGGCAGTCACTTATGGGCTAAATTTTCCTCAGAGTTGTCCCAAATTCTTCCTGTTGTACTTAGCAGTAAAGATATGAACATGTATGTTGCAAGAGCAAGTTTCAGAAATTCAGCAACAGTCAGGTTTGTTTGACCAATGCAGCTTGTTTACAATGCGTTTGCCTTTTTCAACCTCAACCTCTGTAGTTGAGCCAACTGCACAAAGGAGAGATGTTGTTTTCCTGCTGGATGGGTCAGATGGCACTCGCAGTGGGTTCCCTGCAATGAAGGATTTTGTCCTAAGAGTTGTGGGCAAGATGAATGTAGCTGAGGACAAAGACCGTGTTTCTCTAGTCCAGTTCAGCAGAGATCCTGAGACTCATTTCTACCTGAACACGTACACAACAATGGATGAGGTTCTTGACACAGTTAGACCTCTGAGGCACAAAGGAGGAAGACCACTGAACACGGGAGCGGCTCTCCAGTACGTCAGAGACAATGTCTTCACTGCCTCCTCTGGCAGCAGACGACTGGAGGGCGTGCCACAGATACTGATCCTGCTGAGTGGAGGAAGGTCGTTTGACAGTGTTGATGTCCCAGCCTCTGCTCTGAAGGATCTGGGAGTCTTGATCTTCACAGTAGGCTCAAGGGGCTCTGACAGCAGAGAACTGCAGAGGGTTTCAGAGGGCCCTAGTTATGCTCTGTCTGTGCCAGACTTCACTGAGCTCCCAAATGTCCAAGAACAGCTTCTGACCTCTCTTAAGGCTGTTGCTGTTCCTGTCCCTCCAGCATCACCAACTCCCACGGGTATGCCTGTGTGAAAGAATGATATTAACACACAACTAACATCACTATATATATAATGGGTCCTCTCTTTCTTTGGTTTAATGTTTAGACATTCTCATGCAGTAATGCATCAGTGCTATTCAGATGCTTTATGCAGTTCATACCGCATCAATTCAAACATACCTTAAAATCGGCAATGAAATTCTCTGTGTAGCGGTTAGCCTTCAGTCGGATGCATTTTAACAAATGCCATTGTTGTTTTTCTAGTTGATTTTGACGTCTCCAGAAAGGATGTTGTGTTCCTGCTGGATGGCTCAGATGGCACTAGGAATGGATTCCCAGCTATGCTTGACTTTGTACAAAAAGTAGTTGAAAAATTCACCATAGAGGACAGCAGAGACCGTGTTTCAGTGGTGCAGTACAGTAGGGAGCCTGAGGTCCATTTCTACCTGAATAGCTACTCAGCAAAGGCAGACGTCCTCGACGGTGTCAGAACTCTAAGACACAGAGGCGGGAGACCCCTCAACACTGGGTCAGCTCTCCAGTATGTGAGAGACAATGTCTTCACTGCCTCTGCTGGCAGTAGACGTCAACAAGGTGTCCCTCAGATTCTCATCCTGCTCAGTGGATCAAGGTCAAATGATAACATCGATATTCCTGCCTCTGCTCTGAAAGAAAGTGGGGTCTTGATCCTTGGTGTTGGCACCAGGAATTCGAGCAGAGAAATTCAGAGAATTGTCAGTGATCCTTCCTTTGCTCACTCTACTTCTGAGCTGTCTGACCTTGCCAGTGTCCAGCAGCAGTTTATCACCTCTCTCGGAAGTACGGTTTTATATGTAATGCCAGCGACACCTACAGTCATAGGTAAGACAGATTCTCACAAATATTTTCAAATTGCTCACTTAACCATGGTAGGGAAGCATGGAATAATGTGCACATGCTGTATTTCTTTGAAAGTCTGTCAGGTGATCTTACATATGATTGTACAGAGAAAAAGGTCATACAAGATTAAGCGTAAGGCTTGTGTGAGGGTTTCATACTACATCGCTCCGCCTCCAGCATTGGAAACCATTTATTCGAATTTTTAGCTGCGTCTAGCCTAGGCTTGGTATCTGTGATTGTCCCTCAGAGACTTGCTAAAACGTGAGACTACATTCGTGCTTTCATACGAGCCTTAGTCATCATGCATGCTCCCCTATCCGTGATTAGCCCGTTGTCCTATAGCAAAAAATTTGAACAAAAATGTATTCCACAAGACTGGTTGGGCATGGTGGAGGAGAGTAGACGCTGATCTTCTTTAGTTCATGAACTCAAAGCCAAAAGTGTCTACTTTTGAAAACAGGCAGCGAAGACTGATATGACTGTTTTCTATTTTACTGCCTATAGCTGACCGAAGAATGGGCAGGAGGGATGTAGTATTCCTTTTGGATGGTTCGGATGGCACTAGGAACTCTTTCCCAGCCATGCGTGACTTTGTTCAAAAAATGGTGGAGAGATTGAATGTGTCAGAGGGGAGAGACCGTGTGTCTGTAGTTCAGTTCAGCAGAGATCCAGAGGCCCACTTCTATCTTAACACATACGTAACCAAGGAGAGTGTTCTCAGTACTATCAGAGATCTACGGCACAAAGGAGGGAGACCCCTCAACACGGGAGCAGCTCTCCAGTATGTGAGGGACAATGTCTTCACCGCGTCTTCTGGAAGCAGGCGTCTAGAGGGTGTGCCTCAGTTACTGATTTTGTTGAGTGCTGGAAGGTCGTTTGATAACGTGGACACACCAGCCTCTTCCCTGAAAGAGCTTGGAGTCTTTACCTATGCTGTAGGATCAAGAGGCTCTGATAGTAGAGAACTACAGAGGATCTCATATGATCCTAGTTCCACACTCTCTGTGACCGACTTCTCTTACCTCCCCAATGTACAAGAGCAACTTCTCTCCAGCATTAGCACCGTACTCTCCCAGGCTACGACTGTTCCTCCAACTGTTATAGGTAAGACAAATAGAAAGCATCGACCAATTTCAGGCAGTCACTTATGGGCTAAATTTTCCTCAGAGTTGTCCCAAATTCTTCCTGTTGTACTTAGCAGTAAAGATATGAACATGTATGTTGCAAGAGCAAGTTTCAGAAATTCAGCAACAGTCAGGTTTGTTTGACCAATGCAGCTTGTTTACAATGCGTTTGCCTTTTTCAACCTCAACCTCTATAGTTGAGCCAACTGCACAAAGGAGAGATGTTGTTTTCCTGCTGGATGGGTCAGATGGCACTCGCAGTGGGTTCCCTGCAATGAAGGATTTTGTCCTAAGAGTTGTGGGCAAGATGAATGTAGCTGAGGACAAAGACCGTGTTTCTCTAGTCCAGTTCAGCAGAGATCCTGAGACTCATTTCTACCTGAACACGTACACAACAATGGATGAGGTTCTTGACACAGTTAGACCTCTGAGGCACAAAGGAGGAAGACCACTGAACACAGGAGCGGCTCTCCAGTACGTCAGAGACAATGTCTTCACTGCCTCCTCTGGCAGCAGACGACTGGAGGGCGTGCCACAGATACTGATCCTGCTGAGTGGAGGAAGGTCGTTTGACAGTGTTGATGTCCCAGCCTCTGCTCTGAAGGATC